>NC_081439.1:44894408-45209825 GCF_949786415.1 Peromyscus eremicus
CCTATACTACTAAACTGGTGCACTGAAGTGCAGTGGCAGGTGGAGTGGAAGAAACAGTCATTGGAATCACTTTCATTTTCTTTGGTTCTAACAAAGCAACCTTAGTGAAAAAGGCTGCCTAGATGCTAAAATATCGCCATAAGAAGGTGGTGGTCTCCACATACTACTTACTGCCAACAAGCTGCTGTGACTGCCTCACCTGCTCAGGAGTTTGTGTCAGGAGCACAGCAAGAGCTCACCCACTGGGTCATCTTGAAAGGAGACACTGGAGAGTGAGTTCTGAAAAATATCAGTAAGAACTTACAAGAATATCTTTCCCCCATCAAAACTGTAATTACCATATACAAATGGAGAAGGCTGAGGGACATGGCCTGTTGACAAAATAGTGAGAAGCCAAGAGGCTGAGACTGGTGGTAGATAAGAATTGAGGTGGGAAATGTGAAAAGGCCATGGAGGACCTGGACTATCAAAAAGTATTCAGACAATACAGAGAGGCTCAGTACTCACTGAACTTAGCAGTCTGCAAGTGATATGACAGGATTTGTTTGCAATAACAGGAAGATTGATGGTGGTCAGAGGGTAGCACTAAGAAAGAAGGATTAGTAAAGGAAAGATACCTCAGGGACAATGGGCCATTCAACCCAAGCAGTCTGGAGAGAATGACCTTGAGTCAAAGTCTTTTTTAAAACTCTACTGTTTACCAGAGACTTCCAGCTGGCTGGGAAGAAGGCCCATTTCTGTGGACCAGAAAGGAAAAGCTGGGAGACTATCTGCAGCAAAAATACCTGGCTCACATCAGGAAATTTCTTTTGGACCTCTGATGAGCTCAACTAGCAGTAGATGATGCTCATACAAATCAAGTATTAGGAGCTCAGGAACATTGTTGATTCCCCATTTACAGCGACTATCAAGCAGCAACCTAAATTCTGAGGATTAAATGTATCTATCACTGAGAAAAAAAGAGTCCAAGTGTCCTCAAAATGCACTATGTTCAAAAATGTCATAATCATTTAACACATTATATGTTGACAATATGTGCATATAAGCAGAATAATTACTTATGGATTAATAGAGAGAAATATAATTTTCCTGAAACTGGAAAGTGGTCCACAAACTTTATTAAAGTCATTAACCTGTCAGAGAGTGGTTTGGGGGTTTTTGTTTTTTTTGTTGTTTCTTTGTTTTTGTTTTGCTTTTTATTTTAAAACAACAACAACAAAACAACTGTAATGCTCAGACCTTATAAAGTAGAACTAAGCCAGTATTCTTGGGAGGACTTGATAGATACTCTATACACATATAAAGGTGATGCTTTTTCTTTGTACAGTTGACCTACTTGATTTGATCAGAATAATTTACAACTCTGATATGGTAGGAATGACCACAATATGGTCAGTTACATCTGAGTAAAAGAAGTTATTAATACATTAAATCTATACAAATGAATAATATTACAAAGTAAAACTGTTAGACCAATGTACTGGTTTCTGAATTCTGGGAGGCTACAGGGTTGCAGATACTGATAAAATGTTTCATTTTTATTTATAGAAGCTTAGTCAACAAACTGAGCAATAGAAATAGACTAACAAAGAAAAGATATTCTACTCTAAGGATATAGGATAGTAGCAGAGGGATTGTGTAGCATGCACCAATCCCTAGGTTCAATCCCCAGTGCTTTAAAAATAGACATTCCTTAATTCCACCACAAATTGAATAATGATGTTTCAGCCAAATAGCTACAATGAGACTTTCTTCTTTGCACATATGTGAACTCAAACACTGGGCTTTAAGGTAGCAGTCTGATTCTGCTGTCTGCCTCTAGACTGACAAAGGGTCATGAACTTCCTGACTCAGTTCATGCTTGGGACCATGAGTTGTTAATGCCTTCTTAGCTTGGAACCTTGTAATTGAATCTATTCTTTAAAATATAAATTGCCCAGAAAACCTATTGCACTTCCTTCCAAGAAGCTCTGAGACTATTTTCCTTCATTGAAGACATAGATTTCAGCTTTTCTATTACACTAAAATCTACAGGAAAATATCAGAAAGTAAAAACTCACTTGGTAATGAGACCATGAAGTTATGGTTAATTTACTGTCTTGCTAATATAAGAATTATCTATTGTACTGCAGTCAATAACCTTATTGTTAGAGCTTCACTAGATGTTTAATAGAAAGAAAAAAACTGTCTTATAGTAGTATGAGTACTAAGAAATTTCTAATGCCTTACTATAAAATATCTAATATCTGAAATATTTCTATTAATAAAACAATGTATCTGCAAAAATGTGACACTAGAGGCGAATGGTGGTGACATACACCTTTAATCCCATCACTCGGAGGCAGAGGCAGGTGGATATCTGTGAGTTTGAGGCCAGTCTGGTCTACAAAGCGAGTTCTAGGAAAGGTGCAAAGCTACACAGAGAAATCCTGTCTCGAAAAAAAAAAAAAGTGACACTGGGAGAACTGAACATCCCTTCCAATTTGATGATTTTTTCGCATGTATTTTTTTTACATTAATATTTAGAAAATCTATTGGGTTGGCAAGATGGTTCAGTGGTAAAGGTATTTTGCTGTGGGATGGGAATATGTGTTGCTCTGATTGGTTGATAAATAAAGCTGTTTGGCCAATGGCGAGGCAGAATAAGATTAGTCAGAACATTTGAACTGAAGAGATGGGAGAAGAAAGGAGAGTGAGAGGAGACACCAGCCTGCTGCCCAAGGAGCAACAAGATACCAGCAGACCAGTACTGCCATGGCCAAGTGGTAACGTATAGATTAATAAGAATGGGTTAATTTAAGATGAAAGAGCTAGCTAGCAAGAAGCTGAAACCATAAGCCATACAGTTTGTTGCTGTGGGATGGTCTGTATGTCAAGTGTGTTACTGATTGGTTAGTAAATAAATCACTGATTGGCCATTGGCTAGGCAGGAAGTATAGGCGGGACAAGGAAAAGAATTCTAGGAAGTGGAAGGCTGGGAGAGAGAGACTGCCAGCCACCGCCATGACAAGCCGCATGGGAAGATCCCGGTAAGCCACGAGCCATGTGGCAAGGTATAGATTAATGAAAATGGATTAATTTAAGCTGTAAGAACAGTTAGCAAGAAGCCTGCCACGGCCATACAGTTTGTAAGCAATATAAGTCTCTGTGTTTACTTGGTCGGGTCTAAGCGGCTGCGGGACTGGCGGGTGAGAGAGATTTGTCCTGACTGTGGGCCAGGCAGGAAAACTCTAGCTACAGTTTGTAATTAATATAAGCCTCTGAGGAATTACTTTATAAACAGCCATGAGACACATGGGTGTGAGAGATTCATCCAGGCTGCTGGGCAAGGCAGGACTGGAGAAACTTCTGTCTATAAATGGTGCCCATATGTGACAGCAAGAGTTTCCACCTAAAACCTGAGAGAACTTAAAAAGAGGTTCTAAAATGGTGCTAAAAACAGCTTCGTAGTTCATGTCTCTCATTACCAGCTGCAGTACAGAGACAAGTTCCCTGGTTGTGGCAGGCTTCAGCTGCAGCATGGTGGATTCCCACCATGGTACACAGAGGTGTCTCTAAGCCTTGCAGCGCACTGCTTGGCAGATTTAGCTTTCACTAATACAAACAAACAAACAAAAAAAAAGGTTTCTGGGCTACACGCTCCTTGATGGAGGCATAGACCCACTTCTTCCCAGAATTGGCAGTGATCAGGGCTCCCAGAGCTCCTAGTAAAAGTACCTCTGCAATGTTGAAAAGTCAAGCATGGTGGAGCCAGAAGCCAAGGCTTCTGCTTCAGTCCTAGCCATGCTGCAGTTTAAAGCAATGATCAGAAAAGGATTATAGATGCACAATAAGACAGATTCAGATGGAATAAACCTCTAAATGTTTTACAATGTGTGTAAAAGTGTACATGGGCTTGGAAGAGAGAGGGAAAGGAGTATAGGCAGTTATATAAAGAAACAGATGTCTTAAAAAATAAAGTCTTTATAGAGAAAGTAAAAGTAATATAAAAAATAAGCCAAGTAAAGATGGAAATTATACAGAGAGTCTGGATTGTATTGGCACTGGGATTTTTAACTGCAAAGAGACGTTGGATTGTAGGCGCTACTCAGTTAAACCAATATGCATATTTTAAAGTTATCTTGACTTCAAAATTTATGTCTAAGAATATGTTTCTTTGGAAAAGAGGTTCTGCTTTTGTTACCACAGAAGATGAGAAGCTATGGATTGCTTCTAGGCTAAAATGGTTTGATCAACCATGACCCCCTGAAAGGTCAGTACAACCTCAGAGATTACTATAGTCAAGACATAACTATAATTCTTAGTTTTTTCAGGATCTCCATAAGATTGCCACTGTCCCCAATCAGCAGTAAGTAGTAGTATGGGAAGCTGTGCACAAATTCCCAAAATATTGTTTATAAATGTTTATTTTTATCCCAAGTGTATTGATTATAAATACAATCTCTTTCTAAAGAAGAAAAGGTGATATTATAGATATTATAGGATGAAAGAGTAGATTAGGTAGATTATCGAATCTACTTTTAAAGAGCAACAACTTGTTTAAAATGCTTTACATTGCTATGGAATTTGGTTTATTGATGAAATTAAGCTGCTTTTGTTATACTGTATCTATTTCTGCTCCTGTTTGGGATGTTACGTTTGTAAGCTCATTTGAAATTATAGTGTATAGTTATGAAATACAGATTAACAATTATTCATCTATGATAATCAAACTTGTAGCCATGTTAGTTTTCTAGATATACATAGAAATATTTCAGTTAGGTAGATAAGCTTCAAACACTTCAAAGACTTACAGAATATGGCATTTAAAATGTTTTAAAAACTTAGATTGTTCTGGACAGTGAGACATGTCTGCTCCTGGCAGCACCAATTTACTTCAAAGAGGAAGATGGGCATCGAAGTCACTCCATATGGAGTTTATCTTCTTTTTGATTAAATTGGCCTTTTGGGCAAGGAACTGCTCTTGCCTGGACTACTTGACAATATGTTGCATAGACTGGACATGCAGGACCCATGGCAAAGTGACCACTAAACTTTGCCTAAATAGGGTGAGATGGTCCTTCAGGTTCCTGCCTCACAGATAAGACTGCCAGACATTCTACAGGACATGGGGTAAAGTGACTGATAAACTTTGCCAGAATGGGCAAAACAGCCCTTAAAATTTCCTGCTTCACTGAAGGCTATGCCAGAGATTCTAGGCCTGTAGGCTGATGATAGATGTCCCAGTGTTACAGAGGAATTTTGGATGACTGTCCAGGCAGCCAGATGTCTCTGTCATTTCTAGAGTTATGGAAGTTGCTTGCAATGCACTTCCTGTTTACTTTGGTAATATATCCTTCTGCGTTCTTCGATGTAGGTGAAGACTAGATAGTTATAATTGTCCTTAGTTGTGATAAAAGATAGATTAGATATAAAACTTTGGACTCATAAATATAGGGTAGATGATAGAATGTTTTCTTTAATTTTTCCAAGTATGAATAAACTGAATACTGTAACTGTAATTCTTGCTTGATAACTGTTTATGTAATTTTACTATGTTATAGTTAAAACCTTCCATTTTGATTAGACAGAAAAGGGGAAGTGCTGTGGGATGTCCTTCTGTATGTTGTCAATATGTGTTGCTCTGATTGGTTGATAAATAAAGCTGTTTGGCCAATGGTGAGGCAGAATAAGGTTAGGTGGAACATTAGAACTGAAGAGATAGGAGAAGAAAGGAGAGTGAGAGGAAAAGCCAGCCCACCGTCCAAGGAGCAACAAGATGCCAGCAGACCGGTACTGCCACAGCCACGAGGCAACATATAGATAAATAAGAGTGGGTTAATTTAAGACAAAAGTGCTAGCTAGCAAGAACGTGAAACCATAGGCCATACAGTTTGTAATTAATATAAGCCTCCAAGGAATTATTTTATAAGCAGATGTGGGACCCTTGGGTGGGAGAGATTCATCCAGACTGCTGGGCAAGGCAGGACTGGAGAAACTTCTGTGTACAGTGTTTACCACAGAATCCTGGCAATCTGAGTCCAATACCTGAAACCCACATAAAAGTGGGAGAAAAGAACAGAGTCTAAAATGTCCTCTGTCCTCTAGTGCCACAGCACACACCATGTCACACAGACAATAATCTATGATGAATAAATATATACCTATCAATAAACAGGTTTCTATTTGCTTTGTTTTTCAACTGGTTTATAAACAGTTTTCTCATTCCCCAGACCTATTATAAAATCCAAAACATGTCTCTAAATAAAAATGGTAGCCTCAAATTTTTCATGCATTAAATTCTAGTTTAGGAAAATAAAATCAAATGCTTTCAAATGTCTGGTCAATACATTCAAATATAATTATGGATAACTGTAAATCAATGTCTTGATCACATATTTAATCAAAGAGACAATAAAATAATTTAGAAATAATATCTGTAAGATAGTACCAAAATTGATAAGCTCTTGTTTCTAGACAATAAAGAAACTGTATTTTCTGATGCTGTTACCTTAAATGATCTAAACAGAAAATGGGCAACCATTTTAGGGAAATAGCAAACTACATATAAAAATAAGTAGTAAATGTTATTTCTTCCTGATATGAGATTTGAGATATTTTAATCACTTCGATGGGTGGAAACTTATGTTCCTGCCATAAATTTCTATAGTATTTGAAAGAAAATGCTTTAAATAATTTTTATTTTATATAAACACATCCAAATGAACCCCTTTGTAAAACTTAAATTTATATTTGTCTTTTATGCTTAAATATTATGAAACAGATGTGGAGAGATGACTCGGTCATCAACAGTGCATATTGCTCTTATAGGGAACCCAAGTTGTGTACCCAGCCCTTGCATTGGGTGGCCCACAGTTACTTGTTACTCCAACTCCAAGGTATTTGATGGCCTGTTCTTAGGTTCATGGGCACCTCTCTCTCATGCACATACCCACATAAAGATACAAATCGTGCTAGTTTGTTTTTTGGCAACTTGACATAAGATGAAATCATTGGGGAAGATTAATTGACAAAATGTCCCATTAGAATGATATGGAGACACTGGGGCATTTTTTAAAGTTGATGTTTGATGTAAAAAGGCTCAGTGCACTGTTGGTGGTACCAAGCCTGGACAAGTAGTTTTCAAGTGTTCAAGAAAATAATCTGAGCAAGTCATGAGGAGTAAAGCAATAGGCATCACTATTCCATGGTCTTTATTTCAGTTCCTACCTCCAAGATCCTGCTTGAGTTCCTTCCCTGACTTCCATCAATGATGTGAAAATGTAAGCAAAATAACCCTTTTTGCTTTAGTCATAGTATTTATCATAGTAATGGAAAGCAAACTAAGACACACACATATCTATGCACAATTAAAAAGAAAATCATTAATAATATTATAAACCAATGCAAATGAAACTATTTTTAAACTTTATACATTAGGATTTTGACTAAAATATATTTGACGTTATGAAACAAGAACACACTTTAAGAAAATTACTTTTTTTCTTCTGATGAGAAAACTTTATTACATTATGTTACATACAAACTTGTTTTATCTTATAAAATATTTCTTCTAGTATAGTTGTAAACTACCATATTAGTTATAAAATTCAATAAAGCAAGTGAAATTTTCACAGAAAAAAGCACTGGGAGACATTTCTATAAAATACTTTAGCAGATCAAGAAATCTCATTACCTATAGCCATATGTATCACATTTTCTAACTTCTTAAATTGACATAGATGAACATATTACTTGATACTGTTCTCAAATGGAGCCAACCGAGATTGAAAATATAATTAAGAACATAATATAATCCATCTCTCTATACTTATAATTTCTTTGTATTAAATGATATTTTTCAGTAACTTCATATCATACTATTCTTGGCAAAATGCATCTTTATATCTTGTCCATATTTGCCAAATGGACTTTGTGATCTTAATGTATTTAGTTTTGAATTATTTGGCTTTGCCCTAGCCCTGGACTATCTAGTCTCAGGTTCTTGGTCATCTAAGCAGTGGTGTATATGGGTTCCATCTTGTAGAGTGAGATTTAAGTCAAATAAGATGTTTGTTGGTTACTCCCACAAGCCTTATGCCATCGTTGCTTTAGCATATCTTGCAGGCAGGACACCACTGTAGATCAAAGGGTTTGTGGATGGGTTGCTATGGTGGTTTGAATAAAACTGGTCCCCATGGGCTCATAGATTTGAATGCTTGTTCACCAGGGAATGACTTTATTAGGAGCTGTGGACTTGTTCGAATAGGTGTGGCCTTGTTGGAAAAGTATGTCACTGGGGGTGGGCTTTGAGGTTTCAAAGGCCCAAGCCAGGACCTGTGTCTTTCTCTCTTCCTGCCGCCTAAGTATTCAGATTTAGAACTTTCAGCTCCTTTTCCAGCACCATGCCTGCTTCTGTGCTGCTGTGTTTCATCCTGTGCTTTCTGCTACACTGATGATGGACTAAACCTCCAAAAGTGTAAGAAAGCCTCAAATAAATGCTTCCCTTTATGAGAGTTTCCATGGTCATGGTGTGTCTTCACATCAATAAAACACTAAGACAGTGTTTATGTTTCTCCTTTGTCAGTCTGCAGAGTACCTTCTTGTATCTAAGAGGCTAGGACTTTGGGGTGAAGATTCTATGTAGGCACCAGCTTCATTTCTCCATGTTCATTGAGTTATGTAGGTGTTGTCTTCAGCAATGGGGCCTTGCTGTCAATTTGTGTGGAACAGCCACAGTCTTGGCAATGGCCTGGGTTATTTCGAGATGTCCATGGCACCCCTTTGGGGTTTTTCATGGACCTGTTTTGACCAACAACTCAATTAATTGTAACCCAATCCTGGTACTGGAAGCTTTATTTGGTGACAAAAGATGGCCAATTGGGGCTTTGTCTCCCCCATTTGGTTATTCTGTTTGATCTACTTCATATATGAACATATTTTAGGAAGCTTCTATGGTATTAAGTTTTCATACTACCCCTCAAATGCCCCATAATTTCAGCTGTCTCTCTCAATATTCCCTTCCTTGTTCCACTTTCTCCTCCCGCTCCTGACTTGATGACTTGATCCTCCTGTTCACCCCCCCTTGAAGGAGCAGCTTTCCTCTAGGTCAAGACACCCTGCTCCCGGGCCCCTCCTCACCCACACTGTACACTACCGCACCAGTTACAGACTCTGCAGCGCCCACTGGAGCAGGTTTGGGGTGAGTCCCTGTGACCTCGTCTTGACCACACACCTGCCCTGTCCTGACAAGGCTAACTTCCTGCTTAGCTACAAACTGTCCTGCTGTGTACCTCCCTTAGACACATTGATCTCTGGGATCTTTGTTTTGTGGCTCTCTTCTGCTCTGCTGTTCCTGGCTTCCCTGAAGAGGGTCCTGGAAGCATTCCCTGGACAAGCCCCATTGACTTGCTTGACAGCAGCAGTTATAATCAATTCATGGGATGCTTAAATCCCAGCATGCCCCCCCCCAAACTGTCAACAGTAAGGTTTCTCAACTAATTCTGCCCCGCCTTACTTACCTAGATCCTACAATAGCTTGGTAAGGCCCTTGGACTACAGAAATTAAGACAGATGTCTGCCCCACCTACCGTGTCCTCACCTGGGACCTAATACAGTGGCAGACGGGAGTCACCACATATCTTCAGGGTGAGTTTCTGTTCCTCTGCCTTCCACCTAAAGCAGACAGTGCGCTAACTTGACTCCCCTGCTTCTTCTCTAGGCTGTTTCCCTTCCTCTAGTGGGGCACAAATAGGTGCTAGCCTTGGCCTTATCTCCTCTTATTCCTTCCTGCCACTAAAGTTCTGGCTCCATCTTTTCCTTTGTTTACAAACTACTTCTGAATAGTTGTGTTAGTTTTGTTCAGTGTTCATTCTTATATACCCACCATTGCTACTGCTACTAATGCCAAATGTTCATCCTCCCATATTGCCTCCCTTCTCCTCGCCAAGACACTCAGGGGAAGGGGCTGGGACACAGCAGGTGGGTTTGCCAGCTAAAAATACCACACTCCAAGTAAAATGGGGTCCTGCCCCTTTAGTGATGGAGCAGAGTGAGGAGGGAGGCACTTTGATATGGATAGGTGTAGGGACTACCTTCTCACCTTGTTCTGTGGAGAAAAGGTGGCCATTATTTGTCCTAGCCTGGGGATCCCCTCTGATTTCCTATTTGCAGTTACTTGCATTAAAAAGTAGCCTTTTCTGGACTGAAAGAAAAGATTTCTTCTTTCTAAAAACAATGATACCTAAATTTTATGTATCAACAAGTAGTTCAAGTCCATTATATAAATTTCTCAAGGATATATTTGTAAGACCAAAAACACTCTAAACTGCGCATATCTTAAGTTTGAACATCATACATAACAAATATCTACAGGGAAACAAACCAAGCTGTGGATGACATGTCTCTAAATCTCAATTTATGCATGTTTCCCTCACATAGTAATGAGACCTTTTCTTTCACGTAACAAAATTTTGATTTCAGTGATTAATTATGCTGTCATCTTAGGTATAGACTAAACAATAGAAATCTAAAATTGAAACTAAAAAGAGGCCCATTGATAGAAAGGAATTTTCAAATCCCTTTTCTTTAAGACAATGACAAATCAATATTGTTATCTACAAAATAATTGTTACCTACAACATAAATTCTTAGGGTTGATATGCAAGCAAGACAAGAACAAAATTGTAAAGTTACCATATGTCACATAGTTTAAATTTCTGTAAAAAATTCTAGAATGAACTTAAAGAAGAAAAAGCATTCAGCATATTTACATATATATACATATACACATATGTATTTATAATAATAAAAATTTAATAAAAATAATATAACATACACATAATATATTAATATCCATATATATTAAATAAAAAACTGTAAAATATTTCTCATATGGCTATCAATAAAATGTGTTAAATATTAACACAACTTGATAATACTGTCAAATACAACAAAACTTTATAATATCATATGTTTATAGGATTCAACTGAGAAAAGGTGTACAACTCAGTAATTCATTCCAGGCAAGCAAACACTGAAAAGTGTTTCCTTAAGCAATCAATCATATTTTAACTTGTTTGCTGAAAAAAGATGACCACATAGCTTCCTGATATGATAAATACTCAGTATTATGTTTAGCCCTGCTACAGCATTATTAAATTCTGTATTGAGTTTTCTATCCATACTAGCTATCAGCTAACATTATTATTGAAATGTTAACTGACAAAATTTAGATATAAAGCATGGTTTGGAGAAAGTAGTTGGATTCAATATTGACATTAAAACATATAATATATTACTTAGATAAGATAGTAACTAATTACAAATACAATCAAATTAAAGTGCTCCATTTACATTGGCAAAAAAGAAGATGTCTAAGAAAAATTCCAACAGTAAGTATCCTGGTTTTCATTCACACACACACACACACACACACACACACACACACACACACACACTATCTAATCTCTTAAATTTATATTTGTATATATCTGTATATATAAATATATATTTTGTATATATATGTAACATACATATATATATATATATATGTGACATACATATATATGTGGAGAAAATATTTTTTCCAGGGGGAATCACACAAGGGCCCAACCCCAAATGAGAAACTATAGCAGTCAATGGTTTCTGACATAGGGAGAATCAGTCCTTTTTCTTGTTTCATTTTTGTTTTTGGATTTGGAGGAGACCTTAATCCTAAGTGGTCAGCCCTAAATACAAACAAATAAGGGTAATATTAATTGGACTCAATAGGTTCTATATTTATACACACAAGTTATATATCACATATCTGTTCTGTTATATATAAATATATAAAAAATTAGACACAGAAAATATTGTTGTTATTATTAATTCAAAAGTAGGAAGTTGGAATGACATGGAAAGAATTCCATGGAGAGGAAGGAAGATGAAAATCATGTAAACTCATAAATGATGTCCTTAAATAAAACTTTTTAAAAATTAAAATAAAGATATTCCTCAGCTATAAATTTAATTTTCTTTTAAATAAATTCACATCTCAATAGAGACAAAAAAGAATTTAAATACCACATTTTCTAAAGTAAACATTGTACATGAAAGAAGGTCACAGCTTAAATTCCAGAAGAAGCTCATTTGGGGTTTAATCAAAGTAAAAAGGAAATGTTAAAGGCCAATTTGGCTAAAGCCTTAGATATTTGTATTTCTGTTATATGAATATTTCTTCGTCTATGTGTGATGAGATTTCTAGTTTGCTCATAAATATGTAATATTTATAATTTCATTTTATTCATTATGAGTTACACAAGAAGACACTGAAGTTTATTTTTGCCATTGTTATCTGTTTTTAAATAAAATATAATTCAATAGAAGAAAATCTCCAGAACAACAAGTAAAGTAGAAATTACAATACAAATTTGTAATAACAAAATACTCAGTGAAGAGTGAAGATGAACAAGAAGCCATAAGATTGATACCCAAGGTTAAAACGAAGACTAGAAATGAAGAAGCTCATCTTAGAAGCTATAAAATACGATTAAAGTTAAGGTTACTGATATTTATGGAATTTATAAATCCTATCTTCTCTTAAATATACTGAGAAGGTATCTACTTAAAAGGGCAAATACAATTTCTATTTCAATTCCTTAAACGTTACATTTGAATTCCCACTAGAACTACAGGTGCTTTCATTACTGATACTTTATCAGTTCTCCAATTCTTAATATAAGTAATAATCTTTTATGATATTGGTTTATAATAATTATAGAGTAGCATATTTTATTTTGTCACGAAACATGTGCATGTTTGCTGTAATTTTTTTCTTTAAAAATTATTTCATTACTTCATAAAAAATTGTAACTTACATATGCCTTGTGTCATTTGTCTTAATTTATAAAACCATGTTCTAATATCATGTATATATACTCAAAGTAAAGCTACACTCTGTCTTTCCATAAAGATAATTAAAACAAGATTATGAAAAACATTTCAAACATATCTTACCATGTAACACTTTTTCCAAGTTTTTACTTTTGTGATTTATATTTAAATTCTATCTTTCTTTCACTAGGAAGCACAATTGTCATGGGTAGCTCTTGTTTGACATTAGAGACACTTTAGATGACTGCAAATGCTGTGCATTTAATGAGGACTGTCAGACTGTAGATAAACAATAATCTTATATTTTTTCCCCTTGACTGCTTAACTACCTTTGCAGACACATCCATGAAAAGAAATACTAAAACATTTAGCAGATTTTTGATATTATCTCACATAAAACTTAAACTCCAATTTCTCTTAGTTCAGATCAAAACAATTCACAGCAGCACAGATAGCATTTTAAAAAATACTTTTGCAGGACATTTGGACCAAATAAATTTAATCTTATATATTTTATCAGAAAATTAAAGGACACTCAATAAGGGATGCATGATGTTATCTAACACAATGGATCTGACAGAAGTAGTGCTTCTAGATGACAAGTGGGGCATGTGATATTACTACTTGTAAAAGATAGTTGATTTTGTAACATTAAAATTCTTAGAATGGGAGAATTCTCTTTCAAGAAATATAATCTCTGTCATATTTATTTAGAAAAGTAAATTTCTTAGGACATGGTAGTACTATAAATTCAAGAACAAATACTTCATATGTAGGTTTGTTTTTCATTTATCATTCATTGTGTTTATCAACAAGCAGCAAGGAGAACTTGCTCAGATTAATTTGCAATTTTTCTAGAGGTAAGGAATGATAAATTATTAGTTCCCTACTAGCATTTCACATATGACTGTAAGAAACTATGTTTTATTGTTGTATTTTTACTTCCCTGCTTTAAGGTAAATCAGTTTAAAATAAATTTATATAACATCCGGGATGATTACTTCCATAAGTGCTAGTGGGTTTTATTTTATGCTTCTTATATTCATATTATTGTATAGATCTTAATACTTGTGTCAGTTTATGCTAGTAAATCTCATCACTCTAGAGTTTGTATTACCTAAATAATGCTGGGCTATTGGTAGAATCATTCATATTCTTGAAATTTACCAATAACTTTGAATATTAATAAAGTTCTCTCTGCTCCAATTTGAGCCCCCATAGTGCACCAAGGCTAGGAATGTCAAGCAAATGAGAGAGACTTAAAACACTGAGTCTGACAGTAAAGTAGCAATTTTTATTTGCGCAGATGGGATTGAAAATTAAAAACAAAAATCTACTAGGACAAATAAAAAACAAGTCTACCTAAGTTACTAGTGGCAATGCTGTCTGAGATACCGTGAAAAGGCATGCTCAGATAAAACAGAAGGCTTACTTGGAAAGTAAGTAGGCATGCTGTAATATCTAGAAGGCCTTGTTTCCTTCCTTGGGGTCTGATTGAAGCCAGACATGAGTCAACGTAGAATAATGGGGTAATAGGGGGCAGAAGTCTTAGGAAGCAATCCCTGGAAAACAAACAAACAAACAAACAAACAACAACAACAACAAAACAAGTGGTGCTGTTAGGGTTAGTCCCGTTATAAGAGGGGACAGCTGCTTCAGTCAGATAGTGATTTAGTCTAAGTTATTAATTTTCTAAACCTTCCTATCTATGCTTAATAGAAAAAACTCAGTATCCAATATAGAAAATTCATAATAATGTAAAACGTGAAACAGGAACCTTTCAAAAATTAGAAATAGTCTAATAAAATCTGAGTGTGTGAAGAATAATAGGATGGCACTGGTAAGGTTCTAACATGTGTGTACCAACAAAGTCATGGGGAATTTCCTAATTCCTGAGTATGAGGAACTATGGGAAGACAGACTAGCCTGTGCTTCCATAAGAGTAAAACTGGAGACTGAGCACGTAGAGAAGGCTTTGAAACACATTATTGACAAGAAGCAGAAAGCAAGCAAAGAACATGGTGTCAGGTATGACTTTCTAAGTCCCCCAAGTGAACTGCTTCCTCCAATTAGACCCTAACATAGAAAATTTTCAGAATATCCCCAAAATACCTCCCAACCAAAGCTGGAAACAAGAGTTTAGTATGGTGATATTTTATTTGTACTGAAATGTGATTTTATTTGTATGTTAATAAATAAAGTTTGCCCGGAGGTCAGAGCTATTAGAGCCATAGCAAAACCTGGGAGGTGGTGGTGCACGCCTTTAATCCCAGCACTTGGTAGGCAGAGCTAAGTAGATCTCTGTGTGTTCAAGGATACAGGCAGCATTGGAGACACACGCCTTTAATCTCAATACCAACCATAGAAGACCTGGAGGTCTGTACACACAGGCAGTGACAAGGCTGTCATGTGGTTGGGTTTACAACCAATGAGAAAGCAGAACAGAAAGTCTTTATAAAGACAGACACACAGGAAGTAGGTCTCTTTTGGAAAGGTAGGACCACCGCTATAGTGAAGGGTAAGGTTTTTAGCTCTTAGCTATTGCTCTGACCTCTTGGCTTTTATCTCTGTATTGGCTCTGTTTTTCTTATTTAATAAGACGGTCGGTTACTTCTACAGTTTAGTATGAACTATGATGGGTTTTGATGTTGATACCATAGCATTAGCCTTAAGATATTTAACTTTCTAGAAAAATTAGCCGTTAGTAATAATACAATGTCTAAGTGTGAAATTATGACATGAAGTGTACATGTGTATTAGTCAGGGTTCTCTAAAGTAACAGAATTTATATAATGAATCCCTCTCTCTCTCTCTTTCTCCATATTCTCTCCATATAGAAAGAGGATTTATTGCAATGGCTTATGGGCTGTGGTCCAGATAATTTAACAATGGCTGCCTATGAACAAAAAGTTCAAGAATACAATAGTTGTTCAGTCTACAAGGTTGGGTGTCTCAGCTGGTCCTCCACACCAGAATCCTAAACAAGTAAATGACAGTAAAGGAATATACGTGATGAAGAGAGCAAGAGCAAGAAAGCAGAGAGAGAGAGAGAGAGAGAGAGAGAGAGAGAGAGAGAGAGAGAGAGAGAGAGAGATTGAGCTTCCTTCTTTCGTGTCCATTATATAGGCTTTCAGCAGAAGGTGTGATCCAGACTAAAGATGGATCTTCCTAACTAAAAGTTTTGTATTAGAAGTGGGTTTCCAACTTCAAATGATTTAAAAAAAAGA
The DNA here is from genome assembly GCF_949786415.1 of Peromyscus eremicus. NCBI lineage: Eukaryota > Metazoa > Chordata > Mammalia > Rodentia > Cricetidae > Peromyscus > Peromyscus eremicus. Next base: position 44,910,491 of record NC_081439.1, read on the forward strand.
AAATCCCTCACAAATGTGAGAGTGCCGACTTTTTGGGATTTAGTTAATTTCAGATGTAGTTAAGTTGACTACCAAGAATATCCATCACAACATGATTTCAGTTAATTCCTCTTTCTCATGAACAAAGAAAAATGAGAAGAAGGAAACAAATACTTAGCTCTAGTGGAAAATTCCCTTAACAGCTGCACTGCTTTGTGTTTCTTGAGGTAAAAGTGAAAGTGATTACATCTGATCACAGAAGAACATATAAGAAGGACAGCAGTTGAGGAAGATATCTCTAATGTGAAATACAAAATTCTCAGATGAAGAAGTTAAGAAGGTAGAAAAAATTAACTAAATAGAGAAATAACACCAAGAAAGTTCCCAGAGTTTACACAAGGATAAAATTGTGAGATTGAAATGTTTCAGGCACTTGTCAAAGTTAACAGAAAAATAATATCTCACAGATGTGCTAGAGAACAATATGTTTATAAATAAGAGAAGGAAACAAAAAAATCAGAAATTAAGACCCAATCTGTGTGTGTTGCATACAAAAATTCAAACCATAGGAATACCTCACTGAGAAAACGTAGCAGGAAAACATCTCAAGCACAAGGAATATAGAAAACTAAAAGAAATTGAGTATCTAAATAAGTGAGTCCTTAACTTTCAGAAATGAATTCAAATGCCTTTTGTAAGGAAAGAATTAAGTAAATTAAAACAATTCTTTAAAAACAAGGTTACATTATGTTGGGAGCCGTGCAACCTAGTTTCAGACCAGTATATGAGTGCTTGTTGAACTGGTCTCCAGATGAGACAAAGCCCATGGGGACTGTCTCACTCGGCAAGAACCAATGGACTTTGGGACAGCACAGAATACTGCTGGGACCCTATGCTTTCTTCTCTCTTGTAGTATTGATGATTCTCTTGGAGCTTTTAGTGTCATTTTGTCAGTCATGCATGGAATAGATGTGATCATTCCCAGAAACCCCACTTTTTTCTAAAATATTTTTCCTTAAAATTCTTTGAGAGCTGATGCTTCTCAGATTACTTGTCTGGGGAAGCCAGCTCTCACTTCAGACCCCTGGAGCTGTTCTGATTCAGTGGACAGGATCAGAGGCAAATCACCCCTATTTCTGTAAATATGCTTTGTGAAATTTTAAACAATAGTGTTGCTGAAAATGTGTGCTTATGTAAATCACCTTTTAGTTTCATAAAGACAGGGTGTGCCAGGTTTGATATTTGACCAAGCTAGCAAAATGATAAATGTTGTTTTTGGTTTAAAAAGGCTTTGATGCAAAAAAAAAGTTGAGAGAAAACATATTTGACATATTTGATTTGCTGAAGGTTAACATTGGAGGACGGGGAAAAAAACTTGTTTGCTAGTAGGGAAAAACAATCTTCTTTTGATGTATAAATAAAGATGGCTAGAGTTATTTGGGCCAGCCACTTGTGTAAGACCCATATGGCGGTCAGACAAATCATTTCTTCACACTGACACTCCTTCCCTGCCTCAGGACTTGAACCCAGGCTCTGGCAGGACTGCAGCAACATTAACCATGCAAAGTGGTGGTATATAGTAAAATCACATTTCACTAAATCCTACTATGGGGTGGTGTACATAGCAGAGGTGAATAAAAATAGACATTCAAATAATAGTAATAAAAATAACTATCTTTTACACAACTCTTGTGTGACACTATTGCTGAGGAGGTAAGAACAAATCTCTACTCACCTCATATAGGGAAGTGAGGACAGACCAAAGTAAGTATACAACCAAATTCCAACTTGGCATGCCAAGAGACTTTTTTTTTTTGGAGGGGGGAGGTACTTACAAGCCTATTTGTAAGGAGTTACTTACAGTAGTAGAAGTTACTCGAAGAGAATGGCATCACATAAAGCCCATCCCAGTACCCATGACAACTCACAAAACCTAGAAATCCAGAGCTTACTGCACAAACTTGCAGGGAGCTTGACATGTTGATGAGTATCTCTTTCAAACAGTTCAGATGATTTGAGCTACTCCCAGGCAGTATGTCCTTCAGAAGTTCTTGCTGCTTATGCATGGGCAAGGAGGAGCCTCCTATAAATGGTCAGTTTCAGAGAATTCCTGAAGTTATTGGATTGTTCACTTCTTTAGTTTAACAAGCTTCCCTAAGGTAAAATTTCTCACCTTCTTTCAGAACACCCTTCCAAGATAGAAGAATTTTATCTGAGAAGAAATTGTTACACAGCAACAATTTCATAGCAAGAGACATCTTCGGTCAACATATATCTTAAAATAGTTGAGGAAAAATAAAACAAATAAATACAAAATAATTTGACTCACAGAGAATGGAATAGCATCACAAACACAAAATTATGATTCTGTCGCTATGTATGCATGTGTCCTTCCTCCTAAAGTGTCATTAAGCTAGAAATGAAGTTTTAAAATGACATATCTACTGAACAAGGTAAAGGACAATATGCTTTCAGAGAACACTAACCATTTCAAAGGTGCTCAAAGGCAGAAGAAACAAGCACGTGGGATATCTGATGTAAGCATGACAATCAGGGGCTATAGAAATTAACACATACCTTGGAAGGAGTATCTGTGGGACAAGGCTGGATTTATGAGGCTATTCAGAAGTCTTTTCTAGGAATTGTTAATCCCTTCTAGTATTCTTTCACTATATATCACAGTTAACAGTGATTGCTCCCCTTTGTAAACTTTGATTGGTTTTGGGAGGGATAAATTTTTGAAGAAAGTAAACCACAGAGACATAGTGTTGGGAACAATAATTCCAATGAAAATTGTGGTTTGTGGCTCATAAGCAGGCTTTAAAATGGATGAAATTAAGTATAAGCCTGCTGACATAACTTTGGGGAACTCTCCATCACTCTGGTGTTCATGAAACATAAGCAGCTAGGTATATTTTCACCATGCATAAAAGTAGAAGATTACTTAATTTCCCCAGAGTAACAAAAGTGTCCTAATAATGGCATCTGGTAGATCCCTTAATAAAAGCTGGATTTGACATGCAATAATCCCAGAGTTATGACAACTAGAAATTTTCAAGTGTCTCACACACAAACATGCAACAATGAATTATTAGGTATTTGATGAGCTTCACACCTGAAAAGTTGAAATTAGAGTATACATATATAATGAGTTTGGAAAAAGATTAACACTCATAGAGAAACAAGAGAGGACAGCCCATCCAAGATGTAAGACAGAATTCTACTAAAACAGAAAATAAAGAACAAGAAACGTTTCTTGTAATAAAAGCTAAAAAAAATTAATAAAACTGCTGAAAGGTAAAATTGGAAAAAAAAATCTCATGGGAGGAGAACATGACAAAATATTTAAAAAGAGTAAAAATAAGAAAATTTGCTAAACCAAGCAACTAGTTTAATGAACAAAGCCAATTAGTTAAAGTATCAGAAATAAAAAGAAACAGAGAAAAGAGATGGAAGTAAATTATAGAAGAACAAAAAATATCCAAATATATATTATAAATCTCTCGGTTAAAGTATTTCATCAAGATACTAGAAAATGAAAACAGACCTCACAGCATGTCAAATCATTGGGAGGAATCAGAATTATGAAAGAAAGAGCCAACTTAAAAGCTTGTAAACAGAGAACACACAGAAGTTAGTAAAGATTAATAAGATCAAGTCATGAGGCAATTGTGAAAAGGAATGGAATTATTAAAGTATGGAATTCTTGATTTCTGAAATAAAAACACAATAATTCTTATGCGATAGAACATTGGACAGAATTATCTGGTTTGCAAGCATCAAGAAAGGATATAGAGTACATATGTGAAAGAAAAGTGAACATGTATTGAGACTTAAATGTAGAAGTTAAGGAAAACAAAAAAGAACTTAAACGGACAAGATATGAAGCAGGGGGAGATATGAGACTTTTGAAGGTGAAGGTGGGTAATTTGGGGGGAAAAGTGATAAAAATACCGTAGATTTAAAAAACTCTCAATGCCAAAGAATAGAAATAAGAAAAATACATGTCAACATATAATAGTGAAAATATACTTAAATTCTAGAAAGGTTGTTCTTAAAGGATGGATAATCAGATAGACATCACAGTATCTTTGGAATCAAAAAACGAGAGAATGGTATTTTTAAAGTAGTGGAGAATATTTTTGTCTCACTGTGTATAATTATTTAAACTGACATTTATGTTCAAAATTTAATAAATACTAAAAGTTCTGCAGAATGTTTTCTACAAAAAGGCATTCATTTGATAAAAGTATCTAGGATATATAAAGAGCAATGTATGTCTTAACATAGTGTTTGACATGTATAGGTTGCTGTAAATAGCTGCTGAACTGATGTAAACCAAGACAAAACTTGTTGAAGGAGACACAGTCCAAAGGACATTGAAACCTACGGACAAAATAAAAAGCACAGTGTAAAGGAGGCATGTTTACAGGTTTCAATTTGACTTTCTGTCCCTTAATTCTATATTGTCTTTCGGAAATCATACTTTTTGCTGTGTCAGTTATATAAATTTAGCCACAGTGGATATCTGTGAGGTTTGTGGACTAGAATTAAATGTCAAATGCCCAAGAAGTGAAAATCATTTTGTGTCATGCTTTAAAAATCATTAACTATCGAGGGCATATGTTTTGATTATTAGTTCATAGGCTGAAAACTACTTGTAGAAAGGAAAATGTACCTTTCAAAGTGACTGATTTTCAAAGAAATAATCATTTGGGAAATAGCCACTACTGAAATTAATGAAATGATAATTCCTAAGCAGAAGAAAAAGGGCCTAATTATCTCATCTGCTTACAATATATATTCATTCTTTCATGGTACACATTCAGATTTCTACAGTCTGAAATCAATTAAAATAATTCTAGACCATTTTTATAAGACATTCTAAGGAATAATAGCTCACTGTATTTTTTGTGAAGAAATCTAATTTTTTCCATGGACCTTAATAAATTAGTGATTTTATAGTTCTATTTTATTAACCTTGAATGTATAATGATAATTGATCACAGTCTTTTGAGTCCATGTCCAGAATAAGCTTGCATTAAGTAAAGGAAAATGATTCATGCATGGACTCAATTATCCACTGTGATAAAAAGCTAAAGCTGCAGAATTCTTTCTGTCTTTGTCTTCTGTTCTTTTATTTTTTTCAAACTACATTGCATTGCACTTTGATATCAAGTATTTTGAGTTTTGTTCCTCAATAGGCACATTCTATGGAATAAATTTGGTTGTTCTGTTTTTTATATAGGGTCTCAATATATAAAGCTGTCTGAACTAAAACTTTTTATGAGATGAGGCCTGCTTCCAAAGTGCAGAGTGTTGAGATTAAATGCATGAATCACCATGCCAGTTTTTCTTTTTTTTTTATTTATGTGTGCATGTAGGGGGTCATGCTTGTGTATATGCATATGTTTGTGTGAGAGTTTATATGTCACATGGAGGTCAAAAGAGGGTTCTGGATGCCCTGGAGCTGGAATTGTAGACTAAGGTGAGATTCTGGAATGAGTTCCTGTGGAAGAGCAGGAAGTGCTCTTAACAGCTAAAATTTGTTTATTTTTTTCTCATTTTTATTTTGCTTGACAGACAAATATCATTTTTCAAGTGAATTTAAAGTACATTAAAACCTTCTGAATAAAGTATGTGACTTGTAAGCCTATGGAAAATTATGTAACTACTTTCCTAAAGGAAGTTACAATTGTTGTTTGACAGTTTTGTCAAAATACATAATTTAGGCAGGCCACTACAACCAGAGAATCAGAGAGGATAACTGCTGATCTTCACCTCTCATGCAGCATCTCCATAGCCAACACTCAAGCCCCATCTCCTGCTCTGGAGCAGACTTCCTGTGGATTCTCCTTACTCTCTGTCCCCATAAGCAGATCTTAGTGGAATACCTGGCTCTCCTCCCTCCTTGGACTAAATCAGCTCACGATCCTCATTCCAACTTATCAGCTCCCAATACCTAAAACTACATTTTACCTGGAATCCTAAATGGCCACTGCTTTCTGGATCTGAAATGTGGTTTTATTTGTATGTTAATAAATAAAGTTGCCTGGGGGTCAGAGCTAATAGCAAGCCATAGCAGAGCTGGGCGTTCGTAGTACATGCCTTTAATCCCAGCACTTGGGAGGCAGAGCTAGGTAGATCTCTGTGTGGTCAAGGATAGAGCCAGCATTGGAGACACACGCCTTTAATCTCAATACCAACCACAGAAGACCTGGAGGTCTGTATAGACAGGCAGTGGCGAGGCGGTCATGTGGTTGGGTTTACAACCAATGAGAAGGCAGAACAGAAAATCTTTATAAAGACAAACACACAGGAAGTAGCTCTCTTTTGGCTGAAGAGGATCGCTGCAGCACAAATGGGTAAGGCTCTTAGCTCTGACTTCTTGGGCTTTTATCTTTACATTGGCTCTGTGTTTCTTATTTAATAAGACAGTTACTTCTATACCTGATGACTAAAGATGTTGTATATTGCTTTATGTGCTTCTCAGACATTTGAGTTTTGTATTTTGAGAATTTTCTCTTTAGATCTATACCCCATTTTCTAATATTTGCTTATTTTTCACTTTCCCAAAGTTTTTTTTTTTTTTTTAAGAAGTTCAATTGGTTCTTGTTTGTTCTTAATGCTAATTTTGACCTGCTTACATCTGGAAATATCCTTGTTTTTAGGTGAGAGGAACCATGTCAGGATTAACTGTATCTTCATGATAAAGGTATATTGTTCCAGGTGGGGTTCCCTGGACACCCAGATCCTGGAAAACAGGTTTGGAGATTAAGACTTACCTTCAGAAAACAATACACAATTTCTCAACCTGTGGGTCGTGACCCCTTGGAAAAAACCTTTATCTCCAACTATGTTTAAATTATGATTCATAACAGTGGCAAAATTACAGTTACGAAATAACAACAAAAATAATTTCATGGTTGGGTGTCAGGGACAAGGACAGAATCTCTAGTTAGTGGAAAAATACAGACCCCCGATAAGACAGGGAACTAGATCATCTTACAGTCAGTTTGCCTAGCAACAAGACATTGAGGAAGAGCCCTTGACCCTTTCACCCTGTAAACATCCTATACAAACATCCTGTTAGCTTGCCCCACCTTATGCAGATGACAGCTTCTTGCTCCCCCCACCCTGCAGGAACTATATAAACCCTTCTGGAGAAAAACAAAGTTGCACCTTGATCAGAATCTAGACTTGGTGTATTTCCTTGTATCTCTTGTCCCTATCATTCTGTCCTTAGGGTGATCAAGAACCCGTTGAAGCCCTGCAGGCGGGGCAGTTGGGGGTCACCACAACTTGAAGAACTATATTAATGGGTCACAGCATTAGGAATGTTGGAAACCACTGACTTAATATTATAAATTGCTCTAAAATCAGAGTCTGTTAAATGTTATAGGATGGATTGTGTGCCAGGTATGACTAGCAAAAGTGAGTTAAGTGCAGGTAAGGTAGTGAATCTTGCTATTTGATAAAACTCATTTTATGAATTTCTATTGTGTGCTTTAGAACACTTGACACTGAGTCAGAAGATAGATTGTCCTGCAAGAAATTAGTTCATTATTCACATTTTTTTTTGCTTTAAAGAAAATACAAACATTGGATTATATAGACTATATTATATTTCTTAATTCTAGCTTCTAGTATTGGATCAAAATTCTAATTCTGAATTGCTGAATTGTTTTGGTGAAGATACAGTTTTCATTTACTCATTATGGGACAGATAAGTGTTGTGCTGAGCTAAAATATACTTGGCTGATCATATTATTTGGGGCTAGATAGAAGAAAACATTAAGAATTACAAAAGACTAGGTATGGTATTACAAACCTCAGAATCATGATCTTACTGCTTCTTATCCCCAGTCCCTAGATTACATGCATATATCAACAGGCCCTGATTCCTGCCTAAGCCATATTAATGGAGCTCTAATAATTCCACATACAAATCTGAACTTATTGATTTCCCATGCTTCACTTCATATAACTTTCCAATTTATTTTAGGTCAACTTCCAACTACACTGAACTACTTATGCCTTTCCTGGTCTTCAATTCAAAGTCTCAATCCCAGCTTTCCCTTTTGTTTACTTTCACTATCCAAATCCCTCTCAGATACAATCACCTTTAAATAAATGATTTCCCTAGGACTTTGACTTTGGGGCTTTCTTATTTAAGATATCTATTTTCTTTTCCCAAACATTTGAATTTAAGAAAATTAGGCAAATAAGGCACTTGTAATTTGGGCTCTAGAGAAATAGAAAGGCTAGCTGGATTTAAATGGAAAAAAAAAAGAAATAGATGACTGACATAATAGTTTAGAATGCAACATGAAAAGAGAGCAAACGTATAAATACAAAGAGGTGAAACTGAAAGGCCACAAAAAAGAAAACGAAGCCAACAAAACAAGTTTAATTCACTGTCAGGCCTCGGCTATATGAAAGAGCTTTTGGTGGAATTATATCTAAAGAAAACTGATTTGTAAACTCAGTGAGAAGTCTGAGCAGAGTAAATGTTGAAACTGTCTCTATAGGCTGAAGATGCAGTTCCTGTTTGTCTCCTGCATCGCTTCACTGACTGTGAGACTCTGTGGTCAAGAGGAACTTTAAATTGATTCATCCTTATCACTCTCCCATCTTCTTTGCCAACAGATTATATTAAACATCCTATCTTATTTACAAAAGTACACTGTGTGTGTGTGTGTGTGTGTGTGTGTGTGTGTGTGTGTGTGTGCGCGCGCATTCACATACATCAAGCTTGTCTTTGAAGGTCAAAGGACGATTCACATGAGCCAGTTTTCTTCTTCTACCGTGTTGGTGCCAGGGATAAAACTCAAGCTATCACTTCTTCATGAAGCATCTTTATCTACTGCACCATCTCACAGGCCCCAGCACCTAGTCTTTTTCAGGTACCATTGAATATGTATTAGATGGAATATCTTATCACATATTAGAGTTAACATGAGGAAATGAGGCAGAGATAAAACCACATCTAGAAAGAAGTGGTGCCACCATTTCTCTAAAGACAAGCACAAGTTGATGCTATCTGCATAACTTTTCTGATAGAAATTTTACTACACATAATAATGCATGCTTATTGTTTAAGAAGTCCATCTGTGGCCAGGCAGTGGTGGCGCACGCCTTTAGTCCCAACACTTGGGAGGCAGAGCCAGGCGGATCTCTGTGAGTTCGAGGCCAGCCTGGGCTACCAAGTGAGTTCCAGGAAAGGCACAAAGCTACATAGAGAAACCCTGTCTCGAAACCCCCCCCCCAAAAAAAAAAAAAGTCCATCTGCATAAGAGGTAAGAAGTTACCGAAAACTGTACCAATTCTGAAGAATCCTGTTAGCATAGTAATCAATATTATTCATGATGTTTCATGTACATATATACCTATGAAATGGTCATCTAAAATATTTTTATAATTCATAAATAAAATAACTATTATATTGATATAAAATATAACATTAAATACTATATATAACTTTATTCCCTGATCTTTAATTAATAAATATATATGGATATATAATAATTCAGATTACTATACAATAATTTATTCACTCAATGCCTGGAAATACTTATTTTAGCAATTGTTTTGAAAATGTATTATTGTGCTGTATCTTTCAGCAAAGTATTTCTTGAGAACAGAAAATTCTAGAGATATGTATTTACTTGTTTTTACCAAATTTCTAACACTGAACACAGAGCCAAGTGGATGAATAAATATTTAACTAGAAAGTCAGAAAAAACACACCAGTGTGGTACATTAACTGTACAAGGTAACACCTGAATATAGTAAAAACTATTTGTTTATCATTTCATACTTCATCCAAGAAAAGTACTAACAGCTAAATCCAGAGTAACCAGAACTAGAGGAGGAGATAAAAGATCCAGGAAATGCTCTTGAGTGACTGGCTGTGAAGCTTTCAAATTATATTTATATCTGCTTTTCAATAAGATGGTTTTGTAATAGTCTAGTGGTTTCCTATGGGCTATTGACTTTTACATCTTCTCTTCAAAATGTTGCCTATTTTGTTTTGTCAAAATTTCATTTGTAAAGCTGAGTATTATGTATCCCTTTGAATTCCTTTCCCACCATGATCTGAATTTAATTGTGTGGTGACTCACCAATGTTAAGTCCTGCAGGAATTTGCATTCATCATCAAGCGCTGAGTGCCTCCTAGGGTCTCAAAATAATTGCCAGAGTAAAAATAATCTGTTTGTTTGAGTAAAAACATTGTTTCATCCCTTATTCCTGTGAGACACTTTATGATCAAAGAATAATAGTGAATGTCTGCAATGTCAAGCACAGCAATAAGTGATACATACAATTTAAAAATAGTATCAGCCTTATAACATTGAGGGAAATCATAGAAAAGCAAAGATAGCAAACCTGCTTATAAAATATAAAATCGGTCTATTTGAACTCATTAGGAAACATTCCTTTAGTCTCCCTTAGTAACCACTGACCTCAAATCTTTTGTTTTCTCATCTCCATTTAATATTTTATATCAGTTTCTTTTCCAAGGTCAAGTAATTTGTAAAATGTTAATAATAAAAGAAGATGTTTTGAAAATGATTTTCTTCTTTCCTTTCTTTTTAAGAAATAGACTCATGTAACTCAGGCTATCCTTGAATTTTCTATGTAGCAGAGACTGGCCTAAAACTCCTGGCCTTCCTAACTAGATATCAGGTAACTCACAACTTCCTCTAACTGCAGCTCCAGGGGATTTGACACCTTCTTTTAAACTCCATTGTCACATGAACTCAACACACACACACACACACACACACACACACACACATACACACACACACACACACTTTCAAAAGTAAAAATAAAATCTTAAAAATATTTCATCTTCTGGAAATAGTCTCCATGTTATTTAGCTAGAGTTGAATACCAATAGGAATACTCTTCTATTTCACCTTAGACTTCTGTTACTAAGAATTACTTTTGAAGATCATCACATCACTGTGAATCCATTAGCATTTAGGACTGTTTCCCACCTAGAGCAACGGTTTCCTCCTATGCCATTCCTTTTAAATTGAAGCCATAAAGAACAGAAGGCAGTGATATTAAAGTACTGACTGAGGGGAAAAATGAATATCTGTCAATAAAGATTCCTATAATTGACAAAAGGGTTTGAAAAATAATAAAAAAAATTAAAATTTCCAAAACAAACACAAACTGAGAACTCATCATTAATTTAACAACATTTCAGTAAATACTAGAGGCAGTCTTCAAAGTTGAATGAAAAAAAAAAAAAAAAGCTAGGCAGTAGCTTGAACCCACACAAAGAAATAAAAGGCACAAGGAAAGAATGTCATATTTAGGGAATAAATTTTTCTTTGCAATCTTTCTCATTACTATTAAAAATGATAATTGTATAAAGTCATTATTAAATTGTGCTGATGGGTTTATAATCTGTAAAACCTATAATGTATAATATAAATATGATAAAGAAAATAAAAGACAAAGATATAATTGCACGACAGCAAAAGTACAAAGAGAGAGAACTATATCAGAGCAAAATTTCCACTGCATTGTTGCAATTAAATGTGTATTAATCTCAATTAGATTGTTTCAAATTGTGGTGATAATATTTATCTTTTAGGAAACCACCAAGAAAATAACTCAAAACATTAATTTACTCCTAAAGACTAGACCATATCCATCTGGAGTATAAAACAGATTATTGACTGTAATTGAAAGGAAAAAGATAATTATTTCTTCATATGTAATTTGTCACTCTGTAAAGATTATAGCTTCTAACTCTGTGGAGGAAATAGTTTGTATATGCACAAAAGAAAAATATTCAATTGGAAAAATCATGAATTTAGTCAAATGACATCTACAAATGTCTCTTTTTGGCATACTGCCAAAACCGTGAATTTGTTTTATTTCATGGATTTGTTCTGATGTGTAAGGTATATCCAAAATTATTCTTCTATTTTTGCATTATTAGCCTAAAATTGTAAAAGTTTATAGTGACATTTTTCAAATAAAGTTTTTCATTTTCCTCCCGTTTCCTTTTCTCCTTCTTCCCTCCAACCCCAATAACATTTTGCTTTTATAATTGTCCTTTTTGCCTCAATTCCTTCCTCAGCACGTCTGGTTCCCATTCATGATCCCCATTAGCTAGTTTGATTGCCTATACTCACATTCATACCCACTTATATAGAAACATACAAACATCAAAGGTAGGATCCTTCTGGGTCTGGATTATCTCACTTAATATAAATCATTTATGAAGTCTACCATTTTCTTGATAATTTTATGATTTGTGTACTTTGCTTATACCCACATTTTGATTAAAAAAGTCTCAATTATTGATCTTGATTAGCATTTAAAGAAGCTTCGAATTACTTTTTTGTGTGGAATGTACATTTGTATTATATAAAGATATTGTTTGACTGATGATTTTATGATGAGCCAGAAAAAATTCTTAATCATATGTGTTCATAATGATACGGGTAATATGCATATAAAATTATTTTAACTGCAGAAATAAAGAAATTGGACCTAGTAGAAAATGTATACATTGATTCTAGCTGTGTAAATGTACTATGTAAACAAAAAAGTTTTGAATTTTGAGGTAAAAAAAATACACATGGAGGACAATCTATGTTCATACAGTTTTCTAAAAAAAAATCAGTAAAATTTGATGGGCATAGGGGAAGGAAAAATTCATTTCTAGAAGATGTAAGAATCAGTGGCAGCATATTTCTTGAATGAAGTACCTACATTTTAATAATACTGTCACATACTACTTTTAAGAAATAACTCTGAACGAACAGAAGTGAAAATGACTTGAGACAGTTTGCCTTGTTCATTCAATAGTGGATAGGCTGGATGATAGATAATTTAGCCCTGATCAAAACAGGTAGAATATGTTTATGATTTTGGATGAATTGAGAAGAAACTATGAAAATAGAAGCCAGTCCAGGTAATATAGGCCTTTAATTCTAGCTACTCAGCGGGGAAACTGAAGCAAAGTGGTAGCAATTTCAAAGATTTCCTGGGCCACAGAATACAATATTAGCCAACACAACAAGATCCTGTTTCAAAATTTAAAAACTATAAAGAGGAGTTAAAATGTACCTCAGTGATAGAATACTTACCTAACATATGTCAATGTGTCTAAACCACTGACACCAATACAGCTTACTTGGTTTAGCTTACTTTATGTGATAAAATGACAACTTCCTTCTTCTGGAATAGAAACAGAATTTCCCAGGATTATGCACATTTCCTGGAAGATATTATTATCATTATTGACAAGCTTCTATACTAAGTATCCTAATCAAAGATATTACTCTGAAGATAAATGCTGGGAATAGATTATTGAAGTTGCTGATGTATGTGACTACAGTCAGTTGTTTGGTTATTTCTTAAAATAGCCATTTTTTGGTGAAGTAGTCTATTTTTATTTGTTTAAAAATGGTATCAACTATTTATCAGAGCAGCTTTCTTATGGCTGTTTGTTTTCAAGTCTATCATTAATTATACTAACATTAGGTTCATATAATTGCAGATGTTTGTTGTCTTTTCCTATTCCAGTTCTTTCCTTGTTCGTGGTATACTGAGTATTATGGATTATATTATACCATGAATCTTACTTGATTTCATTTTTAAAAGTTGTAATTTTTCCTTAAGGAATGCCTTGAGAGGCAAGTGGGTACATCTGTTTAGTTTTTTACTGATAGGCCCCTAAAAGTGATGGAAGTTGATTGACACTTCCTCGTTGCTACTAGGTGTGAAATGACTTCACCTTCTTCCTGAGTTCTAGTGATACATTCCAGCCTAATCATGTCACAGATGCAAACTTTGAAGTGATTTCTTTTTCATATTTCACTGTCCTAACTCCAACTGCATTAGTTCACAAGAATCCCATCTCCTAAAAATAAATAAATAGGTAGATAGATAAAACATGAAAAAACAAGATATTTGATTTCATCTTTCAATAAACACTTTACATAAAATAATAACTTATTGTTTTACACATAGCACAGTTTTCATAAAGAGATTTTACTCAGTTTGTGACTGAATAAATTTAATTTTAATAATAAATACAATAGTATAGAAGCTGACAAATTGTAATGAAATAAAAATTCCAAGATACCATGGGTCAACCTCATGTACTACAAAAATATGTTTTAACGTTTATCATATGGAAAATGAAGAGCTTTGACCAGGTAATATTTTATTATCCTTGTAATTTTAATTTCCTTTGAATATTAAATTCTTACAACTATAGTTTCTTTTAGGAGAAAAATTAAAAATCAAACTAATTTATAGTTAGTATGTCAATAAACTTCTTTTTTAATTTATTTATTTATTTTAATTTTTTTTATTTTTATTTTGCAATACAATTCAGTTCTACATATTACATATCAACCACGGATTCCCTTGTTCTCCCCCCTCCGGCCCCCCTCACTTTCCCCCCAGCCTACCCCCCATTCTCACCTCCTCCAGGGCAAAGCCTCCCCCAAGGACTGAGATCAACCTGGTAGACTCAGTCCAGGTAGGTCCAGTCCCCTCCTCCCAGGCCGAGCCAAGCGATCCTGCATAGGCCCCAAGTTTCAAACAGCCAACTCATGCAATGAGCACAGGACCTGGTCCCACTGCCTGGATGCCTCCCAAACAGATCAAGCCAATCAACTGTCTCACCTATTCAGAGGGCCTGATCCAGTTGGTGACCCCTCAGCCATTGGTTCATAGTTCATGTGTTTCCATTTGTTTGGCTATTTGTCCCTGTGCTTTATCCAACCTTGGTCTCAACAATTCTCGCTCATATAAACCCTCCTCATTCTCGCTAATTGGACTCCCAGAGCTCCACCCGGGGCCTAGCCATGGATCTCTGCATCCAGATCCCTCAGTTGTTGGATGGGATTTCTAGCACGACAATTAGGGTGAATAAACTACTTTTCTAAAATATTCTTAAAAATAGGCTTAGAAAAGGGCATGGTTTTAACAACTGTACATTTCATCATAGAAATTTAGACAATGTTACTTTAGATGTTATTTTGAAATTATAGTAACTCCATAGCTCATACATTGTCAACTGCCTCTTTAATCTACATGAAAGCACATGATTACTCAGCAAACATTGGGGCTGTGAAAACTGGAACCACCTGGGATCTTTGCCATATAATCCAATGACAGGAAACTTATTTTTTAAATAGTATGCATCATTTGGTATTGACAAAAAAGAGTTTTAGCAAAAATCTGAAAATAAGTATGTCTTTGAAAGAATTCTATGAAACAGAGACATTTTACAGGGGATTTCTATCTAATGTATTATCACTGGAAGAGAAATGAGCATGCCAGAATTTATTTGTGCATTCTTAGATGAAGGATAATTATAAGTACAAAAAAAAAATCCAAAGCCAGCTTTTCTGATACCTTTATCTGGTAACTATCATTGACCTTGTTGAATGGAGGAACTACCACAAGGACTGACCTTATTTAAACAGCTTCAATTCTTACCTTTAAATGTAAATATAAAATGCTAATCACAATATATAAGCAATCACTACTGTCTGCTGCAGTTACTTCATTTTGCAGATGGTGAGAGCTCTACTAATACATCTATTGTTAGCGTGAAAGTCAAGCGATCATCTGTGTAGGTGGTTGTGTGGGAGCAATGCTAAGATTCACAAGGATTTTCTCCCACATTGGCAATCCACATTGAACAGAAAGCCATATGAAGCAATCTTCTGTTCCTCTGGCAATTTTAATAATTCACTTAATTTGTAATAATACAAAAATTCTCAATAACTGCTTTTCATTTTCCACTCAGATTTTACCTTCATTTTTAAAATATATTTCTACCTGTGAATTTTTTAGTTGAATATCTATTGATTAAAGAGCTTATAAATTTATTTAAGATAGTATACTCAGAAAAAAATTAGTAATTCTGTTCAAATTGTCAGTTATAAAATTAAAAAGACCTTTTTAAATTTGCATCAATCACAAAATAATATATGTCATCTAAGGTTGAAAGAAACTATTAGTTTTCTCTGGCTTGAGTAGTTACAGTTATAAGGATGAATGGCCACACAGGTATTATCAAGGCACCCTAAAATGTCTAGCTCTCAGACCACACGTGAGCCTGTTTTCATATGAGGACTACAAATTCTTCAGTATTTTTCCAATATATTATGCTTTTATACTTAGTAGATCTCAATGTTTTTCATTGTTTTTGTACACACACACACACACACACACACACACACACACACAAGGAAGAGGGAGAAACAAATACACATGTCATGCATTGATGATAAATAGCGTTAAATACATATAAAATTGTTTTAAAATTCAGCAAAACTATGTTGTTATGATGAAAACCAGGCCTAAACTTAACATTGTCCCCCAATGAACCTCACTAATGCAAAATCATAACTAAACCTCAAAGTTGGTCTTTAAACATAAGATATTTACATAGTTTTTTTTTAATTTAGTTATAGGAACTTATAACAATCATTTTTTTCCATTGAAGCTAATATTTTTCAAATTTTCACTTTTGTTCTTTTTTTTAATTTTTTTTCATTTTACACACCAACTACTGCTTCCCCTCCCTCACCTTCGACTATTCTCCCCACAGTCCTCCCATCCCACTCCCCCTATTCCCTCCTCAAAGTGTAGGCTTCCCCTGGGTAGTCAACACAGGCTGGCACATCAAGCTAGGGCAGGACCAAGCCCCTCTCCCCTGCATCAAGGCTGAGTAAGGCACCCCACCATAGGGAATGGGCTCTAAAAAGCCAGTTCATGTACTTGAGACAGGTCCTGGTCCCATTGCCAGGGGACCCCACAAACAGATCAAGCCACACAACTATCACCCACATTCAGAGGGCCTAGTTTTGGTCCCCTGCAGGCTCCTCATCTGTGAATCCAGAGTATGTGAACTCCCACCAGCTCAGGTCAGCTGTCTCTGTGGTTCTTCTGTCAGTCATGAGTGGAGTTTGGGGAGGGACTAAGAGGGAGAGAAATGAAAGACATCTTAACAGAGTGAGTCAGTATGGGGTTACAAAGAAACGTGGTCCCAGGGGCAATCCCCAGGAGCACACAAGGATGTCCCCAACTAAGACTCCTAGCAACAGTGGAGAGAGTGCCTGAACTACCCTCCTCCTGAACTACTCAGATTGGTGACTACCCTAAGTGACATCATAGAACCTACATCCAGTGACTGAGGGAAGCAGATGCAGAGACCCACAGCCAAGCACTTGGCTGACCTCCTGGAGTTCAGTTGAACACAGGGAGTAGGGATTATAGGGGCAAGGGGGTCAAGATCAAATTTTCATTTTTTAGTAGCTAAATGTAACACTCTTTTTTTATTTTATTAAAGAATTTCGTGTGTGTGTGTGTGTGTGTGTGTGTGTGTGTGTGTGTGTGTGGTATTTGTGCACATGAATGCCCCGACAAACGTACACACAGATCACAGGGCAACTTTTCA
The DNA here is from genome assembly GCF_949786415.1 of Peromyscus eremicus. NCBI lineage: Eukaryota > Metazoa > Chordata > Mammalia > Rodentia > Cricetidae > Peromyscus > Peromyscus eremicus. The sequence continues at coordinate 44,927,928 of NC_081439.1, forward strand.
GGACTTGGCTGCTTCTTTCTTTCCACTTCATTTTTGAGGCATAGTCTTTCATTTCTGCCACTGGACTGTGTAACATAAATTTTCAGTAGATTCTCCTGTCCTCAGCTTCTCTTCTTGCATTAGGAGTACTGGAATCAGCATTCCATGACATCTAGAATTTATGTGCATTTCTAGGATCACATACAGGTCCTCCAGCTCCTGATCTAGTGATCTGATTCGTGAAATTTATTTTAAAATGCTTGGCTTTATATTGGTTCCCCATTTGTATATGGTGACATTTCCAATGTGACTGTAAACAAATTAATCACTTTTTACCATTTATTTTTCCATTGTTATAAAAAATGAGTTAGTGAACATGAAATACTTAGAACAGTGGGTAGTTTTCACAAAATGCTATACTAATGGTGCAAACTGAAGCTATTAATGTTGTCGATGTAGTGGTTATTCCATAGTGAAGCTACAAAATTCAAAATTCTCTTTAATTGGTATATTCTCCTCTTCTTCCCATGTTTTTTTAAAGTTTTTATATATTCTTATACATAGTACTAGGATTAGCAAATTGTTTCTTTTAAAGTATAACATGCATTTTGACAATTGACCCATCATGCCTCTCTTTCTCCACCATTCCTTCCCTTCTCCTTCTAATTTTCTTCCCACTATCTTAATTCTGCTGGTACATATGTATTTTTAAAAGCTATAAAACCATGAAATAGCTGGGCAGTGTATCTGGGCGGTGGTGGCACACGCCTTTAATCCCAGCATTCGGGAGGCAGAGGCAGGCAGATCTTTGTGAGTTCGAGACCAGCCTGGTCTACAGAGCGAGATCCAGGAAAGGTGCAAAGCTACACAGAGAAACCCTGTCTCGAAAAACCAAAAAAAAAAAGACCATGAAATAAAGTTTACAAGATTTATTTTTCGACATCTTGATAATTCCACTTTGATGTGATGTAATTATAAAATTTGTGAAAATATACTCTACTCGTAAAAGCTACAGAAATGATTCAAAGCCATTAACATAATTCAATTTCATACAAGAATATTGAAAGAAACAAATTCAGACAAACAAAAATAATAATGAGATATACCAGAGGGGATAAAACTAAAAGATGATGTTAAAAGTGAATATTTTAAGTTGTTTGTTTGAAGTGGGATGCCAAGTATTCTAAAATGGCCATGAACTTGTTATGGAGCTAAGGAAGACATTGAACTTCTTATTCTCCTGTCTCCCGCTCTAGAGCACTGGGATTACAAGTGTGTACCACATTGCCTGATTATGTGGTTTGGGAATTCAAACCAAGAGCTTCCTGAATGCTTGGAAACTAATCTAACAACTGAGCTACATCACTGGCCTAGTTGTGATTTATATGGTAATGTGTCCATATTATTTTTTTTAATGAGAAGTGTTAATGATGTGAGAAATAAGAATTTAATAGTAAAATAATAAAAAAATCCTAAAATTCAATTTAAATAGTCAACGACCTTCACTCTTTTGGGGTGCTGACTTTTACCCGGTTGACAGAGACAGTAAAGCTATCAGTTGGGTATGACATTGAAAAACATAAACAATTTCAGTTGATTTACAAAGATTTGATATTGTCAGTATAAAATAATCCATGCAGGAACCATGCAAAAATTTATGTTCTGAATTCACTTAGTTTTATATTCACACAGTCCAAATAAGAGTCCAATAAAAGTAAACAAATACAGGCAATATTAAAGTAACAATAAGAATAATGACAAATAATACAGATAATTCAGAGTTCTTAATTTGCTGGTTTAAATCAGTGAGGAGGTGACAACTTCTTGGCCAAAAATATTGAAGATCGGATCAGTCTGAAAATAACTGGGTATTCCATATAAATATAATTTAAGCGTTACTAGCTGTGTGTCTCCATTCCTGGTCAGTTTGGAGTGATCTCTCACTTCAACAGCCTAGTTTATATCACCACTAAAAATAACAGTATAACATTTTCTCTCTAAAGCTGATTAAAAAATAATTTTACCGTAATATGATATAGTATAATATAGTATAATATAATATAATATAATATAATATAATATAATATAATATAATATAATATAATTATAGCTATTATTTGTAGCATTTTTTCCTCCACCTTGAAATGAACATAAATATTGAAGAACAGGGATGACCAAATTGATCCTAGAGAACCATTTGACACTTTTTGGGGTTTTTTTGTTTTTTTTTTTTTGTTTCTTGTTTTTCAAGACAGGGTTTCTCTGTAGCTTTGGAGCCTATCCTGGACTAGCACTGTAGACTAGGCTGGCCCAGAACTCACAGAGATCCACCTGCCTCTGCCTCCCAAGTGCTGGGATTACAGGCATGTGCCACCACCGCCCGGTGACACTTTGACTTTGAAATGTAGTATATCCTTTTGTATCTTAGTTGGAATTGTATTGGAATGGAGAGGAAAGTAAATAGGGAGGCATTTTATAACATTTATCATAGTTAAAAAAAAAGCCCAAAAATATGGAAAAAAAATCTATCCATTTTCTCTGGCCAAATTATATTACAGTCTTCATCAATCCAAAAAACAATAAGTAATTGATTTCTAACTGGAAACAGAGTCAGACTTTCTCAACAACATGATAAAAACATGCCATTTGATAATGAAAAAAAGTTGGGATATAATAAAAACTACACAAATCTTATAATTACAGATAGGAAAGTTAAAGTTCTATCAATGCACTAAGTTTAAACAAAAAAATAAAATGGAAAAAATGCATGAGTTGCTCAATATTTACTTTGAAACTTAAATATGCTTAATTTAAAACAAATAAAAATGGGTCCAATTCATAAATATTTAAACAGGAAGACATTTAAGGGGTTGAGAGATGGCATAGCAGTTAAAGAGTACTTGTTACTCTTGAAGATGATCTGTGTTCTATTCCCCAAATCCACATGGCAGCTAACAACTATCTTTAACTCCAATTCCACAGTCACCAGGCATGCTCAGGGTGCACAGGTATGTATGCAGCCAAAACAATGATACATATTAAATAAAAATAAATATATATTTTTTAAAAAAACAGTAAGACTTTTGTACAATCCATATAACTTCTTGTGAAATTTTTCAAAGGTTCTCCCAATAAATGTTTAAGATTTATTGTTACTGGTTTTTTTTTGATTGGGAGACTTTTAATGACTGATTCTATTTCCTTAGATTTTTACCAGATTTAGTAATAGTAAGAGAAGGTATAAGCCTCAGTGATGACACAAGCCAGAACCTAAATCCATATAGGAAGTTTGAAGACAACACTATGCTTTTATCTTTGAGGAGAAACCTGTGAATGTCTAGTAGTTATTTCTGTTTTTATCAATCACAAACTGCCTGCTCCATATCATAGAAATAAAAGTTTATTTTCAAATATGGGATTCTGATCTACTGTCAAGACATAAAACAATATCTACTTTGTTTAGTAACTCCAGATCCATATATTAACCAACTTTCTCAAATTATTACCAAAAGTAGGATTTCCACATAGATCACTCAAGAGGGAAAACTTATAGAAGCAAAATTTATACAGAAGAGTACCAACCTACCAGAAGTTCAGTGGCACAATTTAAATTCTCCAGATCTTAAAATTATGTTTATACAAACAAGTATGTCTAAAATAGTGTGATACTTTCTAGACGTGTTTTAAAGAAACCATTTCTTCATTTTTACTTCATTTGTCTGAGACTGAGATTGGGGGGAAGACTTTTACTTTTCATTTTCCATCCTTTTTATGCTTCCATAATTTATTCTGTAATAATAGTCTAGTTTTAAAAATTAAAAAAGATAATCACAAAACAATCAATCTTTCAACAACATAGCTGAATTACAATATTAATTAATGGTTACAAGAAGAAATGATGGTATTAAAGGGATGTAAGTAGGATGACTTCTGGCTATCCAAAGAAAGAGCTTGAAGGTGGAAGCCAGATTTAGTGAAGTGGAGAGAAGGTCAGTTGGTTCTCCAGTGCCTACACTTTCACTCTGCCTCTTGGTATGGTCAAGAATTGCTTTCCCAGAGTTGTTTTGATTTGCATTTCCCTGATGATTAGGGATGTTGAGCAATTCCTTAAATGTCTTTCAGCCATTTGAGTTTCCTCTGTTGAGAATTCTCTGTTTAGTTCTATAGCCCATTTTTTAATTGGGCTGTTGGGCATTTTGATGTCTAACTTCTTGAGTTCCTTATATATTCTGGATATCAGTCCTCTGTCAGGTGTGGGGTTGGTGAAGATCTTTTCCCATTCTGTAGGCTGTCACTTTGCCTTGTTGACCGTATCCTTTGCTCTACAAAAGCTTCTCAGTTTCAAGAGGTCCCATTGATTGATTGTTTCTCTCAGTGTCTGTGCTACTGGTGTTCTATTTAGGAAGTGGTCTCCTATGCCAATGCGTTCAAGACTACTTCCTACTTTCTCTTCTAGCAGGTTCAGAGTAGCTGGATTTATGTTGAGGTCCTTGATCCACTTGGACTTAAGTTTTGTGCACGGTGATAGATATGGATCTATTTGCAGCCTTCTACATGTTGATATCCAGTTTTGCCAGCACCATTTGTTGAAGATGCTTTCTTTTTTCCATTGTGCACTTTTGGCTTCTTTGTCAAAAATTATTTGTTCATAGGTGTGCGGATTAATGTCAGGGTCTTCAATTCAATTCCATTGGTCCACATGTCGGTTTTTATGCCAGTACCAAGCTGTTTTTATTACTGTAGCTATATAGTAGAGCTTGAAGTCAGGGATCGTGATGCCTCCAGAGGTTGTGTTATTGTACAGGATTCTTTTGGCTATCCTGGGTTTTTTGTTTTTCCATATGAAGTTGAGTATTATTCTTTCCAGGTCTGTGAAGAATTGTGTTGCTATTTTGATGGGGATTGCATTGAATCTGTAGATTGCTTTTGGTAAGATTGCCATTTTTACGCCTGTCAGAATTGCTAAGATAAAAAACATTGAAGACACCTTATGCTGGAGAGGATGTGGAGCTAGGGGAACTCTCCTCCACTGCTGGTGGGAATGCAACCTTGTACAACCACTTTGTAAATCAATATGGCGCTTTCTTAGAAAATTGGGAATCCATCTCCCCCAAGTTCCAGCTATACCACTCTTGGGCATATACCCAAGGAATGCTCAACCACACCACAAGAGCACTTGTTCAGCTATGTTCATATCAGCATTGTTTGTAATAGCCAGAACATGGAAACAACCTAGATGCCCTTCAACTGAAGAATGGATAAACAAAATGTGGTACATATACACAATGGAATACTACTCAGCAGAGAAAAACAATGACATCATGAGGTTTGCAGACAAATGGATGGATCTAGAAAAAATCATCCTGAGTGAGGTATCCCAGACTCAGAAAGACAAACATGGTATGTACTCACTCATAGCAGGATACTAGATGTGGAACAAGGATGACTGGACTGCTACTCACATCACCAGGGAGGCTACCTGGAAAACAGGACCCCAAGAAAGACACGGGGATCGCCCAATGACAGAGAAATGGAATGAGATCTACATGAACAGCCTGGACATGAGTGGGGGTAGTGAAGGGCGAGGGTCGAGGGAAAGAGAGCTTGGGGGAGCGGGAGATCCCAGCTGGATCAACAACAGAGAGGGAGAACAAGGAATAGGAGACCATGGTAAATGAAGACCACATGAGAATAGGAAGAAACAAAGTGCTAGAGAGGCCCACAGAAATCCACAAAGATACTCCCACAACAGACTGCTGGCAATGGTCGAGAGACAGTCCGAACTGACCTACTCTGGTGATGGGATGGCCAAACACCCTAATTGTCATGCTAGAAACCTCATCCAACTATTGAGGGATCTGGATGCAGAGATCCATGGCTAGGCCCCGGGTGGAGCTCTGGGAGTCCAATTAGCGAGAATGAGGAGGGTTTATATGAGAGAGAATTGTTGAGACCAAGGTTGGATAAAGCACAGGGACAAATAGCCAAACGAATGGAAACACATGAAATATGAACCAATGGCTGAGGGGTCACCAACTGGATCAGGCCCTCTGAGTGGGTGAGACAGTTGATTGGCCTGATCTGTTTGGGAGGCATCCAGGCAGTGGCACCGGGTCCTGTGCTCATTGCATGAGTCAGCTGTTTGAAACCTGGGGCCTATGCAGGGTCACTTGGCTCGGCCTGGGAGGAGGGGACTGGACCTACCTGGACTGAGTCTACCAGGTTGATCTCAGTCTGTGGGGAAGGCTTTGCCCTGAAGGAGATGGGAATGGGGGGTGGGCTGGGGCGAAAGTGAGGGGGGAGGAGGGGGAGAACAAGGGAATCTGTGGCTGATATGTAGAACTGAATTATATTGCAAAATAAAAATTAAAAAAAAAGAATTGCTTTCCCATAGAGTCATTTGTCTTCATGTCATCAGCAGTACATAGGTAACACTTATATCTAGTAATTAGTCATCACATATATAGTCACTTGCAAATATCTGTAGGATATTGGTTCCAGAACCCCCATGGATGCCAACATATATACATTCTCAGTCACTTATAAAAATGCTGTAGTATTTGCATATAACCTACTCATTCTTCTATAAAATTTAAATCATCTCTTGATTACTTATGATAGCTAATGATATGCAAATGTTATGCAAATTCATCATATACTGTATTGTTTAGAGAATAATGAGTGACAAGTAAAAATGCCTTTAAATATTTATTATATACCTGAATTCTTCTAATACTCTCATTTTTCACTTGGGAGAATTTATGGATATAAACTCCATAGATATAGAGGGCCTATTGTGTCTGTTTGGACTCTAACTAACTTTAAAGTATGAAAGTATTTTAAAGAACAGAATAAGAATTTTCAAATTCCCAAATGACAACAGTACTTTCTAGATGTATTCAAGTATTCAAAGGCACCCAATCATTTGGACAGGTATAGAGGATGTTTGGAATATGGAAGAGGCTCAGTGTGCTAGTGATCATGAGGACTGGCTATACAAATCCAGAGATTTAATTATCTATTTAATTATCTTTCTTAAAGATACTATAAAAGACCTTCAAGCTCATTATTTTCTTGCTTTCCTAAGAATTCTATTTCTACCTTTACTGGTGATTATTTCTGAACTCTTTTAACATTCTCTTTCACCTGGAGGATTTGAGATTGTATAGCAGGGTGCCTAGAAGTTTATCCTGAGTAAGCACTTGATTCTATTTGCCTTATTTCCAGAGCTTAGTTCTTTACTTTCACAACTTAGAAGTCTTTTACTATTGTAAAAATTTTCAGCCATCAAAATCTCTGACTTCTTTATAAGATTACAAGTCTTATGTATAACAGTTCACTTGACATTTTCACAGAAGTATCGAATAGTTATAACCTCACAAGATTTAGCAATATTTGAAATTAATTCACAAAATGATGATTTGTATGAAATTAAAATTTAACTGTCATCCTGAGATTGAATCTGAAAAACTTAAATAAGCATTTCCAAATTACTACACCTAAAACATATCTCACCCTAATAAGCTAGAACTCTTGATTATGTAGGAAACTGATCCAATTCATGTAGACTCATGTACGTGAAAACTAGTTTTTAGGATAGGCAACTTAAAGGTCAAATAAACTTGATTTCAGGACCTCAGAGATTTGAAGACAGCATTAAAAATTAGTTTTTCATTTTACTTTCCTTCGTGGTTTGTCTCTGCATTGTCCTCATTTCTGCCATATTTTCTACAGCATGGTGATCTCTATGTATTTCAACCTGTACTCTACTTACTTAATCTCACCGAAAAATAAAAACACATCTTTCCCTATTTAAACTCTCAGGGTTGCAGTTTATTAGGTCAAATATTGCAACTAATTTGATTGCTTTGATGGATGATTTGAAAATTCTGGTAAGCCAAGCACCCATCGTATATACATTTCTAAACTAGGAAGTGAAGGGAACCACCAAAAATGACAAAAACAAGCAAGCAAACAAACAAACAAAACAATATTACCTATTCATAAATGCAGTCTATTCTACTTGAAGCATTTCTCAAATATGTTCACATTTCTCCTAGACTAGGTGAATATTGTTTTATTCCTGGAAACTTTCCACAACATTCTACTTCATGTCCCTTCATTAACATTATCTCATAACTTCCATTTACACTCTTAAGATCCTATGCCACCTGATTCTTGCCAAACACATCCCTGACTTATTATATCTCACCCACATTATCCATCTTGATAGTCCTTGAATATGTAAAATGCATCCAGTCCTTAAAATCTTTTGTACTTATCAATTTCCATTACTTTGATTTTTTCCCCATTTCTGTATCTAGCTGTTTTCAAATCCCTCAGGTTTCTGATTAAAGGTTATCCCTTCATAAATGCTTTCTCTTAGATTATAAGAAAATGCCCAGCCACTGTCCCATATATCTATATACCACACAACATAGATGATGAGTAATTATCTTCTTTGCACAGTTATTAATCTCATTATTTATTTAGATTTGTCTATGGAATATAATGCTCAACATGAGAAATGTATTTCTATTATTTTCACTGACTTCTCAGATTAAACTTTTCATTGTCCCATAAAATCTCTAACTTTTTTTTCTGAATGGTGACATGTACATTAATAAGTGATTGCAAGAACTTGTGATTTGTACATAAGCCATATATTAAAACACAGCAAACTGTTTCAATGTTTATTTCGAAGACTAGTATAGGAATAAATGATTTGAGAACTCCAATGTTTTGATTTACTGAAATTGGGGGTATAGAAATATATTATAAAATAAAGGAGATTCCACTCCAAGTTTTGTAGTCACAGAACAGTGGTTATCTTATTCCATTAATCATTCAGCAAGAGACAAAATTATATAAGGACAATACATGAGTAAAACTGATTGCTACAAAGGTGTGGAATTACAAATGGTCTTCTGCTCATGTTGTATACAATGAGGTAATGTGATGAAGAGAATAGATTAGATATTTTGTAAAGTATTTTACTATCTAGCTGTTAGAAAATTATAAAATGATGAACCCTCGCTTCATAAAAGTTGAAATGCTTTTGAACATGTATGTATGAGAGTCAAATACAAGTAGCAAGAATTGGACAATTAATCTAAGGGAAATAATCTTGACATAGATTAAAAGTAAGTTTCACAAACCTCTGATTATAAACTTCATATGAATAATTAGGGTAAGTACTGAGGCAAAAAAAATTTGATATTTAGAAGTAGCTGATAGAATCTGTAGAATATCATAGTATATTCTGTATACATCATAATAATTTTGAAGAGAGATGGGTATTTTAGAATAATAATGGAAGTATGTCTTTTGATTTTAGTTAAGTCCCTGTTTGTGTCTGAAAAACAATCTAGAGAATGACTGTATAACAAAAGAAGGAAAGTAGATGATTCTAGTATACCTTAAAAATGACTGAGAGAAGATGAGGTAGGGGAAACTTCAATCTAGATGTAAAATAAATAAATAAATTACAAAAAATTATTTGTTATTTTTTGGGGGTGATACACAGGCAACAGTGCCTGTGTGGACACAAGTTGACAACCTGTGGATGTCAATACCTCCTTCTACTACTATGAGGTTCCACGGATAAAATCCAGGTCATTAAGCTAAATGGCAAGAGACTTTAACAACTGAGCTATTTCACAGTGAACTGCTAGAATACTTTTTATTTATCAAATTGAAAAATATGACTACCAAGCTTTTTGAAAAAGTGACGTTATACAAAATAGGGAAGTAAAAATAGAGAAATTATATATAGAACTAAAACAATTTTGAAGTTTCTCTGAATGTCATTGATTAATTCAATTATTAATCTACAGTATAAATTACATTGATTGCATTGGAATTTCAAGTACAGTTTAACTTCAGAGGAAGATGAACAAACATATGATATTGATACCTAAGACAGTTCAGCCTTCTATAGAAGGAAGACATATTCATTGAATGCATAGTAATTCAATATGATTTCAGACACTATTGCTGAAATTATGATAGTTGTTAAATTTGTAAAACTTGAAAATTCAGATGAAACCTTTAAAACTATTCATAGTATTTTAATAGAGTAATGCTATCTTTATTATATAAATATATATAATTTATATGTAATTTTTTATTGAAATAATACATTTTTTTCCAACACAAAGGTAAAAAAGCCTTTTGAGAAATTTTAAGGAAAGTTCAGGCAAGTCTTACCCATGTGGATGGAGCACTAAATTATTTTACAAAAGAACAATATATACAAAATGACAAAACAATATGTAACTACCAAAGTCTTGGCAAAATGTAACAATATGGTAGTATACAGTGTAGAACACACAGAGAGAAACACATTATTATATGATGTTATATATTTATATACATTATATTTAACACAGAGAGAAACACACATACAATCATTAGGACACTAATGAATGTTCCTGGTATAAAGTGGAGATTATTATAGATTTAAAGCATCATTAGGCAGCCATCTCAATAAGACTGCATTGCACATTGAAAGCACAAGGAGGGAAAATGGCACCTGAAGGGTACATTCCCTCACAGGAGAAGAAGTGTTTTCCTGGACTAAAAGGAAATTAGACTGAAGCTCAAAATACCTTTGTTGCAAACATCTTAATATTGCATATCCAAAAGAACTTTCTCTGGGACAAAAAGAAGACTCAGTGGACAAAGGTGCTTGCTGCTAAAGTAGATACCAGTACCCTCATTGTGGATGAAGAGAATCAACTCCCAAAAGTTGTTCTCTGAACTCCACATATGTGCTTTGACATATGGATATTCACTTACCCATACATAAACATCCACACAAAATAAATACAAATGTATTAAAGATAAATAGAAACAACTTCTGTAATTCATTATTTTTGACAGTTCCTTGCAAATTTCAGACAATGCGTTTGGGTAGTATTCAGCCCCTCATCCAACTCCTCCTAGATCCACTGTTCACCTCTCTACCCATAGAAATTTGTGTCCTGTTTTCGTTTGTCTTTAAAACCCTGTTTGTGCTGTCCATATATTCTTGGATGTGTGGCTTTCCATTGGAGTGTGATCAGTTTACCAGGATTACAATTGCTAATAGCTCTCCAGGTCAAAGTAGGACTTGGTAACCAGTGCCTCCATGCTTGGATTAATTTTTGTTTGAGCTTGTGCATATTATGTGCATGCTATTATAATATCCATGAAATCATATTGCAGCTGTCCTGCTGTATCTAGAAGACACTGTTTCCTTGTAGTTATCCACTGCCTCTGGCTCCTATAAATCTTTCTGTTCCCTCATCTGATGTGATCCTTGAGGCTTGGAAAGAGGGGGTATGTTATAGATACCCCATTTAGGGCTGAGTATTCCATTCTCTTATTCTCTAAAATCTGAACAGTTGTGGGTCACTATATTAATTGTCATCTATTGCAATTAGAAGCTTCTCTGGTGAATCCTGAGAGACACACTGATGTAAGGGATAGAATGGTAAGTCATTAGCAATCAATTTAATACCATACCTATTCAGCAGAATATCTGTGGTAGATTCTACCATAGGGCTTATGTCCTGTCTAGACACAGGTTCTTGGCCCATATAATAGTGCTTTCAATAACAGTGTTTTACTGTCAAATTCTGGAGGCTCACTAATAGCATTAGTAATTGCATATAATGTTTATAGAGTCTGTGAGACCTCACTGGCCAACAGCTTTAAAAGGTAACTCATTCTTGGCCCTGGGCTTTTTATTTGTGAGCCTGTTGTGTCAAGGGTAGATATTGTCTTCCTGTTATAGAGTAACTCCATTTTAACTTTTTGTACATATATATTTATATATTAAAGTATTTGTTATTTCTTTATATAAATGTATTAATAATGTGTTTATTATATTTTAATGTAAATATACTATTATTGTAAATATTACACACACACACACACACACACACACACACACATATATATATATATATATATATATAGAGAGAGAGAGAGAGACACACACACACATATATATCAATATGTGTCTGTAGTAGTAGAATTCCATGCAATTTCTTGGAAGACTTTGTTTTACTTATTGCTCTAAGTATTATCTGCTTTACACTGCCCTTCCATGCCAACCCTAATTTATTCTTTCCTATTGCTTTTTAAATTTTATGCCACTGAGCTCTATTCATCTCCCATCCCTGCCTTTCTCATGTCCCCTTACGAATTTCCTGACCTTCATTGGTATATCAAACAGAAGACACTTACGTGAAGATGTAAAGCTAACATTCACAAATGAGAGAAAACACAATGTCCCCCTTTTCCCACATCTACTTCAGCATTTATTGTCAAATTTTATTTTAGCCATTCTTACTGTGTGTCTTAGTCACTGTTCTAGTGCTGTGAAGAGACACTATGACCGAAGCGACTCTTAGAAAAGAAGCATTTAATTGGGGCTGCTTACACTTTCAAGGATTAGTCCATTATCATCATGGTGAGGACACAGACAGACATGAAGCTGGAGAAGTAGCTGATAGTTCTATATCATGAGCCATAGGCAAAGAGACAGAGAGTGGGACTTTCTTTTCGGAAGCCTCAAAGCCCACCCCCAGAAACACAGTTCCTCTAATAAGACCACATTTATTCTAGCAAGGCCACACCTCCTAATCCTTCTTAAATAGTGCCACTACAGGGTAACTAAGTACTCAAATATATCAGCCTATAGTGTCAGTTTTATTCAAACTACCACATCTGGGTAAGGTGAAATCCCAGAGTAGTTTTGATTTGTATTTCCCTGATGGCTATGACATTCAGTCTCTCTGTGTCTCTCTCTGTCTCTCTGTGTCTCTCTGTCTCTGTCTCTGTCTCTCTCTGCTTTCTTTATCTTTCTAGGTCTGGGTTACCGCACTCAAAATAATTGCTTCCTACTCCATCAATTTTCCTGTGAATATTGTGATTTTTATTTTTCTCAACAGTAAATAATATTCTGTTATATAAATATACTGTTTTTATTATACATTCAGTTGTTGATAGACATCTAGGCTGTTACATACCTGGCTATAATGAACTGGACAGCTGTGAATATGGTTGAGAGGAGGATATAGAATCCTTTGGGTATATGTCCAAGGGTTCTATAGCTGGATCATATGGTAGACCTACTTTTTGCTGCTTGAATAATCTCCACACAGATTTTCCCAATGATCACGGGAGTTTGTACTCCTACCAGCTGTATAAGCATTCCCTTTCTCCACACCTATGTCATATTTTTATCTTAACCATTCTAACTGTGGTAAGGTGAAATACCAAAGTAGTTTATAATTCCCTGATGGCTACAGGCATATAAAGAGCAGCACTCGTTTATGTTTAATATTCTAAATATATAATAAAAACCAAATGACTCATTGATTCTTCCCATTAGCCTCTCCTACTTCATTCATAATGCAATTATATTTGACTTTAAGTGAACAAGTTCCTGAGTAATAATGCAATTTTGTTGTTGTTCTCACGTGGGCTCATTCTTAAATTTTAAAACATGGGAAATTTTCTTAGCTTCCTTTTTGTTATAATGAGATGTGATGTTACAAATATTAAGTACTCAATGTTTAAATAAAATATCAGGCAGTGCTAGTAAAACTGTGGAGACTGTGGATTTTATCTTTCACTGGTTCACAACTAAGCCTGTATACTGAGACTGAAACTTCAGAAACTTTGAAAGCACTTTGACAGAACAATTTTATGCTTGTAGAATCTAACAGTAACTTAAAGATGAGCTTGGAGTTTGTTTCCTTTTTACATAGCTTGAACACTGTTCTATTAAAACTATCCATCTGTGAGAAATGTAATGATATTTTTAAAAGTGAATGAAAAGTTTAAAAAATAATGATTTTTCTGTACAAAACAAGAAGTGCTGCTACAGAACACTTTGATGACACCTAGAATATGGTGATCATTCTCTATCAATTAAAGAAGTGAGGGTGTATAGATAGAGAAACTGTTCTCACCTGTATTAACTTGTTGTAATACATCTTTATCTATACACCCTCAGTTCTTTAATTGATATTGACCTTCATAGTGCCCTTGGTAAAATTTCATTTATCTCAAATTACGCATAGAGATACTCTAAGGAAGATACATACATTATAAATGCTTCAGAAAAAATACTTTTCAGTACTTGGAGCCATAATTTATAATTCTAATAATGGTATTACATTATACTGAAGGCAAGATACCTTTCTTTCAACTTTATCAGTTTACTCTGTATGCTTATATTTTCACAATAGCAAGGAAATTAAAGCAAGTATATCATCAGTGCTAATTTGAAGACACAGACTGTCTCCTGTGAGCTCTACATTCTCCATTTTTGTCATATAGGGACAAAGAAATATCTTTAACTTAACGTTTAAAGGTCTTGATCATTGGAATGAGGATTCAAGGCTTATATCATTTCAGGCTTGATGCTTATGGGTAAGTTGGTAGACAGGAAAATTATGTACACAGATGGTACAACAAACATTCGGGATCTAAACAGTAGTCACTAGGTCTTGTTAGTTTGCAGTGTTGCTTATAGGCTACAGCCAGTATGAAAAAAAATGAAAATACAACACAAAAATGCAGAGGTTAAGTCCACACAAGTATCTTTGTGTGTGTGTGAATATGTGTGTGTGTTTTATTTATTTTAATTTTTATGTACATTGGTGTTTTGCCTGCATGTACATCTGTGTGAGAATGATGGATCCCCTGGAACTAGAGATATATACAGTTGTGAGCTGCCATGTGGGTGCTGGGAATTGAACCCAGGTCCTCTGGTAGAGCAGCCCATGGTCTTAACAATTGAGCCATATCTCCAACCTCCACACAAACATCTCTTTTTGCAGTAACTGTGAAGTGTGTGTAAACTTCTGAATGTTTAACATGTGTGTCAGGCTTCCTGAAACACCAGAATTCTAGCATTCAAGAAGTAAAATAACTGTCCTCCATGTTATTATATGCTTGTCTTATGTTCATCATTAGACCCTGTTCTCTTGTTGGACATAAACAGTGTTGCAGACCACCAACATGAGAATAAGTCACTTGTGTGATCCTTTGAACATGACACATAAACAAGGTCACTGTGCCACTTTCAAAATGCCAAGTATGTCTTTCTCTCTGCTAATCAGAATGACTGCTGTTTATTTGCCTGTTACAACTTAACAAATCATTAGCTTTGTCATCCTTGTAGATCAAATGTTTTGAGAATAATTGCCATGGAATAATTGTCTTGGCTTATTAACAGCATCCAATCTAGAATTAGTCTCCGCTCCTTGGACTGTCTTCAAGATTTTCTAACCAAAACCTATGTCTTATTTATAAATCTTTTCAAACGCTTTTGCACAGAGATACCACATATGACTTATGTGTATTATGGATCATAGCAATAAGTCATAAGCCCAATATTACACCACAGTTGTATTATTGATATTTTTTCTTTGGCTGCAATTGATATCTGTAAAATAAATGCAAAGATATGTTACCAAACATTATTATTATAATAAATCAATTTAAGCATTTGCAAAAGTGATGGTTTGAATGAAAATGGCTTCCACAGACTCATATATTTGCATAATTTGTCCCTAGTTAGTGAATTGTTACAAAGGGTTAGGAGGTATAGTCTTGTTGGAGGAAGTATGGCTTTGTTGGAGAGGTATGGACTTGTTGGAGGAAATGTGTCACAAGAGGTAGGCTTTGAGGTTTCAAAATCCCATGCCTGCTTCCCACCCCAGCCTGATGCCTGTGGATCAGAATGTAAAGCTCTCAGCTACTGCTCCAGCACCATGCCTATTTACATCCCCCAATGAAAAGCATGGACTAACCATTTAAAACTGTAAGGAAGCCCACAGTTACATGCTTTTTTAAATGAGAATTGCCTCGGTCATTATGTTTTTTTTCAAAGCAATATAGCAGTAACTAAGACAGCAATGTAATTGTGTAGTTCACAAATTAACAAAATATCAAAATTCTAAAGTTAACTTTGTTCTTTTAATAGATGTTTTGCTTACTGACTGTAGTGACAGTATCTTCACTGGAGATCTAGCTCTTGCACTAGAGGAACATACCTGGTAAATTCCTAGGGAATATGTACCAAAGATAAAGTAAATAAGAGGAAAAGAATTTTCTATAATTGGTGAGCATATTTGGAGTTACCATATATGTTAAGGGATGAGTAGAAAAATTTACCTTCCCTAAAAGATATTCAGATCCTCATCAGTAGAATCCACAATCATGTTACTTTACAAGATGACAGGTACTTTGGAAATGTGAATATACTCTTCATCATATACCACCTCTACCATTTTGATCTTGGACAATTTAATTATTTCTCTGTCTCTGCCAGAGTTTACAATGGTTCCTGTGAAGTATATTTTGTTTTTTAATCTACTCTACTTTTGGGAGGAATACTTGGTCCCCAAGTTCTCCTTAGTTGTCTATGACCCAGTTACAGCTTCAGCACTGTCAGCAATTTACCTGTCATTTTCAGTAAAAATAAAAGAAGATAAGAAGTATAAGAAACATACTCACTTTAAGGAGTTACTATAAAAGTACAAAGGCTGTGTAGATGTTATTAACTGCATTCTCACACTCACTTCAGTCAGTTCCTAAAGAAGCTTTTTGACACAGTCTGTTTAAAGAAATTGCTACTATCAAATATACTCCTTATTTTCATTCTGGTGTCTTTCTAATTTCTACCTTTGCTCTTTTTAAAATCTTTCTTATCCCCACCATATATTACAGTCAGTATTCTAAAACCTTTATGTCTATTTTTGTATTTGTTGATTTAATTGATAACATTTATTAAATAAAACAGAATCAATGATAACTTGCATTACAGCAATAAAAAACCATTTCATTATTTTTCTGCTTCTTTGTGAAGATTGTGATATTTCCAGGGAGCATGTCCCACTGCTTAGAGCATGCAGCCCCCACAAGAATATTTATATGTGAACTATTGAATATGTAAGTTTATATATAAATTTGATGCTTCAATAACTTTCTACTTTCTTAAAATAGTTTTTCATTTCTCTCCATTTGTTTAAGGCATTTTTAAAGATCTTTTTGTTGTTTGAGGGAATAAAAAAATACTTCATATTTTGGTGGTCTTCCAAGTTCTATATTTTTGTATTTTTACACAGTATATGAGAAGAGATTTTTAGACAAAAGTATAGATACAACAGCCTATACACACACACACACACACACACACACACACACACACACACACACACAGGGTAGGGGACAATACTAAAGAATGAAATTGACAATCAAAGTTTTTTTTTAATGAGAAATTATTTTTTTTCAAAGACAAGAAAATGTTGTACTTTACACAATCATGAGAACCAATCTTTAAATCACCAGAATGTATATAAAGTAGCATGCATCAATAATTTTCAATAATCCTTTCAGCAAGATGGGAGGAGAGAGAAAAATCCCAGGAAGTTCATGGGTCAGCTACTTTGTCTTACAAAGCAGTGGAGAACGAAAGAGAGACCTTGTCTCAATTAAGGGTAAGGCAAGGACCAACATTCAAGGCTGTCCTCTTATCTCCACACACATACATGCTACCCAAGCATTCACAATACATATGTACACATCATATGATCATACATGTGCACAAAGGTTTTAAAAAGTCGTATATAACAGTATTGATTATAAAGACTATATACATAACTAGATTACTATCTGAAGGCCATAAATACTTGTAAATAATTTTTAAAATTGGAAAAACAATTAGTCAGCCATCACCTCAAAGAAATACATTCTGATTACAAATTTTTACTTTAACATATTTGAATATATTAATGTACAAAAATAAACAATATAAATAGGATTTAGTTTGATAAGAAAGGATAAAATGGGAGCCAAGAGAGAGCAGGGTGAAAGAGAGAGAGAGAGAGAAAGAGGGAAAGATAGAGTAAAAGAGGGAGAAACAGACAGATTGAGAGAGAAAGGGAGAGACAGACAGTCACAGAAAGACCAAAAGAACGAGAACAAAATCTATAGTTCTATAGTGTTTCTTCTTCCAAGAACAATAGTCCTCTTAGATCATAGCCCCACCCTTTTGACATCTCCAAGTACAAATGTATCAGATGCTTTGGTTAGTCAGTGTTTCCTTACTGTGACAATTAACTGAAAATTAAACTCAAACAAGGAAAGAATTATTTGGGCTAATGGGTTTAGAGAGTATGGTCTATCGTCATCAGGGTATATTATTTCTGTGCCAAGGAGAAGGCAAAATAAATTGGTAGAGACAGTGTGATGTAAAAGAGCTTCTAGTCTCATGGAAGCCAAGGAAAAAGTTATGCTTGTCCAACATACCTATATGATGAGCACTATTGCTGAAGACAACATACATCTTGGCTGGAAAGTACAGAAAAGTAAGTTAGTTAGAACTGAACTAGATGCTCTCTTCCTGCTTCCTGCTATCAAACTTTCAAAGTTCAAGAAAATGCTCTGTAGGCTACTGGAGGAGACAAAATATCAATGGTGTCACCTAGATCTGCTATATTGCTAACCTCTCAAGCAAGATATCTCCACTGGTAAAACTGTGGCACAACTGTTATGGACAGTAACAAATTACCACTATCTCCTCCCACAACCTCTCTCCTGGTCCCCTTCTCCTTCTTCTCCTTTTCTTTGTAACCCATTGAATCAAATTAGTGGTGCTTGCATGCATATGGCTATGGAACTAGTCACTGGTGTATGAAAAACCCACTAGAGGCCACACTCCTTCTCTAGAAGCGATGAAGTTAACTTTTACTTTTTGGATCAGCATACAAAATATTAGTATTCATTATGATACTTGGAACATATTTTCTTCCTCTACTTCTTCTCCCCTTTCCACTGTCAGTGGCCTTCTTTGTATTCTCCTATCATAAGTCATAAACATTTTTAAATATTTTAAGCCTTTGTATTTACATGGACATTGAAAAACTAGCTTCTCAAATTTGACATAAAAAAAACATTGATATTGGGATAACATAGAATTTATACTTCATCTTGTGGAAAACTGATATCTTAGTAATAACACACCATATAATTCACAAGAATTGAATATCAAAACTTTTCTCTGTATACTGCTTAAGTATTTGTGTGTCTTCATGCTTATAGGATATCATATTCACATCTCAGCATTGTACTCCTCTCTGACATTTTGTACGACAGCATTTTGACCTTTTGATTCTCGTGGGTTTCAGTTCCTTCCTTACCTAGGTAGTGAGGCCAGTACAACTTGTAAATTCTTACCTCTTCTTAGTATCAATGTCTTCACTCTAAATTATTTAACTTTTATTAGAGGAAAACGTTGAGAAATGAAATACTCACCTAAACACATTGTTCTTCCTTCACGATCAAATGCCCTAAATTATTGACCACACTTGCAACTCTCTGATGTCACAATAATATTCTGTCTTATTGTTTATTTTATTTTATTTACTCCAGATGTGCTGCTACTTGATCTCATTGGCTGCTGTACAATTTATTCTGGGTATCTAAAAGCTACAAACCATTTATTACAGGATCAAAGAACTGCTTACGGAGGTTAGGATGAATAAATAAGTGCCACAAAACTATCATTTTGTGGCTATGGGTATAGTTCAGTGGTAAAGCACTTCCCTTGTATGTGTGGAGCCCTGGTATTTTCTCCTTGGCACCACAATAAACAAACAAAAATAATGAAACAACAGAAAAAAATGCTATATTTTCTATGTTGATATTTTATATTAATTTTTAAATTTCATCTTCATGAATTTGATAATTTAATATAAGATTACTCCTCTATGGCAGGTGAAGAAATTGAAATATTTACCCTATTTCCATAGGGTAAAAAATTATCCCAATATGGCAAAGTAGAAAAATGTTCTTTGATTTCAGGATTTTCCTGCATATAAATTTGATTGATTTCTTGCCAATTATATCTATCACAGCAAGTTCAGAGAAGGAACAAGTTATACACAATGAAGGATCTTATTTTACATCAGATCCTTTTTTTACGTCCTTATTCTATATAAATTTAGGTTGTTCCTTAGGCATTTTATGTATATAATATTTGAGGAGGGGAGACAACTAGATGATTTGAGGATTTTAAAAACAAATGTGTGCTGAAACAGATCAAGTCAATTTGACAGGTAAGAACTGTCACAAACTATTATTAGTTTTTATTTATGTTCTTTCTGAATAACATTTAGGTCTATTCACAGAAACAATCGAATCATCCACTGTAATAAATTTACTTAGGAGAAAATAAAAAAATGAATATCTTGTTTATTTTATAAATAGTGGATTATTTAACATAATGAGCTACTTTTCTCTATTGAAAATTCACCGTTATAACTCCTTATGGTTTCAATATTGTGAATAAGCTTCTATATGGTTTTATAAATTATTAAATTATGTAAACACTGTCTAGCTCAGATCACTGACTAAAAATAGAGGACTGGTCTAGATTATCTATAAACACTCACATAGATTAAAATATCACCTATTGCTTAATGCATATATATTTTTGTTTGTGATGCTAGGGATCAAAGCCAGTACCTGGTGAATGCCAGTCAGTCTACAACTTAGCTACATCCCAAGCCCACATTATTTACATTTGCAAATAGAAACATAATATGTAAATCATAATGTCCTGGGTTGTATGTACTTTTTCTGGTACAGAATTCCAAAATTATTATAATCCAAATATAGGATTTAATTATTTTTTTGAGTATTGAAAGGCTACATGGATAAGTAGTTCTACTGTAGAATGGGAGGGCACATTATGTCTTCAAAAAGTAGAAAATAGCTAATGTTTATGGAGTGGCTGAAATGTAGTTTTACATCATAGGATACAGATAAGCCTTTGTCTAGAGAACTTTTGACCTAAATGCTTAATACATGACACTCTAACCCAGGCAAGCAATTTCATGTCTTATAATCAATGCTAAGAAACATTAGATGTTTTAACAGCCTTATGAGTTTAATAGCCTTCAGAATGTCTATAATTACCCATGTTAGCAGCCAAGATGCCTCTCAGCCAGAGGCACTCAGCCTTTAATAGCCATCAAGCCACTTTGAATAGAGTTGAAAACACTTTTAAACCTTTTGGGGTTATTAGGGATAATTAAAAGTGGTTGAAAGTGTATAATGTCATTTATCAAAGCACTAAAAGCTATGCCATATGAAATATATCTCAACATTAGTAAATGCATTTCAAATTCTTTCTTGGTTAAAATATAACTAAATAATATATTGTAAATAAGTATATTTTACTTTGTACTATTTATAGCTTTATATTATTATTTTTTGAGACATGGTTTCACTGTGTAGCTCTAGAAGACTAGGAATTTGCTATTTAGCCCAGGATGGACATAGATATATAAAACTCTAACCAAAACTAACATGTATCACAAATACATAATGCTTACTCACTAAAGTGATGACCACCAATTTAACTAGACTAATTATTTATGTCTTTTCTTAAGTTACTCTTTTGTGCTATGTATATTTACAGAGATATTCATTTCACTTATGTAACGTCTAGTTGAAGAACTAAAAAGTCTATAAAAATAAGATTCTTTAAATATTATAACAGTGTGACAGTGTTCTTACTTTGCTTTCTGTTGCAGTGATAAAAACCATGACCAAAAGCAACTTGGGGATGAAAGGGTTTACTTCATCTTAGCCTTCCTGGTCACATCCATCTTTGAGCAAGGTCAGGCAATAACTCAGTGCAGGAGCTTGACACAGAAACTATGGATAAATGTTGCTTACTGATTTGCTCCCCCAGTGACTCATTCTTTACTTGACTAGTGATGTACTGCCCACAGTGTGCTGGACCTCCACAGGACAATATGATCTAGATAATCCCTCAGTTGAGGTTGTCTAGTTCCAAGTGACTCTAGTTTGTGTCAAGATGACAAAAATCTAACCAACACAGGCAGCATGTTTTTGAAGGTGAGAGCTACTATTTCACTTTGACCTACATTCACAAGGAAAGATTTTCCTGAATTGTGTTGTTGCTATAATTTTCAATAACTTCAGGCTTCTCATTATTTTAGCAAGGGGAAGATGCACAGGTTTAAGGTACCCCACAAAACCTACTATTCTGAGAAAAAGAACTAAGTGTGCTTTCCAATTACTTACCATGAACTTGATATTATTTGCATTCTGCAGAAGTTATAAGCAAAGAAGATGTTCCAGTTGTCTACCTCCATATTAGACATATATAATTATACCAAAGAAAATTGTTAATGTACTTAACATATAATTAAAAACTAATATGAAAATAATTTGCATGGCAATAAATGAATAGCTCCAATATTAATTAACCAATAATGTGTTAATTTCTTCTTCCTCAATTTGATCAAGAAGCGCCTAAGGGCAGATCCCTGGATATGTCTATAATGGCCTTCATGGAGAGAATTAATTTGTGGGAGAGATCCAGCTGCATATGAGAGATACCATCTTAGAGACTGAGAGCTAATGGAACAAAATAGGGTGTGGAAAAGGTCCACTGATGCAGACTTTTCCTTTTGTAGCTTTCTACCCTCCATTGTATAACCTGTTCAGTCCCCCTTCAAGCTGTTTTCATCATATATTTGGTAACACAAGCATCAGTATATGATACGTAAGCTTAGAAATAGAAAGGGGGGCTGGTTAGATATCTCAGTAGGTAACCATCTTAGTTAAGGTTCCCACTGCTGTGATAAAACATCATTGACTAAAATCAAATAGGGAAGTGAAGGGTTTATTTCAGCTTATAACTCCAAATTAGTCTGGGCAGAAACCTGGGGACAGAAGTTGATGCAGAGGCCACGGAAGAGTGCTGCTTACTGGCTTGTTCTTGATGGCTTCCTCAGGTTGCTTTCTTGTACATCCCCAAAACACCTACTCAGAGGTTGAATCACTCACAATAGGCTGCCCCCCCCCCCCATCAATCATCCATCAAGAAAATGCACTACAGGCCAGTCTGGTTGGGGAATTCTCTCAGCTGACATTCCCTCTTCTCAAATGTCTATAGTTTGTGGTAAGTTAACAGGAATGTTGACAGTATAGTGAATGTACCAGCCAGCCATCCTGATGAGATGAGTTTGATCTTTTGGGACCTGCATCGTGGAAAGAGAGCTGAATTCTGCAAGTTGTCCTCTGACCTCCACCTTGACATGCACACACACTAGTAATACAATTAAAATATTTGAGGGAAACAAAAATATCCATTTTTGATGCGTTAAGAAGAGCAGAGCTACACAGCCTTGTGAATTATCATAGAGGGATATTGTATCATAAAAGATTAGCTACTGATGGATCTTAAATCTGTAAAGTTTATGTTTTAATTGATAAATCACTTATTAATATTGTAATATGTTTTGTACATTGAACTAAAGACCTAGCTCTGTAACAAGTTGACCCAGAATTTACCACCATCAGTTTTCAAAGTATTTACTTACAATACTGGGTGTGAATTAAGGTTTTATCTAAAAGAGATCTTTTCAGGGGCATTTGATATGGCCTTCTCCTCCCCCTCTTTTCTACCCTCCTACTCCCTGTCTCCCTCTTCTTTGTAGCCAAACTTCACTGTTGCTTCAAAGCCCCAGATTTCACCAAAGGTACTGTTTTTTCATTTGCAAATATTTAGAAAGATTAGCAACACTATATTATTCTTCTTAAAATCTATGCATTTTGCCGGGCGGTGGTGGCGCACGCCTTTAATCCCAGCACAGGGAGGCAGAGCCAGGCGGATCTCTGTGAGTTCGAGGCCAGCCTGGGCTACCAAGTGAGTTCCAGGAGAGGCGCAAAGCTACACAGAGAAACCCTGTCTCGAAAAACCAAAAAAAAAAAATCTATGCATTTTATTTCCTCAATGATCTAATAATTGCCAGATATCTGTAGCTTTGAGAGATGAGAAGAGATACAAGAAACTGACCAAAAAAATGTAGAACATGATTGGTTATCCTTGTTTTAACATTTTGGTGACCATTAAAGCATTGCAAACACTTTGTGTAAAAGTAGCACAGGCAGGAGGAAAATATCACCCCAGTGACATCCATCTAAACAAACAAATATTCACTTATACATGCCTTACACATCTACAGAAGAGCCAGGCTTGCTTAACAAAATAAATATAATGGATTTTCTCTAAATATACAAATATAGTATCTCTACAATATCTATAGTGTTTTGTGTATTGCCTATACATGTGTATGTACACACTTAATCACATTTAAGTATAAGGTTAAATTTATGATATCTGTGTACAAAATATGTTTTGGTTGCCGAATTATTAGAAATAGCCACCCAAAAGACATATTTGCATTGAATTCTAGTTCCTAGTGTATATGCAATTCTAGTGGGACAGGACAGCAGTATATTTAAGAGTATAAACACTAAAGTTGAAATGATTTGTCTTTGAATTTCACTTCTGGTACTTTCTAGTACTACTTATTGAAGATAGCTGTTTTTAGAAAACAAGATAAGTTAAAACATTTAGGCACTCAGAATGCAAAACTTATATAGCAAATAAGGGCAGTACCTGGTCCCAAGATGAGGTTAGGATTGCCAGCACATTGCCTTTAGGTGGCAGCAGCTTTTTCAGGGTCAGCTTCAACTGCTGTGAGTTACCTGGAGCCATTTCAGTGTGAGAAACATGGGTGAACATGGCTTATTGCAAAATTCTATGATTAGCCTATGCTTTACCAGAATTGCATTGTAGATTTCTTTTCTCTCTCAAGCCTGCCTTCCCCTTCCTTTCATAGTCTCTACTTATTATAAAACACCCATGTTGCACACTCTCAGTATCTGCATCGAACGAGTACCATGTAAGTTTATGTCACATAAATTTAGCAATTTATATTTATATGTTAGTAACCTTTGTAAACTCATGTAAACTAGAGAAATTTTATTACAAATTATGTTCATAAACTATGTCAATAATGGCCAAGATATAAGGAATATCATGAGAAATTACGTTGATACTTTTCATGATACCATAAAAATATATTTGAAGTAAAATTGAACCACTGTTAGAATTCTGAAACTTGTAGACTTTTATCTGAAATGCTTCAAGGACTATAACCATCTCACTCAATAATTTATTCATTAATTCACCTGACCAATATGTACTGTGTACCATGCCAAATGTTGCAGATAATAAAATTAAAATGATCCCTGTCATCGTGACGTTTATATTCTGGGGGGGGGGGAGAAAATGTTTAAAAACAATTAAATAGCTACATAAAGTAATGATATCAAGGGAAATAATTAAGTACTCTAAAGGAATATAAGAAAGGCAAACTTATTTAACCAAGAAAAACAAACTATGTATGTAAGCTGAGATGTAAGGGAAGAGAAGGTGTTAGCCAAATGTGAAAGACAAGAAGCACAAAAAAAGTTCTTTATTCCTAGGGTCTCATTGAAAGATATACTCTGTATGAAAAAGAAGCTGGGTGTGGTGTCACATGTTCATAATGAAAGCACTGGGGAGGCTGAGGCAACATTTTTGCCTATCACATTTGACTAAAAGCAGGGGTGGTGGTGGAGACAGAATAAAATGAGAATTGCAAACAGGAATTATTAATGATGATAGATGATGAGAAAAGATCTTTGAATGACAAGTATGCACAGAACAACACAGAAGCATAGAATGTAGATTTATATAAGGATTTCTCTGCATTGTAGGATAAATGGCAACCTCCCTGACCTCCAATAATTTGTTCTCAGTAGCACCAGCTCAAATTTCTAAAATCCAAAGTCAAAAATATTAATAATCTCCTAACACTGCCAAATGTTTCCAGGGGAGCAAATTCACCCCTGCTTCATTTAGACTCACTGTTCTAAATATGACACGCATCATTGGTGTCTGCAGTGCTCTCTTTTGGAAAGCAGATAGACACTAAGCACTGTAACTGTGAATAGTCTTATTTTACATTATGAGTGACAAGTGAAGTTTCAAAAGAACAGTGAGAATTTAACCTCGTAGAGACATTGTAATCAATACATTTGCTTTAAAATTTTGTCATGTAGTTTTCACATTTTTAAAGTTCTGGAATTCAAATCTACAGCCATACATATGCCAGAATGTACTATTATTACTGAGCTACACTCCCAGGGTTAGTTTTCAATTTTTTTTTATTAGTAAAAACATCTTTCTTGAAAATTATTTCTTTTCTTTTCTGTATGTTTTAAAATTAAATTGTAATAAAACATTTACCTTTTTGAATATTATCAATACAATTTATTTACTTTTTCAATTTTTGAGTTTTGAGACAGAGTCTTGTTATAGAGCTCAGGGTGGAATAGGAGTCTAATAATTAAAGACTGCCTAGAGATCAGAGTAAACACAAAAGTCATGCAATGTTAGTGCATGCTTTTAATCCTATCACTTGGCAGGATGGATCTCTGTGAGTTCAAGGCCACACTGGAAACAGAGACATGTGTGGTGGCACACACCTTAAATTCCAACACTGGTTAACCATGGAAGTCTAGAGGTCTGTATGGACACACAGGGAGTGACAGAGTTGGGCAGGAAGGTCAAATGATATAGCTGAACACTGAGAGCAAATCAGATGGCAGAACAGCAAGGCATGTAGGCGTGGGTAAACAGGAAGTACATTGCATTTGGAAGCTGAGGTATTGATGAGGTGAAGTTAGCTTGTGGCTATTCCTATTCCTCTGATCTCTCTCAGGCTTTAACTCCCATATCTGGCTCCGTGTTTTTTATTTAATAAGACCATTTAGAAATTAATTGACAACTTAATTCATTGACTATTTTTTGTCAAGAAGAGATATTATGTAAGTATAATAGTAACAACATCATAAATTATTTTGTTGAAACAATAGTAAGAAAATAAAATGATTTTGTAGAGAAATATGATTTTACTCATGCAGAGACTTCTAGACTACAAAATTAAGAAATACACTTTAGACCTAAAACTTCATATGACAAAAATCACAAAAAAGGATTTGAGGTGATTATTTCTTTAGATTTATATTTGTGGCTGCTTGTGAAGCTAGATGGTAGGTAGGAAAGTCATAAAGAAAATTCAAAAATCAATTGTACTGTTTAAAGAATGGAAGCATGCATTCATCATCATATTATCAACAATCGTGTATATGTGTATACTTTGATTATAATGCAAATGAAGCAATTTAACATATATTTAACAATATATGTTAAGCACATTGTAGGTAAAATGTGTAAAATAATTATATTCACTTTAATTTTATAAACTAACAGCTACAAATATATGGATAACTTCATATTAATTTCAGTTTATATTATTCAATGTTTATAAGTAATATTTTATATGTAACTGATGTATAATATAAATCTGAAAGGCAAGTGGTACAAAAGAACCAAAAGGAACACAATGAGATTTTTTTCAAAAACATTAAAAGTCCAGGTTTCCCAAATCATAACAGTTCATCCTAGCAAAATCATGAATTTTTCCACAATGGAAGACATATTATAACTTTGTCTAGGGTAGAAGGAAAAGAAGGTCTGGTAAAATATAGAAAAAAATACAGGCCACTTGCACCAGAAGATCAGAGAGGAAACACAAAGCAAGGAACAAACATCTATCCAACAAATAAAAACACAGGTATCAACCTAGACCTATAATACAAATGCCTAAACACCAGTTTAAAAACTCAGTAACAGAAAGGGCAATATTTCACCATCATAGCCCAGTTTTCCTATGATGGCAAGACCTGACCATTTCAATGCAGCTGAAGCACAAGAAAATGGCCTTAAAAATAACTTTATGAAATTGATGGAGGTCCTTAAAAAGGAAATGTTAAAAATCCCTTAAAGAAATGGAGGAAAAGACAAGCAA
The DNA here is from genome assembly GCF_949786415.1 of Peromyscus eremicus. Classification (NCBI taxonomy): domain Eukaryota; kingdom Metazoa; phylum Chordata; class Mammalia; order Rodentia; family Cricetidae; genus Peromyscus; species Peromyscus eremicus. The sequence continues at coordinate 44,955,716 of NC_081439.1, forward strand.
ATTTGGAGGAAATCAATGAATCTCTTAAAGAATTTCAAGAAATCAAAAAACAGCCGGGCGGTGGTGGCACACTCCTTTAATCCCAGCACTCGGGAGGCAGAGCCAGGCTGATCTCTGTGAGTTTGAGGCCAGCCTGGGCTACCAAGTGAGTTCCGGGAAAGGCACAAAGCTACACAGAGAAACCCTGTCTCGAAAAAGCAAAAAAAAAAAAAAAAAGAAAGAAAACAAAAAACAATCAGTTGGCTGAAACAAATAAAATTGTTTAAGACCTGAAAATGGAAATAGAAGCAACAAAGATAACAGAGGGAATTCTGGAAATGGAAAACCTGTGTAAACAAACAGGAACTACAGATGTAAGCATCACTTAGTGTTATGAAATTTCCTCTTAGCACTACTTTCATTGTGTTCTGTAAGTTGGTGTATGTTGTGCATTTATTTTCATTAATTTCATTGAAGTATTTAATTTATTTTTCTATTTCTTCCTTGATCCCTGCATCTTATCAGATCAATATGGATTAAAGATGAAGTTCAACAACACAAACTACAGAAAACCTAAAAACTCTCTCAAGTGAATTGCCATAAAGAAATAGCAGAGGTCTCACACTAGTGACTTAACAGCACATCTCAGAGTTCTAGAACAAACAGAAGCAAACACCCAAGTAAAGTAGACAAGAAATAATCAAACTGAGGGCTGAAATCAATAAAATAGAAACAAACAGAGAAATACAAAGAATCAATGAAACAGAGTTGGTCCATTGAGAATATAAAAAAGATAGACACTTTTACCTAAACTAAATAAGTGGCAGAGAGAGAATATCCAGATTAATAAAATAAGAAACAAAAAAGGGGACATAACAACAGACATTGAGGAAATCCAGACAATCACTAGGTCATACTTCAAAAATCTGTACTCCACAAAATTGGAAAATCAAAAAGAAATGGACAATTTTCTTGATAAGTACCACATACCAAAGTTAAATCAGGACCAAATAAACAGTTTAAATAGAACTATAACCTCTACAGAAATAGATGCAGATGTTAAAAGTCTCCCAAACAAAAAAAAAAAAAGAAAAAAAGAAAAGAAAAGCCAATGGCCAGATTATTTTAGTGCAGAATTCTACTAGAATTTCAAAGTATTAATACCAATACTCTTCAAATTTTTTCACACAATAGAAACAGAAATAACATTGCCAAATTCTTTTTTATGAGACTACAGTTACCTTGATTCCCAAACCACACAATGACTCAACAAAGAAAGAGAATTACAGACCAATCTCCCTTGTGAACGTTGATGCAAAAATACTCAATAAAATACTGGCAAACAAAATCAAGGACATATCAAAAATGATATCTACCATGATCAAGTAGGTTTCATCCCAGAGATGCAGGGGTGTTCCATCATATGAAAATCTGTCAATGTAATCCACCATATAAGCAATCTGAAAGAAAAAAAAACACATGATAATCTCATTAGATGCTGAAAAAGCCTTTGAAAAAAATCCAACACCCCTTCATGATAAAAGTCTTGGAGCAATCATGGATAAAGGGAACATATCGAAAAAAAACAAAAGCAATATGCTGCAAGCCAAGAGCCAATGACACATTAAATAGAGAAAAACTCAAAGTCATTCTACTAAAATCAGGAACAAGACAAGGCTGTCTACACTTGAACTATCTATTCAATATAGTACTTGAAGTTCTAGCTAGAACAATACGACAACAAAAGGAGATCAAGTAGATACAAATTAAAAAAGAAATCAAAGTATTACTATTTGTGGTTGACATGATAGTATACATAAATGACACCAAAAATTCTACCAGGAAACTTCTATAGCTAATAAACACCTTTAGCAAAGTGGCTGTTGTAAACGAATTTCTAAATGTTCTTATTAATAAAAAACATGGAGCCAGAAATTTGGGTTAAAGCCTTAGAAAGATCAGTGAAATACCGAAAGCCACCAGCTCACCTCACCTCACCAACTCCATGGCTTCTAAGGAGAGTAACTTCCTGTCTACCCAGGATTATATGCCATGCTTTTCTGCCCTTTCTTTAGCTCTTAGCCCAGCTGCCTCACTTCCTCTTCCTACACAGCTCTATCACTGTCTGTCTCTCTGTCTCTCTGTATAGACCTCCAGGTCTCTATGGATGGTACTGCAATTAAAGTCGTGTGTCACCATGCTTGGCTCTGTTCCCTAGTGTAGTCTTGAACACACGGAGATCCTGCCTGCTAAGGGATTAAGGGCGTGTGCTGCCTGACTTCTTTGTTTAAATAAAATGGCTGGCCTTTTCTCCCTGATCTCCAGGCAAGCTTTATTTATTAGCACACAAATAAAATAACACTACATTTCAGCACAAATAAAATATCGCCACAGGGTGTATACAAGATTTACTCAAAAAAAAAAAAAAGCAGTAGCCCTCCTACGTACAAATGGTTAATGGGCTGAGCTAGAAATCAGGGGTGATCTAAAAAGAGAACAAAATGAGTTAAGCAAATGGTAGTTTTCTTGGAAAAATACTCAAAAATAACTTGCATGAAAGTGTGAACTACTTATAACTGGCATATACTTGTCACTCAACAAATATTTAAAAAAAAACGTTAATGAATGCTACTTTAATTGACAGTGTAGAAGTAACAGCTTGGTATTTCCCAGAGACTTTGTTTAACATGTTGAATTTTAGTGGGCCATTTTATTTGGTCTTTTTTTCCATTCCTTGCCTGCATTTACTGACTATAAATCACGAAGTATTTCTGTTATCGTTTAGTACTTTCTTGTATACTAGCATGGTACACTACTTTGACATACTGGTTGCCTAAAATCTTCAGCAGTTTTGTAAGTCAGAATAAATGAAAGAAACATAGGTAAAAGAAAAAAACCATTAAATTCATGTGGGAATTCTTCATTTGAATAATGGACCAAATTCAATAACTGCGCTATAGTACCATGAAACTGTCGCAGAGATTTAAGAAGATTGTGAGGCTGGCTTACCACCTCTTAAAATCTGGCCACAAAACCAAAAAGATTAAATCTCTGCTCTTTAGGTCATCATTTAAGACCATTCCTAGTCAAATTGCTGTTTTCTTCTAGAGAGGAGTTAGCTAATGCTGTGTACATATCTTACACATTCACTTTTTACTTTGTAAACAGTCTGTTTATATGTTCAAACCTTACCTGGTTGCAAATTACAATGAAGCATTTTTTAACAGCCTTCAGTATACACTCCACCTCCCAATGTGCATGTTATGCATCTTTTTTCACTTGAATAGAAGCCATGACAACAATTTATAGTTTTCACATTTCCACAATTGTCTTAACAGTTTAACACTTTATGTGTTCTCAGAAAACAGCTCTAGAGTTAACTAGTGATGTCAAATAACAGGAAATAGAATACTTGGAAGTCTTTTATATATTTTGTTTCATTTAGCAATATTTTCTCCATTAAACCCAGTGCCAATATCCCCTACATTTTTTATGATCAAAACTCAAAACTCACACAATACAAAAATTCGAAAGTCACACAGTACAAAAATTCAAAACTCACACAGCACAAAAATTGATCTCTTTCCAAAGAAGAAAAGTCATAAATACTATACTCTATAAGCTTGGTGCTATTGTTTTACTTACCCAAAATTATCTTTTTAAATTGGCTGCAATCCAAAGATTATTTGTATTTGATGCTAAATAATAAGTACAAGTTGTGATTCTATCCATAAACAACATTGGTATTAAAAATTAAATATATAAATTGCAAGTGAGCAGTTAGTAAGTCTATCGTTTTCTTTGGAATGACAAAATACAACCATTGACTCCACTATTTGGTGAATATCCATGACAACTGACTGATTACATTAAAATCTGACTTGATTACATTTTTAAAAAAAAGGACTCATATACTGCGGCACGATGCTTTTGACCTTCAGAATGTGAAAGTCATTGCTCTGTACTCTTGCCACAGACTGGAGACTCAAGAGCAATCACACATTTCTAAATTTAGAAAATGCACAATATGAGGATATTAGTTTATTTTCAGTAACTGAAACCACTTAAGTACTATATGTAAGTAAATTATCTAATTGACTCATATTTGTATTTTATTTATCTAAAAATTAGTTTTCAATCTAATCAAAATAGTGACAACTGATTGTGAGGCAGAGAAGGAAAATTGTGTTGAAATCCTGAGTTTTAAAAGTGATAATGGGTTTTACACTTTCCTCTTGTTTTTTTTCCCTTTATTGAAAAACTATTTTTTACTTGCATACTATATCCTGATTAAGGTTTCCCCTCCCTCTACTCCTCCCATTTCCTCTCCACCTTCCCTCTCACATAGATCCACATCTGTCTTTCATTAAGGAAAAACGTCTTCTAAGGGAAAATAATAAAATAACAAAATAAAATAAAAAATAAGATAAAACAAAAACTATCACAATAAAGTTGGACATGACAAAGAGAAGGAAGGAAAATTGCCCAAAAGAAGACAAAAGCATCAGAGACCCACTCATTCATGCACTCAGTAATCCCATAAAAACACTAAACTGGAAACCAAAATATGCATGCAGAAGACCTGGTGTAGACCTATGCAGGACCTGTACTTGCTGATTAAGTCTCTGAGAGTTGATATGAGCTTTGATCATGTTGATTTAGAAAGCCTTATGTGCTTAGTGTCCTCCATCCCCTCTCTTACATTCTTTCTGTCTCCTCTTCTGAAGGGGTCCCTAAGCCCTGAGGGGAGGGATTTGATGGAGACAACCCTTTCAGAACTGTGTGTTCCAAGGTATCTCACTCCCTGTGTAATGTGTGGCTTCGGCCCCTGTGTTTGTTCCAATCTGCTGCAGGAGGAAGCTTCTCTTTTCATGGACTAACAAGGAACTGATATATGAGTATAGCAGAATGTCATTAGGAATCATTTTATTCCTGTGTTTTGTTTGTTTGTTTTATAACAGTACGAACTGTAGTATTTGCTTTTACCCTTGGTCCCTGAGCTGACTATCTCCTCTCTGGTTCTTGATCACCCAAGCAGTGTCAGGTATGGATTGCATTTCATGGAGTTGTCCTTAAGTCAAATCAGATATATTGGTTGGTTTCTGTGGTAGTTTAAACGTATTTGGCCCCCACAAACTCATAGGAAGTGGCACTATTAGAAAGTGTGGTCTTGTTGGAGAAGGCTGGAGGACATACACCTTTAATACAGACCTTGAGGCTGGAGTGCATACCTTTAACCTGGGCCATAAAATTTAAGTCCAAGTGGATCAAGGACCTCAACATAAATCCAGCTACTCTGAACCTGATAGAAGAGAAGGTAGGAAGTAGTCTTGAACGCATTGGCATAGGAGACCACTTCCTAAATAGAACACCAGTAGCACAGACACTAAAAGAAACAATCAATCAATGGGACCTCTTGAAACTGAGAAGCTTTGTAGAGCAAAGGATACGGTCAACAAGGCAAAGTGACAGCCTACAGAATGGGAAAAGATCTTTACCAACCCCACATCTGACAGAGGACTGATATCCAGAATATATAAGGAACTCAAGAAATTAGACATCAAAACGCCCAACAGTCCAATTAAGAAATGCGCTATAGAACTAAACAGAGAATTTTCAACAGAGGAAACTCAAATGGCCGAAAGACATTTAAGGAATTGCTCAACATCCCTAATCATCAGGGAAATGCAAATCAAAACAACTCTGAGATACCACCTTACACCTGTCAGAATGGCTAAGATCAAAAACACTGAAGACACCTTATGCTGGAGAGGATGTGGAGCTAGGGGAACTCTCCTCCACTGCTGGTGGGAATGCAAGCTTGTACAACCACTTTGGAAATCAATATGGCGCTTTCTTAGAAAATTGGGAATCCATCTCCCCCAAGATCCAGCTATACCACTCTTGGGCATATACCCAAGGAATGCATTTTAAAGAAATGAAGGTCACACGTATAAAAGGTCAAAAGTACTTTTATCCCTTTTCCATGCTAATTAAAATACTGAAAATTTTAAAGCTAACAGGATTATTTTAAAAGTTGCAAGTATTCTGTACTCAGTCATAAACCATTCTTCTACTGGGAAGACTATTGTTTTAAGAAACAAAGCATATAGAGGAATCATATAAACGGTATTCTATAATCCTGTAATACAATAAGATGTAATATATACTAATAGTATATTCATCTCATTATTTAAGCAAACAAAATGTAGATACATACTGTGTCCTTATGTAACTATAAGTTTATAAGTGTAGTTGTATATTTATATGTTAGAACTCATTAACATATAAACTCATTTATATATTTTAATCCTCATATTTATTCAAATAATCTAATATTAAGGAACACGAAAGTCAACCTAATATTCAACAGATTTCAATCACTGATTATTTTATTAAGTAAAATAAAGCTTCTAACACCATGAATATCAAATTTGTCATTAAGATGAAATATAATGTCATAATTTTATTAATTCCTAAATATATTCCAATAATAAATTATGCATTTTTATTTAGGCATCTATAGCATGAATATGACATTTTCAAATTGAGGAGTTTATGCTCTTACCTGACCTATTCTTTTTCTAGATTTAATAATATCTAGTCAGAAATTCTTGAAATATTTTTGATAAACAAAAATGCATATATTTAAAATACATAGTGTGATGCTTGGATATACATCAACATTACAGAATCCTTATGAAAAAACAATTTACATATTCAACACCTCACATCATTAAAATCTACACTTTTTTTCAGATTTCAAGTATAAAACAGAGTACTGTTAATCATACACATTACAATGTATATTAGATTCTTATGATTTATTCATCTATAATTGAATTTATGTGCCCTATGACCAGAATATAGCCATTTTTTCATCCTTTAGTCACCATTCTTCTGCTTTTTGGTTCTATGCATTCAAATATAAGATTCCTAATATAAGTGAAATTACACCATATTTTTCTTTCTGTGCCTATGGTATATAAGCATTTTCTTCTGAGATTAAAACTTCCATCTTGGAGAGAAACTCAATAAAGCAACAGGATGTGCTAAACAAGGTGAAATATTCTATTCTGAAAGGAAACTCCTTAAACACAAGGGATTCACAACTCAATATTAGCTGGAGCTATTATTGACCCATTTCTATAAATCTATACTTTGCCACGTGGTCCATGGCTTACCAGTACCTTTACATCTTGCTTCTCATGGCGGTGGCTGGCAGGGTCTCCCCTGCTGTCTTTTTCCTTCCTCTCTATTTGTTTGGATTTTCTCTCTAATTCTCCCATCTCTACCTAGGGTAACCTCTACTTGTTTCTTAAGTATTCATGTTTTTCAGATTCCACAGATCAACAAGATAATGCATCATTTTTCTTTCTTTAATTTTTTTATTTGATTACACTTCTTTGTTGTGGAATGATCTTTTTTCACTATGATTGGCTTAATAAAAAGCTGAATGACTAATATATAGGCAGGATTTCCAGCCACAGAGGATGCTAGGAAAAAGAAAGTTGGAGATACAAAGAGATATGGATGAAGCAGAAAAGCAGGATTGACATTACATGGATGAGATAAATGAGCCTTGGAGCAGCACTTAGATTAATAGAAATTGGTTGATTTAAGTTAAACAACCTATCTGGAAACAAGCCTAAGCTAAGGGCAGACATTCACAATTAATAATAAGTCTCCATGTCATGACTGGGAGCTGGCCTTCCAAAAAAATCCTGCTACATACCACTAGTAAACTAGACTGCTCCATCAGAATGAGACACAAGATTATACAGAGATGTGCTGTGGAATACTCCTTTACATTTTGTGAAGATATGTCACTGTGATTGGTTTAATAAAAAGTTAAATGTTCAATAGCTAAGCAGGATTTTTGGGGCAGAGAGAATGCTGGGAAGAAAGAAATAAAGTCTCCAGACAGATATAGAGGAAGCATGACATGTAGGAGATGAGGTAACAAGCCATGACCCATGTGGCATCAAGTAAATTAATATAAATGGGTTAATTTAAGTTAAAAGAGTTAGCTAAAAACAAGCCTAAGCTATTGACTGAGCTTTCATAATTAATAATAAGTCTCTATGCTGTGATTTAAGAGCTGGTTAGCAAGGCAGAGAATGTCTGGCTACACTTCTTTTTTTAAAAAAAAATATAATTCTTTACAGATTCTTTGGAAATTTCCCATCATGCACCCTAATCCCACTTACCTCCTAGTACCTCCATATCTGGCCCTCAACCCTGAAGCATCCTCTGTGTCTTAGTTAGGGTTTCTTTTTTTTAAGTTGGAAAAGTATATGCAATATTTCTCATAATGAAGTATATTTGGATAAAGCCTGCTGCAATTGGGTAAGTTTGATTCTTTTTTCTTCAGGGATATCAGCTGTGTTTATTTTATTTTATTTTATTTGAGTTCCTGGAATTCAATTGATGAAAGAGAGGAGATATACTGCAGTTGAGGGATGTCAAGATTATGATAGGAGGATGTGCAGAGATGACGGACCACACTATCGGAAACCCATGAACTGTGGACTGGTGGCTGTGGAGCCCCCATGGGACTAGACTAGGCCTTCTGGACACGGAAGACGGTTATATGGCTCCAACTGTTTGGTTAGAGTTTCTATTGTTGTAATAAAACACTGTGACCAAAAGGCAAGGTGGGAAGGAAAGGGTTTATTTGGGATACACTTCAACATTGCTCAATGGTCCTGGTGGCAACATGGCCCCCAGACACCAACATGATCTCAGATGGGTGACCAGACCCCAGGCATCCACACAGCTTTGGTGGCAACAGGAGCCATGGACATCAACTCAGACCCTGGCTGCTGCAGTGTCAAAGATCCAGACATGGCCCTAAATCAGGACCTTGGGCCCAAGTACCTCCATAATCCAGGTGACAACACAAGCCACCCAGATTAATATGTCCTCAACAGCAGCATGGCCCTTGAACACCAACATGGTCTCAGGTAGCTGAACAGATATCAGGCATCTGCTTGGCCCTTGGTTGTATTAGGAGGCACACATATTACTCCAGACTTTAGCCACTATAGGGTCATAGATCCAGGCATGGCCCTCTGCAGCAAGCCCTGTCTGGACAACCCCATGGCACCAGGTGGCAGCACAGTCCACTCAGGTCAGCATGGTCCCAGTGGCAGCATGGCCTTTAGACACCAACATAGCACAGGTTGTGGCCTTGACCCAGGGCATCTGTGTGCCCTTTGATGACAACATGGGCCACAGACATCAACACAGACCCCAGCTGTGGTAGGGACGCAGACCCAGACAAGGCCCTATGATGCAACCTGGATCCAGATGTCACCATGGCCCCAGGTCAGCACAAGCCACTCCGATAAGCATGGCCCCCATGGCAGCAAGGCTGTCAGACACCAACATGGATTCAGGTGGCAGTCAAGACTCTGGACATCCACATGGCCTTCAGTGGTTACTGGAGCCTTGAACATCAACACAGAACCCGGCAGCTATAAGGCCACAGATCCAGATATGGCCTTTGGCAGCAGCTCAGGTATGGATGTCATCATAGCCCCAGGTGGCAGCACAGACCTCTCTAATCAGCATGGCAGCAGTGGTAGAGGGCCCGCAAACACCAACATGACCACATGTGATGACCTATTCCCGGGATATCCCCATGATCTTTGGTGGAATCATGGGTCATAAATGTCAATAGAGACCCCAGCTGTGGTAGGACTGTGGACCTAGACATGGGCCCTGAGAGTAGCCTGTCCAGGGCACCATCCTGGCCCCAGGTAGCAAGCAGGCTACCCACATCAGTCTGTGTGTCACCACCTTCACCTCTTCAGTTCTGCCTCTTTCTACAGCACATGAACTGATCTGTTTTTCTTCCTTTCCCATTTCTTCACCATGTATTTGCTCATCATAATGGTACCCACCTGACCATCACTGGGCAGACTCGTGGATACCTTCAGCCACCCCAGACTATAAGCCTGTTTTTTTTTTCTTAGTCTACTTTTTGTAACTTAAAATGATGATTTCATGGTCATTTGTGTTTTTGAAAATGACATTTTTCCTTCTGAAAGACAAAATAAATTTCATTGTGATAAATGGATGTGTACACACATACATAATCACATACTCCTTACATTTCTTTATCTATTTATTTATTTCTGGGAAGACATTTAGGTTGATTCCACATCTTTAGCTACTGAAACATATGAATATGGGAGTTCTGATAGACTTTTGCATTAGTGTTATTACTTGTTTTGTATACATACTTAAAAGAAAGAATGTTTTGTCATACAGTACTTCTATTTTTAATTTTTAAAAAAGCTCTGCTGTTTTTATAGTGGTATATTACATGGATAAAAGAATGATGTTAGAAATATCCACATGACTCACCACAGCTCATATCAGAATTCCAAATTTATTTTTCACAGAAATGTGGAAACCAAAATTTGTGTAAAATCATTAGAGTCCAACACCAAAGAAATGTTGAAAAATATGCTAGGTATCATACTTCTTACATTTAAATAACGTTAAAGAGTTATAATATTGAGAACATTATTATCATTCATTAAAAATAAAGTGATGGCAGACACTAGAACCCAGAGACAAAACCACATAAAGGATCAACTAATGCATAATAGAGAAGTGAGAGTAACTTTATTGGTGGATAAGCTAGATATTCACAAGCAAAATAAAATAAAAATGGGCCTCTAGCTAATACTATAACCCCCCAACAAACCCCAAAATATGTCAAGTACTTAAAATGTAAGATCTGAAACAATAAATTTGTACAAGAAAACATTGGGAGAAAGGCTCTTTGATTTTGCTTTTAGAAATAATTTGGAGAGGAAAGGTTAGAACCCCCAAATCATAAAAAAAAACACATGATTTAAGTGGAGTCATATCAAACTAAAATCTTTCTGCATACCAAAGGAAATGATCCACAAAACAAGATGGTAATGCATAGATTAAAATGAGGTATTTACTAACTCATTTTGTAAGAAGTTAATATACAAAATAAATGAGAAACTTGCTTTCTCTTGTTATTTTAATAGTAGTCATCCAAGTAGTTATGAGATGATATCTCACTTCTATTCTGATTAGCATTAGCCTAATGATTAAAGATCTTGAATTCCTTTTAACATATCTATTAGTCATTTGTGTAACTTCTAATCCTAGAAAAGAAAATGAAAACTGTAATAAGATGAATCATTGTTGCACTTCATCATCCCCTTACTTCTTCAGGAAAAGATAAAATCTAATTTATTTTCTCCTTTTTTGCAACAATGAAGAAAGTGTTAGATATATAAAACTGTTATACTTTATAAACTCTATTGTTACAAAAATACTGTTTTAAGTTTTGTTAAGAACATAACTTCTAGAACCCAAGTAACATTCTATACACTTCTTCAAAAATTTTATAAAACAAATTACCAGAGTTTGACTTCCCCACTTGTTGATGTTCTGGCTACTTGTCATCACAGACAATGTGCATAGTTCTAGAATACACTCAACAAAATATTCTAAAAATAAAAATCTGTTGTTGCTCAGTTGCTACTTTCACTCAGCTAGCTTTTCTGTGAGAGTTCATACTGCAGACCTATTATTTACATTCTTTTTCTATTTTTATTGTGAAAAGTTCCCAATGACTTAACACTTAATCAATAATGTGGAAGATGAATTTTTGATATCCCAATAGAAAGTGAGGACTTGCTTCCTTGAAAAGAGGAAACAAAGACTTAGGGATGTGTCTTACTAATTCTCATTACACAATAGAAGCCAGTTATGTAAACATAATCATAAAAGATTCTTATTTTGCATGCCCTGAAAGGGAAAAATTATGGTATTTTCAAATTAGTAAAATAATCACTGTGTTCATCAAAAGGGAAATTATCATTTTAACTCAAAAAGGACATATGCATTAGAATGCTTTTATAGTGAAACACCTGCTGTCAGTTTGGATGAAAATGTCAGAAAAAAGCATCAATTGAAGTTGAAGAGACTAGGCTTGTAAATATGTTAAAAAGACTGACTACTAAATCAGTTTTTAAGAACCTGCAGATTCTGACTGGAGAGATGGCTCAGAGGTTAACAGCACTGGCTGTTCTTCCAGTGGACCTGGGTTCCATTCCCAACACTCATATGGTATCCACAATATGGTACCATTTGTAACTCCAGTCCTAGGGGATTTGACACCCTCTGTCAGCCTCCAAAGGCACAAGGCATACACATGGTACACAGACATATGTAGAGGAGATACACCCATACACACAGAATACAAATTAACAAATGTTTAGGAAAAGAAATAGCCAGGCAGTGGTGGTGTATGCTTTTAATTCCAACATTTGAGAGGTACAGATAATCAGATCTCTATGAGTTAGAGACCACCCAGGTCTACACATCTTGTTCCAGGATAGGACTATTATACAGAAAATCATTGTCTGGAAAAATAAAAAAACAAACAAAAAAAGCCAAAAACCAAAGCAAAAAACAAAAAAAAACCTGCAGATGTTTAATTTATTAAAAAATACTTTGAATACAAGCTCCATTATTCTTAAATTAAGACTTGATTGCAAATAATATTAATATTTGTATAAATAACTGAAAATTGTGTATCTTAAGAAGAAATCAAGGTTCTAGGGATATAGGGTCCCCCTAGTTCTTCCTGGTTACCCCTCAGCTTTTCCTTCTAGCCGCCTATCTCCAGCCCTTTGAGAACCTCCCTATCAACCAACCAGGAGAACAGCTCTCCATCAGGGAACCCAGAGAAATCACACTTGGATAGGATCCAAAGTGCCCAATTGCAACCAAAAATAGGAACACCTATGCAACAAAGATGAAGCCAGATATCTTTATAAAACACATCAGTTGTAACAACTCCAGATGCCTAGATCTCAGAAAAAAATACAAGCATGAACAACAAATGCAATATGCTTCCTCCAGAAGCTAGAAAGTCTATTATGTGAATCCCTGAGAAAAGAAATTTAACTGAAGCCCCAGTCAAAGATTTCAAAATAGCAATTATGAATAGATTCAAAGAACTTAAAGGGGATATGAATAAATGCCTTAATGAGGACCATGAAAACACAGAGCAGAATAGAATAATGAAAACAATTCAAGACATGAAAGAAGGATTTTACTAAGAAATTGAATAACAAAATAAATCCCAAACTGAAATAAAACTAGAAATGGAAGAAAAAACCCACTAACACTTTAAATGACATGGAAGAGAGACTTAGACTTTCAAGTTTTGAAGACAGAGTAGAAATGGATATCTCATTCAAACAAAATGTTACATATAAAAATTCAGGCATAAAATATCCAAGAAATCTAGGAAAATATGAAAAGACCAAAGCTACAAATCATATGGATAGAAGAAGGAGAAGAAATTCAGGTCATAGATACAGAAAATATTTTTAACAAAATTATAGAAAAACGTGTCTTAAGTCTAAAGAATGAGACACCTACTAAGGTAAAAAAAATCATACAGAACACCAAGTAGACTGGACAAGAAAAAAAAAACGAACAAATAAAACTCACCCATGACATACAATAATCAAAAGCTAAACAAAACAGAACAAAAAAGGGATGTAAAAAAAAAACTGAAAAGAGAAAGACCATGCCACATATAAAGGCAAACCCATTAATATAACATCTGGCATTTCAATGAAGACTCTGAAAGCCTGAAGGACCTAGACAGAAGTTCTGCAAACTGTGAGATACCATGGATGCTACGTGGAATATTAGTTTATGATGTGTTGCAGTCATTTATGTTGTGGAACATTTGCTTAATGATGCAAAGGTATGTTGCATTCTCTTATGTTGCATTTGTTTAACTCTGTAAAACTGTATTATTTTTGTCTGTCTAAAACACCTAATGAAGAACTGAATGTCCAATAGCAAGACAGAAGAGAAGGTTAGGTGGGCTGCCAGGCAGAGAGAATAAAAAAGGAAGAAAAATCTAGGCTCAAAAAAGGAAAGCAGGGAGTAAGAAAAGGAGAAGAGGACGATGGCAGGGGCCAGCCACACAGCCACACAGTCAGCCAAGGAATAAGAAGGAAAGCTAGATATATAGAATAAAGAAAGGTAAAATGCCCAGAAGCAAAATGTAGTTAAAGAAAATGGAATAATTAAGTTAGAAAAGCAGGCTAGAAACAAGGCAAACTAAGGTGGGGCATTCATAAGTAATAATAAATCTCTATGTATTTATTATTTGGGAGTTGGACAGCAAGTCTCCAAAAAGTAAAACAAAAACAAAAACAAACAACTGCAGGAAATCATCCCATATAACTCTACTCACCAAAAGTAGCAATCACAATTGATGAAAAGAAAAAGAACATTTCATGATAAAAACAAATGAGCAATTTCTGTACACCAATAGAGCCCTAGAGAAGGCACTGGAAGAACAACATCAGTCTGAAGAGGTAAGCTGCACCAAAGGAATAGAAGAAATAAATAATCCTAGAACAATTATTCAAAAGAATGAAAACACACTACTACAACAAAATAACAGGAATTTTAAACAATGATCATTAAAATGTCTCAATTCCTGTAATAAAATTCAAACTAATAGACTGGATTAGGTAACAGCATCTGTCTTTCTGTTGGATCTGAGAAACGTATTTCACCACTAAAGACAGCTATCATCTTAGGGTTAAAGGATGTAAAAATGTTTTTCTTAAGGAAATGGAATCAAGAAGCAAACAAGTATAGCTACTTTAGTATCTGAAAAACAGACTTCATATCAAAACTAATTATAAAAGAAAAGATACTACATATTTACTAAATGAACAATCCACCAAAAATATACAATTCTAATCACTTTATATACCAAACACAAGGGCACCTAAGTTCATAAAAGAAACATTACCACAGCTAAAATCTCATAATGACCTTACCACAGTGATAGTGGGTGGCTTCATTATCCCACTTTCTTTAATAGACCAATCATCCAATCAAAAACTAAATAAAGAAACATTAGAGCTAAACAAAATCATAAATTAAATGAACCAGACAGACATGTACAGAACATTCCATCCCCACAATAAAGAATATACTTTCTTCTCAGGAGTCCATGAAAATTTCTCCAGAATTGATCAAATATCAGGATACAAACAAGTCTTAACATAATTAAAATTTTGAAATAATATCTTACACTCAATGAGATTAAATATCAACAATATCAACAATACAAATGACAGAAGGTATGTAAACTCTTGGGAGCTTAAAAACTCACTAATAAATGAAAAGTGTGCCGAGAGTACAATCAAGAAGAAAATTTAACAATTTTTAGAAAAGAATGAAAAAGAAAACATAGCATACCCAAACCTACAAGACACAATTGAGGGCAGTTCTAAGAGGCAAGATCATAACAAAAACAACCTATATAAAGTCTGAGAAATCTCATATTAATAACTTAAAGACACATGTTAAACCTCTAAATATCATGAATAAATAAATGATGCCCAAAAAGAGTGGGTAGGAAAAAATAATCAAACTCAGAGTTGAAATCAATGAAGTAGAAAAAAAATACAAATAATCAGTGAAACTAAAATTTGTTCTTTGAGAACATCATCAAGATTGACAGATCTTTAACCAAATTAACAAAACAATGAAGATAAAAGATCCAAATTAATAAAATTAGAAATGTAAAGGGAGACATTACAATAGACACCAAGGAAATTCAGAGAATCTTAAGAACATATGTTAAAAATCTGTATTCCACAATGTGGAAAATTTAAATAAATGGATGAATCTTCTGATATATATATATATATATATATATATATATATATATATATATATATATATCTCCTACCAAAGTTAAATAAAGATGAAATAAATAATTTAAACAGATGTATAGCTCCTGGTGAAATAAAAGCAATGATGAAAATAAATTCCAATCAATAAAAAAAGAATCCAGGGCCAGATGGATTCAATGCAAAATTTTGACAGAACTTCAAAGAAGAACTAAAGCCAATACATCTCAAGTTGTTCTGCAAAATAGAAACTGAATGACCATTTTCTAATTATTTTAATGGATGTACTATTACCATTATACCAAAACCATACAAAGACCCAACAAAAAATAAAATTATAGGCCAGAATCCCTTATGAACACAGATGCGGATATTCTCAATAAATTACTTACAAACCACATCTATGAACACATCAAAAAATTAATGCCATGATGAAGTTGTCTTTATCCCAGAGATGTAGGAATGATTCAATACATGTAAACTGACAAATGTAGTCCATCATATAAAAAGACTGAAAGACAAACTCCACATGTTCATCTCATTAGATGCAGAAAATGCCATTGACAAAAACCAACATCCCTTCATGATAAACGTCCTGGAGAGACTAGAGATACAAGGGAAATATATCAACATAATAAAGGCAATTAACATAAGACCCGAGTCAACATAAACATAAACACAGAGAAACTCAAAACATTTCAACTAAAATCGAGAACAAGACACAAGACAAATCTGTCCTATTCAGTATAGTGTCTGAAGTCTCAGCTAGAGTAATAATTTAACTAAAGCAGATTAATGGAATACAAATTGGAAAGAAAGAATTCAAAGTATTATATCCTTATTTGCAGATGATTTTATGCACAAAAGTTCCTAAAAACTTCACCAGGGAACTTCTATACCTGACAAATTCTTTCAGCAATGCACCAGGATACACAATTAAGACACAGAAGTCAAGAGTCTTAATATGTAGAAATGACAGATTAATAAATTAGAGAATCAGTAATTTTCACAATAGTCTAAAAATTATTCAAATAATTTTAGCTAAAGTGAAAAGTGAAAGACTTGTATAATAAACATTTTCAGACATTGATGAAAAAAATTGATGAAAAGATCTCCCATGGTCTTAGATCAGCTGCATAAATATCCTGAAAATGGTCATGTTACCAAAAGCAAACTACAGACTTGATGCAATTTCCAACAAAATTCCAAAATAATTCTTCATAGAAATTGAAAAAAACCCCAAAAATCTCTAGCTTCATATTGAAACACATAAAAAAATATAGCTAAAATAATCCTGAATAATAAAAGAACTGCTGGAGGTATCACCACATCAGGTACAACAATTAAAGTTGTATTATTGAGCTATAGTAGTAAAACTTAGCATAGTATCAGCATAGAAACATGTACATTGATCAATGAAATAGAATTGAAGAATCCAACATAATTCCATGTACCTATGGACAATTGATTTTTGATGAGGTGTATAATCACTATATGTTGTACAAAATTTTAATAAAAAGTGAAAGAAAAGATGTTAATTTTATTAAAATAAAATTAGAAATGAACATTCTTTAAGATTTTATGCTTTAAAATCTTAATATGGGAAAACAGTAAACAATAGAAAAGATTATATAATACTTCCATATGCTGTAAAAATAAGTTTCTTTGAAGAGATATAAAAGCTACATCTATCTAGAGGTACAAGATAAGTATTAGAATGGAGTTAGAAATTGTACTCTTTTAGTAAAGTGAGAATAGTAGGCTCTCCTATAGGTTCCGTTGCTTCACTTGCCACTGGAGGGTTGGGTAGGTTGACAGTACCAGCAATGAATTCCCTCCTATTGAGTGAAACTTAAGTCCAATTAAATAACTTTTAGCTAATCCCAAGACATAAGTTTCACTATTGCACTTTTGGTGACATCTTGCTGAAATTGCCAGCTGAAAATTCTTAGGTATGAACATGAATGAAGAAACCAAAATAAAACTAAAATATAGATGACTTATATGATGATCCCACTACTCTGAAATAGCTCTGAAACTGGATGAGACATAGTAAATCTTCTTGGCTACAGAGGCCTCATGACTTATTACATGACATCCTTTTGTACGGCATGGATGGGTATTTATGCTACAGTTTGGTTACACAATTTATAAAGACACAAATTATAAAAGATGTATTTTACCTGTTCAAACATAGAGCAGAAAATCATCTTTAGCTGAACTGTACACAAGGCACATTCCATACTCGTGTTAATATAGATATACGTGTTACCTTTAAAAGTTTGTATATTTTCAGAAAAAGGACCCGATACCAATGAAAACAAGTAGCTCAGGTGATCCAGCCTCTGAGAATGCCTCTGTTGCAGTATCCTCAAAAATCTGTGTCCAGAACAACTTCAAGGCAACTGTCTAAAATGGTCCAGCCTCACATACTACTCCAGAAACTAAACAAAAAATAATATTGCTAGATTCCCCAGGACTTGGGCATTATCCCAATTTTCTCAGGGTCCCTTAAAGATACTGTCATCTCCCAGTCAGCCAGAAGTAATTTTGAGAACACAATGCCCACATACCCAAGAGGTTGGAGGGGTGGTTTTGGTCATTCAGTGGGTTATGGATGTTTGTCATTCTTTATGGGAGTTAGTTGGAAGTTGTTATTGGTCATGGTCAGGGTGGAAACTAAGAAAAGGAGGTTAGATTAAAGGATTTCTTTCTTTCTTTTTTCTTTTCCTTGATCCTTCTTTCTCTCCTATCTAGAAAAAAATATGGAGAGTATAGAAATGATAGAATAAAATGGTAAATAATTGAATCTACTTTTAAACTGAAAAGCAACTACTAGTCTCAAATATTTTACATTGGTATGAATTTATTTTATTCATACAAATTTAAGGTAATTTTTGTTATAACAAACCATATATATGTTTCTACTCTTATTTATGGTATTGTGCCTATGCAGCTCATTTAAAAATAATGTAAAGTTTCAGTCCTTGAAAGCTATTTAGGATAACAAAGAAAGACAGGTTAGCAGTTAGTCATCTATAACAATCAAATTGTAGTCATGTTAGGTATGTTTTCAAGGTTCAGCAGAGATATATTTTAGATAGATTGGTAGTCTTCAAACACTTCAGAGATCTACAGAGTATGGCATTTGAAATGTTTTAATAACATAAGAGTTTTCATGACAGTGAGATCGTCTGCTCCTAGAAGCACAAATCTAATTCAGAGAAGTTGTTGGGCTTCAAAGAACCTCCATATGGAGTTTATTTTAAATGTGTCAAAACTAGCCACTGGGCAAGAAACTGCCATTGTCTAGACTGCTGACAGTATGCTGTCCAAATTGGACAAGGAGAACACATAGGAATTTGACTGCCAAATTTGGCCATGATAAGGTAGGCCAGTCTTTCAAACTTCCTGATTCATGGACATGTCTGTCACATATTCTAGGCCTGTAGGTCAAAGATGGATGCCCTAATATTGAAGAGGATCCTTGGATGACTGTCTAGGCAGCCAGCTGTCTCTGTCATTTCTATAGTTTTGGAAATTGTTCTCTCTGTATTTCCTGTTTACTCAGATAATATTTTTATCCTTTTCAAATCTCTGATGGGATTGAAGAATAATTATGGTTTTACAATTTACTTTGCTACCAAATTCAGGAATAAAACTTACAAAAGAGATGTAACATTTATAAGGTTGAGAAACATAAAAACTTAAGTTGTTTATCTAAGAAAATGTTTTAAGGTCTAAAAAGATAATTTTAGGTTGATAATATGTTATGATAGAAAATGATTTAGGTAAAAAACTTTGGATTCACCAAGATAGGATAGATAATAGAGTAGTTTCTCCAACATTGCCAAATGCAAAGGGACTGGACATTATGAATATAATTTTTACCTGATAATTTGTCTTATTGTCTACAGATTTACTATGTTAAAGTTAAAACCTTTCCTTTTATTTAGACAAAAAGGGGGAAATAAGCCGGGCGGTGGTGGCTCACGCCTTTAATCCCAGCACTTGGGAGGCAGAGCCAGGCGGGTCTCTGTGAGTTCGAGGCCAGCCTGGACTACCAAGTGAGTCCCAGGAAAGGCGCAAAGCTACACAGAGAAACCCTGTCTTGAAAAACCAAAAAAAAAGGGGGGGGGAATATTGTGGGATATTTGATCACACTGTGTGAAGATGTGTTGCTGTTTTCCTTCACCTGCTGTGGGATGGTCTGTATGTCAAATGTGTTGCTGATTGGTCAATAAATAAATCACTGATTGGCCAGTGGCCAGGCAGGAAGTATAGGTGGGACTAACAGAGAGGAGAATTGAGAGAACAGGAAGCTGGGTGAGGGAGACACTGCCAGCCGCCACCATGACAAGCCGCATGTGAAGATCCTGGTAAGCCACGAGCCATGTGGCAAGGTATAGATTTATGGAAATGGATTAATTTAAGCTGTAAGAACAGTTAGCAAGAAGCCTGCCACGGCCATACAGTTTGTAACCAATGTAAGTCTCTGTGTTTACTTGGTCTGGTCTAAGCAGCTGTGGGACTGGCGGGTGAGAGAGATTTGCCCTGAGCGTGGGACAGGCAGAAAAACTCTAGCTACAAATGGCGTCCAACGTGGTGGCAAGAGTTTCCACCTAAAAACTGAGAAAAAAGATTCTAAAATGGAGCTAAAAACAGCTCCTAGTTGTTTCTTTTAAGCTAGCAGCAGCCTGCGTGTTTGAGCTACTATGGCGGGTTCCTGCAGTATGGCGGGAATGAGGCCTCTGTAACTGGCACATTAAGCTGTGTGGTGGATTTAGCCTTTGCTAATACAAAACAACAACAAAAAAAGAGATTTCTGGGCTACACGCTGCTTTGATAGAAGCATAGACTCACTATTTCTGAGAGTTGATGGCTCCCAGAGCTGGCATAAAACGTACTACCACCATGTTGGGAAGCTGAAGTGAGCGGAGCCAACAGCCATAATGCCAGCGCCCTTTCAGGCTTAGAAGGCTACAGTTTAAAGCAATAGGCTCAAGCTAATATAAAAAAATAAGCCACGTAAAGATGGCTACCACACAGAGAATCTGGATTATGTTCTCTTTGATATTCATAACTGAAGAAAAACATTTGATTACAAAAGCTGTTGAGTTATGCCAAAATATATATTTTAAAGGTACCTTGACTTCAAAATTTGGATGTAAGGATATGTTGCTTTGGAAAGGAGGCTCTGCTTTTGTTTCCACAGAGAGCCAGAGGCTATGGATTTGTTCCAGATTAAGATACAACAGGTTTGACCAGCCAAGACCACCTGAAAGGTCTCCGATGACACCATGGCCCAGATGATCCAACATCTAGAACCATTTCAAGGCAACTGGCTCAGATGATACACCCTCATGGACTACTCCATAATCCTAAAATATTCTTTGTGTCCCCGTAAGATACAGCGCCCCCCTCCAGCAGGAAGTAGTAAGAGAAGCTACGCCCAAATTCCCAAATATACCAAACTGACTTTGGAGATGTGTAAAGGTTAAAACCTTCCTTTTTAAGTAAAAAAAAAAAAAGGGAAGTGC
The DNA here is from genome assembly GCF_949786415.1 of Peromyscus eremicus. Classification (NCBI taxonomy): domain Eukaryota; kingdom Metazoa; phylum Chordata; class Mammalia; order Rodentia; family Cricetidae; genus Peromyscus; species Peromyscus eremicus. Next base: position 44,976,975 of record NC_081439.1, read on the forward strand.
TGTGGGATGGTCTGTATGTCAAATGTGTTGCTGATTGGTCAATAAATAAATCACTGATTGGCCAGTGGCCAGGCAGGAAGTATAGGTGGGACTAACAGAGAGGAGAATTGAGAGAACAGGAAGCTGGGTGAGGGAGACACTGCCAGCCGCCACCATGACAAGCCGCATGTGAAGATCCTGGTAAGCCACGAGCCATGTGGCAAGGTATAGATTTATGGAAATGGATTAATTTAAGCTGTAAGAACAGTTAGCAAGAAGCCTGCCACGGCCATACAGTTTGTAACCAATGTAAGTCTCTGTGTTTACTTGGTCTGGTTTAAGCGGCTGTGGGACTGGCGGGTGAGAGAGATTTGCCCTGAGCGTGGGACAGGCAGGAAAACTCTAGCTACACTCACCTATCAAAGACACCTTCTGATTGGTTTAATAAAGAGATGCACAGACAATATCTAGGCAGGACAGGATAGGTAGGACTTCTGGGAAGAGAGAGGAACTCTGGGAAGAATCTGAGAGGTGGGGAATTTACCAATGACATGCAGAGGAAGACGAATGTACAATACTAACGAGAGGTAATGATCCATATGGCAGAACATAGATTAAAATAAGCAGGTTAATTTAAGTTTTAAGAAATAGTTAGGAATAAGCCTAAGCAAAGGCCAAACTTTCACACTTAATAAGAATTCTCTGTTATTATTCAGGAGCTGGTGGTCCAAAGAAAGACCTGTTACAAAGGATGTACCTATTGCTGAAGACACTGAACACTTTAGACACAGAATTTGAAGAAATATAGCTGAATATGGCCTGGAAGCCTACTACTTGAGGATTGTGAATTTTCTGTTTATTGGGCCCTGTTTTATGATAAGCACACATGTTGTCTAATGGAGTCATTTAAAAATGCACTGTATGTTGGATATTATTCTTTTTTCTCTTCCTAAGAGCAATAAATAGGAAATAATTGCTTGTCAAGATTGCAACTCAGTAAGAGGTACAATTTATTTCAAATATAATTATGGTGGATTATAAAACATATTTGTTTAAAAAAAACAAGTTTCTGTTAGGTAAGGTCAAAACTAATTTCCTTCTCTACAAAATAATTTACTTAGTAAACAAAAATCATTCAGACTTATTAAGTCAAATAAATCTCAAGAACAGAAATAATTAAAACAACACTAAAAGACTTGGTTACTAAAGTGGTTATTGTGGTGATATTGTGTTCCCCAAAATATTGTGCACCCTAATAAATTTATCTGGGGTCAGAGAACAGACCAGCCATTAGATAGAGGCCAGAAAATGGTGGCACCGACGTCTTTAATCCTAGTACTCCAGAGGCAGAGATCTGTCTGGATCTCTGTGAGTTCAAAGCCACACTGGAAACAGCCAGGCATGGTGACTCATGCCTTTAATCCCAGGAAGTCATGGCAGAAAACAGAACGGTATTAAAGTGTGAGGACAAGGAACTAGAGATGGTTAAGCTTTTAGGCTTTGAGCAGCACATTTCAGCTGAGATCCATTCCGGATGAGGACTCAGAGACTTCCAGTCTGAGGAAACAGGATCAGCTGAGGAATTGGAAAGGTGAGGTAGCTGTGGCTTGTTCTGCTTCTCTGATCTTCCAGCATTCACCCCAATAACTGGCCCTGGGTTTGTTTTTATTAATAAGACCTTTCAAGATTTGTGTTACAGGTTATAATTAATGACTATTGCCCAAGCAATTTTAAAAATACTGTTACACTCAAATTTAGTCTGTATGTTATGTTTAGATTCCAGCTGGTTATACAGATGAAAAATTTTTATAGCTAGAGAACAGAAACAATAATTTTACAAATTCTTTCCTGCTTATAACTGAATATATCCTGAGAAAATAAAGCAGTCCACAGTATAAATATTTTAAGTACAGTAGGTGAGAATGTTTTTAATTGCAAAAATTGGACACATTTCTTTGATTAAAAAATCCCTACACTGTTTTTCTCTAAGAGTTAACTATTAGGTATTCAGAATAATGGTGACCAACAAGATTTATCTTTATCTTATTTTTAATATTATTTTTATTTTTATTTTTGAGAATTTAATACATGATTACTATATTTACAGCATTTCTACTCCTCTCTATCCCCCTCCAATTCTGCCTGTGTCTGTTCCTACACACATACACACAAAAAAAATCCACTGAGTCTATTCAGTGTTGCTTGTGTGTGCAGGTATTTAGTTATGACAATTTGTGATTGATTAATTTATCAGGGGATTCCTACCTGGAAAAGACTGCCTCATCCTCTCTACACAACCAATGAGAATCTATAATTCCTCTTCATCTGTGGCAAGGGCCTTGTGAAATTTCCCCTTCATGATTGCATCTCTATTGCTGTCTTTATACAAGTCTTGTTTAGGAACCATATTGCTGAGATTTTCATGAATGCAGTTTCCCTGTAAAGTCATTAACACACTATCTTTCAGGGGGTAATCTGCCCTCTGGCTCTTACAATCTTTCTGCAGCTTCTGTTATTTTCCCTGAGTCTTAAACTTAGGAGTTGTGTTGTAGATGTATCAGTTGGTATTAGGTACCCCATGGTCATGTATTCTCTGCATTTTAACCAGTTTTGGATTTCCGTGATAGTGTACATCTCTTGAAAAGAGAAGCTTCTTTGATGAGGAATGAGAGCTACACTTATCTGTTAGTTTAAGGATATGTATTTGAATACTGTTAGAAACTATACTATTTCAGCAAAATGACATCAATAGGTTCTCTTCTCAAATAGTCTTCTTTCTACTTTCATGTCTTTAGAAATAAAATCTAATTATACCTATGAGAAAAAAAGTAAAGAAACCTGAAGAATTTTCCTTTGAAAATTTGTCTTATTTGGCTTAACACAATGATCTGCAATTACAATCATTTTTCTGAAAATGACATCTCATTGTTCTTTATAACTAGACAATACTAAATTTTGTATATGTACTATATTCTCTTTTTTCTATTTTTCCATTAATTTTATCTCTGCTAATTCTGTAACTTGACTTTTGTGATACAATGAATGTGAGTTATGCAGATATATCCATTTCTTTGACTTATCATCTTATACATAACATGGTTTGCAATCTTGTTAATAATTCTATAATAAAATCAGAAAAATATCTTGATACAATAAAACTAAAATTGAAAATTAAAGAGAATATTGGAAACATATGATGGAGATAGGTAGCATTCAACTACATATTAACTACTATTTGTATCATTTCAATTTCATAAGTAATACAATATCTGCTATGCTAAGTGATAATTAAATTTAAATTTAAGAAAATAAGTAGACTTAATGTTGTGGTTTCAAAATATGGTGCAAATTTTATGATGCTCTTCTCTTTAAACTGGAATTTAATTCTTTCCCTATTTAACATAAGATGGTATTAAGCCATCACTTCTAAAATGTAGGATACAATTGAAATGATACTATGAAACTTACAAGGTCAAGTCTTTTAAAGCATGCAAATTTTCTCTGATGGTCTTATTCCTGAGTGGATCATTTTATAAAGAAATTCCCCTGCTAATTACCACCACAAATCAGTAGCCATAAGATTAAAACACATTAGATACTCTAGCACTACTAACCCTTCAGATGACTGTGGACCTAGAGAAATCCAAGTTCAAATGTCTATTGTCGATAAGCAACAATGCCAAGTCTCAAGTGACATATAAGGTATTCAAAGATAACAACATGATGGTCAGTTTGGCAGAAACATACTGAGAAAGATGTGACTAGGAAGAGAAAGTTAATTGTGAAAGAGGCTGATAAGGCAGTATTTTACTTTGACATACAGTATACTTCTCAATACTAATAATTTCTATCCCCAAAAGGGCTCTGTTTAAATTAGAAAAGCTATAGAAAATATATTTCTACTCTCTGGAACATTTCTGGAAGGCACATTCACATTGCACTTTCTTGGCATTTAATCATATATTTAGAATGACAAATTGAAAGGTTAAAGTTACTAGCCTAAGTGATAACATTTAATTTGATAGCTTGCTGAATAATAGATGAGACTATTATATTCATTTTCATTCATGTTCATGAGTGCCAACAGACATATGATTACCATTATATGCAAAAAGTACATAAATTCTGTGTACTGTCAATTTTACCATTTTTGAGATATAAACCTAGCAAACACTTATATACATCTTTATCATTCACTTAAAGAAAAACAGAAAAATAAGAGTTTTAATTTCTTTGTTTTTATTTTATTTTTTTCCTATTATTGAAAGTAGATTTTTTTTCTCATACAATATATCCTGATTACAGTCTCCCCTCCCTCTGCTCCTCAAATTTCCTCTCCACCTCCCCTCCCCTCTGGATTTTTCTATATCTCATTAGAAAATAACATGCTTCTTCTAGGAGATAACAACCAAACATGACAAAATAAAATATAACTAGATGAAGCAAAAGCTATCATATTGAAGTTGGACACTGCAACCCAATGGAAGGAAAAAAAGTCCTAAGCGCAGGCACAACGATAGAAACCTACTCATTCACACACTTAGCAGTCCCCAGAAAAATACTAAGCTGAAAGCTATAATATATACACAGATGATGCAGTATAGACCATGTATAGGGCAGACCTGTGTAGGCCTTGTACATGCTGCTTCAGTCTCTGTGAGTTCATATGCACTTTGCTCAGTTGATTCAGAAGGCTTTGTTCTCCTGGTGTGCTACACCCCTTCTGGTTCTTATACATTTTTTACATCAGCGTTTGCTGAACTCTGAAGGGAGGGATTTGATGGAGACATCCTATTTAGAGCTGTGTGTTTCTAGGACTCTCTCTCCTCATAAAGTCTGGTTATGAGTCTTTGCATTTATTCCTGATACTACAGGAGGATGCTTCTCTTATGATGACTGAAGAAGGCATTGATCTGTAAGTATAACACAATGTCATTGGGAGTCATTTTATTGATAATTTTTTTAGAGCAGTGATATTTGGTTTTGCTCTAGGACTTTGAGCTATCTAGTCTCTGGTTCTTAGTTATCTAAGCAATGTTCGGTATGGATTCCATCTCATGGAGTGGACCTTAAGTCAAATCAGACATTATTTGGCTACTCCTACAAGTTCTGTGCCACCATTGACCTAGCATGTTTTGCAGGCAATATACCATTGTAGATCAAAGGTTTTATGGCTGGGTTGATGTTTACGTTCCTCTTTTGGAAGGTTGCAGAGCATCTTCCCACACCAAAGACACTAGAACATAGGAGTAAAGATCACTATTATTTTTTCTTGATCTTGTCACAACATCTGCATATTCAATAGCTGTGACATTTAAAAATACTGTATTTAACAATTAAATAATATTTTTCTAGTTTTTATTTACATATTCTGACTTCTCTGTGAATCATCCATTCATAACATGAAGAATGTAAAATCTAGTTGCTAAATGGAGCTATTTTAGTTTCAGTTGTGTTTGTGAGCGTACAACAGTAAGTGCCAATAATCTCCTATCCTGAAGTCAGAAAAAGACATGTTTCTGCAGGACTTGTAAGGACATGTACAAATACAAGTTTCACAACACTACTACCTAATGAACTTCAAAATAGAAACATATTGAGGTTGTAGAAACAGAAATTATAGACGTAGTTTCAAGGACGAAAGTCATGGAGCAAATTATCTTCCATTTTTTTTTCTTTTTCTTTTTAACTTTTTATTGATGCTTTGTGGTTTTCACATCATGCATCCCAATCCCATTCATCTCCTAGTCCCCTTGCAACCATTGCCCTTGCAACCTTCCCACCTCAAACAAAAATTTAAAAATAAAACCAAACAAACAAACAAAAATCTTGGCGTGGAATCTGGCCCAGTGAGCCACACAACACACCCTTTAATCCCTACATCTTTACATGTAAGTGAGTATTCATTGTAATGAGTCATTGGTCTGGCTCCAGCCTTCTGGCTTCTACTACCTTATCGACATTGGGCCTCACTGGGACTTCTCTTGGATATCCTGTTGTCCTGTGTCATGGAGATCCTGTAGCCTTGGATCTGCAGGTCTGCCCCCCTTACATACTCCAGCAGTTCATAGGTAAGGTGGATGTTGGAGTGGGCTAACTTGTAGCCCTAGTTCTGGGCCTGGGAGGTAGCTGGCTGGATGAGTCACCCCATCAGCTTTTCCTCATTGTCACCACCAGTGGGAAGTGTTCAGCACTGCCCCAGTTAGCTTACCCAATGCAGAAGTCAGCAAGGAGTGTTGCTAGCTCTCCTGCTGTCATGCCCTCGGGTCCAGCTCACTAGTACTCACACTAGCTCTCCTGTTTTGCCCAGGTAAAGTGCAGGGCCCACTCTCCTGAGTGCTGGAGCTGGTGAGAGGAAGGGCTACCTTTTCCATTCTCATAACCTCAAAGCTGGCTCTCCGGCCTGCTGCAGGTGGTAAGGTAAAGGGCATATTTCCCTCACCTGTGCCAACACATGGCATATGAGGGAGGGGTGGGGGCCGCTTTCCTGCTCTTGCTTCCATAGGACCGGCTCACCTTTGCCCCTGCCAACAGGATCTGCTCAAATAGGATGCAGTGTGAGCTGAATCAGGAAAAAAAAATTTCCCTACTGTCTGCCTCCTAAGAGAATCTCGTAGATTTTTTGCTAATTACTTGGTAATCAATGTCCATAGAATAAGGACTTAAGCCATTTTAGATTATTTTAAAGGAAAGGATAACAGCTAAAAATGTGCTCCATCAGAGAAGATACTTTTACTGAATTCAAATAATTAAAGATTAAATATTAAATCTCTTAATTGGAGTCTGAAGTGATAAAGCATTAGAAATAGAGGAATAATTATTTTGCTTCCCACCAAGATCCTGAATTCAAAATAGGAATTATAAATCTGCTCAAGGAACTCAAAGACAATATGAATACATCTGATAGGTGGCAGTGAGGTAAATAACAGAATTAGATTGGTGATTATACAAAGGAGGGTTAAGAAAACAAACAACTTAAATTTTAGCAAAATGACAAGATCCAATGGAAATCTTTCAATAATAACTATAAACATGAATAGTATCAACTTTCTAATAAAAAAACACAGGCTAACAGGCTGAAGCAAAATACCGGATCCACCATTCTGTAGCAAGAAACACGCTTTACCTCTAAAGGTATGAAACACATCAGAGTAAAAGGATGAACACAAGTACTTCAAATAAATGGAACCAAGAAACAAGTAGGCATAACTATTTTAATATCGGACAAAGTAAACTTCAAACTAAAACTAATAAGAAAAGACCAAGAAGGTAAATTCATACTGATCAAATGAACAATCCACCAAGAACACATTATAATACTAAATATATGTGCACTAAATTCTGTACATCCAACTTAACAAAGCAAATGCAACTGACATAAAGCAAGAGATTACAAAAAAACATATTAATAGTGCATGACTTAAGCACCCTACTTTCACCAATGGAGTGAACATCTAAACCCAAAGAAAATAAGCATAGAAAGCGATCATCATATATGAAATAGAGCTAACATGTACGTACAGGCATTCCATCAAAAGACTAGATACTGATATTGTGAAAATGGCTATCCTACCCAAAGCAAACTGCAGATTCAATGCTTCTTCCGTTGAAATTCCAAAGCTATGCTTCACAGAAATTGGAAAAATAATCTTATAATTAATATAGAAACAAAAATCCACAGGATAGCCAAAAATTCTAAACAATTAAAATACTATTGGAAATTTAACCATTCTTTATTGCAAGTTATGCTATAGAGCTATAGTAATAAAGGCATAATGATATTGATATAAAACAAAGAAAGTATCAGTGTGGTAGAATTGAGGACCCAGATATAAGCCTATACTCCTGAAGCCACATGCCTTTTGACAAAGGAGTCAAAAATACAGATTAAGAGAAATCATAGCATCTTCAATGATTCTGGTCAAACTGAATAACCAGGTGTAAACAAATAAAACTATAATGTATATTTTACACTGAATAAAATTCAACTCCAAATGAACCAAAGATCTTATCATATGTGATATCCATAAATCTTTCAAAAGAGAAAGTAAGAGATATATTTCAACTTACAGGCACACACACACACAAAAGATTCTCTGAACAGGACCACAGTAGAGTAGCACAAGATTCAAGACCAACAATTGAGAAAGAAGACTGCATGAAACTAAATAGGTTCTGTATAGAAAAAGACACCAATATTTGAGTGAAGAGGTAGCATATACTATGGGAAAAATCACTTTCCAACTCTGCATCTGACAGTGGGTTGGTGTCTGATATATACAAATACCCCCCCAAAAAAAATAAAAATCAAAAAACCAAACAACACAATGGAAAAACAGGGCATGGAAAAATAGTTCCTAAAGAATACATATAAGTAACAGGGAAATATATTTTAAATGTTCAACATCCTTAGCCACCAGGGAGCCACAAATTGAAATTACTTGGAAATTTCATCTTACCCTAGTCAGAATGACTAAGGTTAAAAAAGGACAACAGATGATAGAAAAAGAGGAACTCTTATTCACTGTAAGTGAAAGGGGAAACTCATACAATTACTATAAAATCAGTGTGGAGATTGCTAAAAAAAAAGCTAGAAATAATATATCTACCTCTTTGCAACAGCCATACCATTTCTAGATATATGCCCAAATGTCTCTATATACTACTACAGAAAAAGTTCTCATCCATGTTTGTTGCTGCTTTATTCACAATACCAGGAAATGGAAACAGCCTAGATGGCCCTCTACTGATAAATGGATAATGAAAATATGCTACATATACACAATGGAATTTTATTCTACTATAAAGAAAAGTTATAGTATGAAATTTTCATGCAAATGAATGGAAATAGAGACTATTATACTGTTGTAACACAGACACCAATGGGATGAATCTTCTCTCATATATAGACACCATCTTCAAATCTTTAAATGTGTATGTTTAAGTTGGAAACTACAGAAAAACTGTCTCATTTAATGCTCTATTGCTGTGAAGAGGCACCAAGACCATGGCAACTCTTATAAAGGAAAACATTTAATTGGGGCTGGCTTACAGTTTCAGAGGTTTAGTCTAGTATTGTTATGGTAGAAACCATTGTAGCATGCAGGTAGACATGGTGCTAGAGGAACTGAGGGCCCTATATCTTGATCCACAGGCCGAAGGAAATGAACTGGCTTGAGCTTTGGAGAACTCAAAGCCCACCCCCTAATTATGCACCTCTTCCAACAAAGCCATACTTTCTCCAACAAGGCCACACCTTCTAATAGTGCCACTCCCTATAGGTGTATGGGGACCAATTACATTCAAACTATCACAGAAACCTACTACTATAAAAGCATCCTAAGATGTATATGCATATAAAGAGTTTAAATTGGATTTTCCTATAATGTGGAAATAATGGCCTGCCCAGATAATATAGTCTACAAAATACAAACCTCATTTCCAGATATAAGGTACCTCATTTCAAGTTTTTGGTCAAAACAGTGTTTTCTAGATACAAGTAGGTTTTACATACAAGACTTCACAGGGCCGGAGACTACATGCATAGAACTTGGACAAAGTCAAGCCAGGTAGTCAGTCCAAGCATGGATGGGAAGAGTCACAAACTGTCACCTCTAAGTGAGGAACTGTTAACATTTGATGGCTGCTACAGGGGGCGGTCAGTTTTCTTCAATGATATGGCTCCTTGGTGACTGTCAATGCGCTAGTAGGTTGACCTTACAGTAATGCACATATAAACACCACAGAGTGGACTCTGGGTTTTATATATGAAGTTGGGAAGGAATAATGGTAGGGGGTATAGGAGGAATTGGAAGTGAGACAATGAGGTATGGGGAATGAATTGATAATTTACTATTTGTAAAAATAAAAATTAAAAACAATTTAAAAATATTTAAAAATTAGAAATATCTTTCCATATTAAAATAAAGATGTCTACAATTACCTTCTTGAACTTGCATGAAATAAATATTTCTAAAACAGAGCATCCAGAAAGATCTTTCTGGCTGTTAGAAGGAGAAGTTAAATGAAATTAAACTGTTCCTTTTAAGAGCTAGATGAATTTTTCCATGTACTACAGACACTCGAGTGGTTAGAATAGAGGAACTGGGGAAAAATGTGCTATGTAGGGCAAAGTAAATGGACAGTTGTTAGTTATCTGAAGTACACATTCTTTAGACAAGCAATTATGGAGAAGTACATAATCTCAAATTTATAAACAGGCAGTCTAAGAAAGCATAGTTTTGGGTCTAGCCGTTGTTTCACACTAGGGTCTTGAAACTCAGTGTATAGACAAAAAAATGTCTGAGTCTATAAATTCAAAGTAAAAATGTCACTAAAATATACAACTTTCCATGTAGTTTCAGCCAAAGTTCTGTGGATTGTGGTTGCTATTTGACCACCATGGGTCAAGTACTTCCTTCTAGTCTAATCATTGTCATAAATACAGAAGTTGTAACAACAGTATCTAAGCTCACTGCCCACCTATAGATTGGGGGTCCAGCATTCCTCAATTGAACCTTGGTTTGAAAGAGTGGGGCAGAAGGGCAGCTCTATATTAACCTGGATGTCCACCAAAAAGAAAAATGCTGTTACTTACTTGGTGACTATTATCTTCTCTTGATAAACATGAACATAAATCCATAGATGTCAACGTGAGACAAATCTGGCTTGTGTCCATGACTAGGTGACAAAATCTTGCCATTTCCCAATCATATTATTGTACACACAGAAATAAGAACTCTGTGATACAGAAAGCCCAACTAGCTTATATAATAGCTTCCAAGAGTGACTGCTACTTCCTTAACATTTGGAACCTTCATCCATTTCTCATACTTCTGAATAAAATTTATTAACACACTATACATGATCACCAAATAGCCTATGTTTCTTGACAACACCAATCCAGACCATATGTCTTCTCTTAGAACTTACAAAAAGTTTCAGAAGCCAGATTGCATTAAAAATATCATCTTAACAGTCTCTTGTTGAAAGACAACAATAATGCTCACTCAGTATTCCTGGTTGTAGCAAATAACAAACTCAAGTATGTTATTAACACAGTATTCATCTTTCACATCTATCTAGAGGCATCTACTATTGTATTGCTATTTCTTAAATCTTCTAAGCATTATAAAAGCTAAACAGTAACTTCATTGCCATGATATTTTCTTTCATCTTTGCTTACACCCATACCTTCAGGGGTTTTCTACTAAGAATAGATGCAAATTTTAGCAAAAGGTTAATGGCTGTTAATAGCTAAATGTATTTTCTTTTCATAAGTAAAATGCCATCACAGAAAATAACTCTTGGCCTCTTGCAAATGGTCTGAGTTTTAATTATTGTACATGCTTTGCTGCGCAAGTCATTTACTCTTTTAGAATTATAATTTCTTTATTTTATAAAGTGATCTTGATCTATGTAAGTACTTTTTTGGAGTCTTTGACTTTTGCAAAAGCATGGATAATCAGTAACTTACAACTGTGCCACTTGAACCTTTCAATCATGTGTTTTTTAATCTGACCCATTATAACTTTTATATGAAAGTGTTTGTGCTACTCAATGCTGCTATTAGGAAAGTAGCTTATGAACCCATTTTGTTCATTTACATGAAAAAGTGTGAGTATTTTGAAAAAAAAGATGAGAAAAATTTCGGTCAGAAGTGTGTAGTTGTTTTGTTTCTTTGTTTTGTTTTGTTTACTCTTTGGCACCCCACCACTGAGCTCCCAGATAAATACACTAAGACTTATTCTTACTTTAATGCTCCACCTTAGCTTGGCTTGTTTATAGCCAGCTTTTCTAACTTAACTTATCCCATTTCTCTTCTTCCACACTTTTCTTCTGGGCTTTTTACCTTTCTTTATTCTATATATCTATATTCCCTTTTTACTCTGTGGCTAGTAATGTATTTGGGTGGCTAGGTGGCTGATCCCTGATGTCCTCCTCTCCTTGTTCTCTGGCTCCTTGCTGTCTTCTTCAAGCCTAGATTTCTCTTCCTATTTATTCTCTCTGCCTGGCAGTACCACTTATCCTTCTCCTACCTAGCTATTGGCTATTTATTGCAACAATTAGGTAGGCAAAGTAACACAGCTTTCAGAGTTAAACAAATGAAACATAAAATAATGCACATCTTTATATCCTTAAACAAATATTTCTCAGCATAAATGAATGCCACACATCTTAAACTAATATTCCACAGCAGAAGCATTTGGTGTCTATAGCAACAAGGAAAATTTTACCTAATTTAAAGGTTTGTTTTCTCCACAGTTTTATTCATTACCAACCAAATTTAAAAGAAAAAACACATTCTTTCATCCCTGTACATACTAAAGTGTTATATTTTTTTTCTAGCCCACAACATTATTATGCTTTAGATAGGAACTGATACAATGGACATATAACTATATACATGATTTTTATTTGTAATCAATATCACCAACAAAGCAGCTTAGTATAACAATATAACATATATTTATAACTTCAAATTTTCCATGAGTCAGGAATTTCGGTCGTTTTTCAGGATCTCTCATGATTTCAACTAAGTTGTTGCCTCCAAATATTCTAATTTGGAGGCTTCATTTGGGGGAAAATCTGCTTCTAAGCTGATAAAGTTTGTTGTCAGAATTGTTTTGCACCTGTATATTAAGGGCCTTAGCTTTTGCCATCAGCTTGAGACAACCCTCAGTTATTAAGGGCTAGCCACAGTTTTCTATGCATATTGAACATGAACATATACTTTATCAAGCTTGCTTAGATCTGATTTAAAGAATTTCAACTGATCAAGTCATATTTACCTCCACATGATTTCCCTTAGAATTAAGTCACTATAGAATGATTTGTGATCCCAATGACATCTCCAATGTCCTTCCATGTTTGCCATATTCTATGGTTAGAGAAAATCAGAATCCCTATTCACAGTCATTAGGAGCAAATGACATATTATATGAAATACAAATGGTTTGGAATGATGAGTTGTGTTTTAAGATCAGTCTACTAAGTCCTCAAAAGGAATAAAAAGGTAAGTTTTAAAAAATAATAAGTTTCTCCTCAATTTTCATCTTTGGCAGTGTCCTTTGACTTGTCCACTCTAGTTCCATGGAATTTATGGTGATATTTTATTTGTACTAAAATGTGATTTTATTTGTATGTTAATAAATAAAGTTGCCTGGGGGTCACAGCTAATAGCAAGCCATAGCAGAAGTCTGGCAGTGGTAGCACACGCCCTTAATCCTGCTCACATGACAGGAAGATCTCTGTGTGTTCAAGGATACCACCAGCATGGAGACACATGCCTTTAATCTCAATACCAACCATAGAAGACCTGGAGGTCTATATAGATGCACAGTGACGAGGAGGTCATGTGGTTGGGTTTATAACCAATGAGAAGTGTAGCTTGAGTTTTCCTGCCTGGCCCATGGTCAGGGCAAATCTCTCTCACCTGCCAGTCCCACAGCCACTCAGACTTGACCAAGTAAACACAGAGACTTAAATTGGTTATAAACTGTATGGCCATGGCAGGCTTCTTGCTAACTGTTCTTACAGTTTAAATTAATCCATTTCTATAAATCTATATCTTGCCACATGGCTCGTGGCTTACCGGCATCTTCACATGCTGTTTCTCATCGTGGCGGCTGGCAGTGTTTCTCTCTGACTCAGCCTTCCACTTCCCAGCTTTATTCTCCTCCTTGTCCCGCCTACACTTCCTGCCTAGCCAATGGCCAATCAGTGTTTTATTTATTGACTAATTAGCAACACATTTGCCATACAGAACATCCCACAGCAGAGAAGGCAGAACAGAAAGTCTATAAGAAGACAGATACACAGGAAGTAGCACTCTTGCTGAGGAGGACAGCAGTGACAGTGAAGGGTAAGGTTTTTAGTGCTTAGCTATTACTCTGACCTCTTGGGCTTTCATCTCTGCATTGGGCTCTGTGTTTCTTATTTAATGAGACTGTTACATCTACATTTGGCACCCACATGGCAAGAATTCATTAAAAACTGCTTGGCTTGGCTTGGCTTGGCTTGGCTTGGCTTGGCGTCAGGTCTAGTTTCCCACCTGGGCGACCCTGCTCCCTAGCTCAGGCCCAGCTCAGCTTAGGTCTCAGGCCCAACTGACCATAGCTACAAGCAGTTACCCACAAACAAGTAGTTTGGAGCTACTTGCTTAAAGCCAGTGCTACAAACAACTCAAGCCTGCCGGAGCTACCAGTTGACTGCACTCGACTGTAATTGCAACAGCTACACAGAAATGCCAATGCACATGGTTGGAGCTTAAGGAAGCCAGAGCCCAGGCTCCACTCAGCTCAAGTGGGAACACATGATTGGATTTCAGCTTTTAGCCAGAACTCGTGACTTCTCTCTCTCTCTCTCTCTCTCTCTCTCTCTCTCTCTCTCTCTCTCTCTCCTCTCTCTCTCTCTCTCTCTCTCTCTCTCTCTCTCTCTCTTTCTCTCTCTCTGGATTCCCACCTCGAAAGCTAGGTAGCTGTTTTGAAATTCCCTCAGATTTCTACTGTTCTACGCAGACTTGGTAAATCAATTAAGATATCAAATATTTTAAAGGAAAGAAAAAACTATTTAAAAGAGAATTTTTTTCCACATTAAAAAATGGGTTTTATGAGCACATTGGAAGAAAATTGGGCTTTGTTTGAAATTTTAGGCAGTCTGACAATGGAACAACTATATGAGAAGTTTAATGTTGATTGAATTATGCACATTGTTACTTTCCTTATCTTTATTTTACTATTTAAAAAGATAGTCAATTTAAGTGCCAGGATAAAAGTTTTAGAAAAACCTGTTAAAACTGTTTAAATGAATTACAGAGAAATTCAGATTCAGACAGAAGACACTAACAGTGAAGTTGTTTCAGGAATGGATTATAAGGTTACAGAAAGAAAGCCTGTTTTCACACAATCACCCTTAATTTATCTGGTAACCATACAGCAGCTACCTGGTCAAGAGAATGCACAAAATATTTGGACTCCAGTTGAAATGTTAGACTTACGAAGGTTTAAGGAGGCAATAATATCTTATGGCATGCATTCCCCATATGTAAAGCAAATGTTAATCTCCTGGTCAACTTATAATAGGATTATACCACAGGACTGTCAGGAGCTGGCACATGCTGTTCTGGAACACAGACAAGAGCTCCAATGGCAAATGTGGTTCAAAGAGGAAGCTAAAAACATAGCAAAACAATGTAGGGATAAAGGTATACAAGTCTTCCAAGATCAGCTTGTTGGAGAAGGAAAATATGCTGCAGTACAAACACAATGTTTATATGATATCCAAACCCTAATTCTATGTCAAATGGCAGCCTTGAATGCATGGCACAGAGTTGAGGAACCAGGAAAAAAAACTGAGTCATTTACAAAGGTTATACAGGGCCCAAAAGAATCTTTCACAGATTTCTTACAAAGATTGACTTCAGCAGTACAGAAAATGGTCCCGAATTCAGAAGCTAGTCAGATAATAATCAAATCTTTGGCCTTTGAGAATGCAAATGCAGCATGCAAAAGAATAATCAGGCCATTAAAGGCAAGATCTGCACCCTGCCGGGCGGTGGTGGCACACGCCTTTAATCCCAGCACTCGGAGGCAGAGCCAGGAGGACCTCTGTGAGTTTGAGGCCAGCCTGGGCTACCAAGTGAGTTCCAGGAAAAGCACAAAGCTACACGGAGAAACCCTGTCTCGAAAAACCAAAAAAAAAAAAAAAAAAAAAAAAGATCTGCACCCTTGGAAGATTGGATTAGAGATGCGGTTAATGTTGAGGCTCATGACCATGATAATATGTGGGTAGGAGAAGCAATTTCAAAAGGTTTGAGGAATGTTAGATGTTTTGGATGTGGAAAGCAAGGACATTTGAAAAGGGACTGTAAACTGGTCATTCCTAGAAACAATGTTTCTTCAAGGAACAATGGCAACAGAATGCCCCTTCCTTCTGGAGTATGCAGAAGGTGTGGTAAGGGAAATCACTAGACCCACGAATGTAGATCAACAAGGGACAGGCAAGGTAATACTTTGCCTCAGTCTTTGGGAAACTCCCAGAGGGGCCTCAGGCAGGCCCCCACAGCAAATCCAGTTCAGACCTTTCCTGCAGTCATAAAAGAAACCCCTACTCAAAGCAATTAAATAACCAGATGCCTAATGGAATAAAACAGGCTGCTCGGGGTGATAAAATAGCTGAGACAGAGAGAATAGAAAATTCAGGAGAAAACATAAAGAAAAATTTTTGCATACTTCTATAAATGAACAAAGACCAAAATTAACAATAAGAATAAATGATGTTTTGTTGTCTGGTCTGGTAGACAAGGTGCTGAGGTTACCATAATTGCACCAGAATTTTAGCATCCAACTTGGCCTCTTCAGGAGGTAAACGTTCAATTGTTAAGAATTGGAACATTATCTCAAGTGAAACAGAGTGCAAGATGGCTCAAATGTATAGGACCAGAAGGACAGAGAGGAAAATTAAAACCATATGTGGCTAACATAGCTATGAAACTGTGGGGTCAAGACTTGTTGCAACAATGGAATAATCAGATTAACATCCCTCCAACCTCAGAAACAAATCATAAACTAGAACATGTTTCTGAGAGAAATATTAGAAGGCATTCTTCTGAGTGGTCACCAGCCATCCATATTGTACAAGAACAGGGCACAACAACTGGTGATCTTCCAAAGACACCAAAAGTTCTACCTTTAAAATGGTTAACAGAAAAGCCTGTATTGGTTCAGCAATGGCCTTTAACAACAGAGAAACTCCAGGCTTTAGAGGAGCTGGTAGAAGAACAGTTACATGCTCAGCATATTGAAAAATCAACCAGCCCTTGGAAGTCTCCTGCATTTGTTATTAAAAAAGAAATCTGGTAAATGGAGAATGGTATCAGACCTTAGAGCAATTAAGAAAGTAATTCAGCCAATGCGCTCTCTACAATCTGGAATTACTTTGCCTACTCTGTTACCAAAAGGATGGCCTCTCATAGTTATTGATTTAAAAGACTGTTTCTTTTCAATACCCTTACAAGAAAAAGACAGAGAAAGATTTGCCTTCATGGTGCCTATTTACAATAATTCTCAACTGGTTAAAAGATTTCAATGGAGGGTCCTCCCACAGGGAATGTGGAATAGCCCAACCCTGTGCCAATATTTTGTACAACAGCCATTGGAAATGATATGTAAAAATTTCCTAAATCTATAATTTATCATTATATGGATGATATTTTACTAGCTGACTCAAATGTAGATACTTTAGAAAGAATGTTTGAAGAAGTAAAGAAAATTTTGCCTTGCTGGGGATTGCAAATTGCCCCTGAAAAGATACAAAGAGGAGATTCTATTAATTATTTAAGATATAAAATAGAGCTACAAAAAATTAGACCCCAAAAGGTGCAAATTAAGAGAGATTGACTACAGACTCTTAATGACTTTCAAAGATTATTTGGAAACATTTCTCATCTACGAACTATTGTTGAGGTAAAAAATGATGAACTGAATAATTCGTTCAAAACCTTAGAAGGTGACAAGGACTTAAACAGTCCAAGAGAATTATCACCTGAAGCTGAGAAAGATTTGGCCTTGGTAGAATAGAAAGTCCTTGAAGGACATGTGCATTGTATTGATCCAAAGCTGGATTGCATTTTGGTTATTTTACACTCTAGGCATTCTCCTACAGGAATTTTAATGCAGAGCAAAGATATTATATTGGAATGGATATTTTTACCAAATAAACCGAATAAAAAATTAAAAACTTATTTGGAAAAAATCTCTGACTTGATTTAGAAAGGAAAATTGAGACTTTATCAATTAGCAGGAATAGACCCAGCAGAAATTGTCATACCTTTAACTAAAGAGGACATTGAAACATTATAGACAGAAATTGAACCTTGGCAAAGAGCTTGCAGTAATGTTTTGGGAGAAATTGACAGTAAATATCCCAAAAGTGATAGAATAGATCTTATAAAAAAAGCTGATTGGATCTTGCCTCGAATTGTACTGGAAAAACCCATATCTGGAGTTTGTACATTTTATACAGATGCCAACAAACAAGGAAAGGCAGGTTACAAATCAGGAAATTTAAGTAAAGTGGTTCAAAGTCCTTATAATTCAGTTCAAAAATCAGAATTGTATGCTATTCTTTTGGTATTAATGGATTTTTCAGAACTTCTCAACATAGTTACAGACTCTCAGTATGCTGAAAAAGTAGTATTACATATTGAGACTGCAGAATTTATCCCTGATGCTTCAGAATTAACTTCACTGTTTATTCAGTTACAAGATACAATCAGGAAAAGGAGTCATCCTTTATATATAACTCACATCTGATCCCATACTGTTCTGCCAGGCCCTCTAGCACAAGAATGATGAGATTGATAAATTATTGATAGGAAATGTGCTGGAGGCCTCAGAATTTCATAAAAAAAACATCATGTCAATAGTAAAGGTTTAAAAAAGGATGTTTCTGTAACCTGGCAACAAGACAAAGAAATAGTAAAGAAATGTCCTACTTGTTCCTTCTACAATCAGATGCCATTACCAGCAGGATGTAACCCAAAGGGTACTCAGAGGAATGAAATCTTGCAGATGGACATGTTTCACTTTGCAGAATTTGGAAAACTGAAATATGTACACCATACCATTGATACTTATTCAGGATTTCTGTGGGCAACTGCTTTGAGTTCTGAAAAAGCTGATTCTGTAATCACTCATTTGTTAGAAGTTATGGCCATCATGGGTATACCTGCACAAATTAAAACTGATAATGCTCCAGCATATGTCTCTGTTAAAATGAAACAGTTTTTTGCTTATTACAATATGAAGTATATTACAGGTATACCACATAATCCTACAGGCCAAGCAGTTATAGGAAGATCAAACAGAACTCTAAAGAATATGCTAAATAAACAGAGAGGAGTAACAAAACCCCACAGAAATAGACTGCAAAATGCTCTGTTAACTTTGAATTTTCTCAGTGCTAATGAGAAAGAAACAACAGCTGCAGAGAGACATTGGATAATAGAAAAAAAACCTACAGAATTAAATCAGCCTGTATACTTTAAGGATGTGCTGACTTCAGAATGGAAACCAGGATATGTGTTACATTGGGGACGAGGTTTTACTTTTGTTTCTACAGGAGAAGATAAGCTGTGGATACCATCAAAATTGATAAAGGTTCGATTTGAACATGAGAAACCTCTTAATTAGTGGAGGTGATAGTTCATCAACCAGAATGACCATCCAATTTAAACTAACTTATACCATGAACACATGCCTTATCATTTAATCAGATAATAACTTGCCGAAAGGGAACATTCTCCAAATTAGTCTTGGGGAAAGGTTTTCGTTTTTGTCTTTTAGGAGAATGAAGGCTAAGGAATCTGAAGAACACTGGACAAATGAGACAACTGAAGAAAAAGGACAAATCATCCATCCTAGG
The DNA here is from genome assembly GCF_949786415.1 of Peromyscus eremicus. Classification (NCBI taxonomy): domain Eukaryota; kingdom Metazoa; phylum Chordata; class Mammalia; order Rodentia; family Cricetidae; genus Peromyscus; species Peromyscus eremicus. The sequence goes on from NC_081439.1 coordinate 44,996,379, forward strand.
AAACAGAGTAAAATGGCATATGGATATTATCATCTAAAAAATTTTATATGTCTTCCTTAATGTTTGTTTCTGCTCTTCTCTAAAGAAATTTAACACTATTGGTCTTCTAATAGTCCCAATTCAATTAAAATTTAAAGCTGACTTTGGAGGTGGAGAATGGCTCTATCCTTTAAACTCAAGCATGTTGTTAAAAGGAAAATGCAAACTTCCTGTATCATGCCAGAAGAAAGATCCATCTTCTGATATGGGACAGGAGAAAAACCAAAATAATTAAGGGACTATTCTATTACTACTCATCTCCATTCTTTAATTCTATTCTGATTCTTTAAACTTTTCTTAAAGTATGAATTTTATATCAAAATTTACAAGATTAATATATATATATATACATATATATACATTTTAAACTTTGTTAAGATATTAATGGTCATATAGAATACTAATTCTAGAAAAAATGCTTCAATTAGCTGCCTATACTGTCTTTGTGTTCGAGTCCTTATCAGTTTTCTGCAGGAAATCACGGCTTGGCCTAACATCAACTGAAGTCTCCAGGAAGAAGATGGGGCCCCACAACAACAACAATTCCATGTGAATAATAATAATACCACTAAGCTGACAAACATCATCTACAGATCAGCTTTGCACTACAAAGTTCTCAGAGCAATTTTGAGAGGGCTACCTGAAATGATCCAGTTTCAAAGACTACTTGAATAAGAACTTGAGATAAACTCTGAACTTTGGCATTATGCTAAAACTGGACAACGAAAGATATAGCTACCTTTCCTAGACTTTGACAATTAACCCAAAATTTTTCTTTTCAGAATAAAGATACCTTTGCCCATACCCAGCAGGAAGCAATTTTAAGAATACGACGCACACATTCCCAAAGAGGTGGTGTGGTATGGGTGGTTTTTTTGGGCTTTTAATGGGTTTTGGGTCTGGGATAATTTTCATTGTTTAGGAGGGTTGTTTACCAGTTGTTGTCAAGGGTTAGGAAAAGGGCTAAGCAAAGGAGATTAGATTTAAGGTTCTTGTTTTCTTTTTTTAAAAAAAAAAGAAAGAAAGAAAAAGAAAAAGTCAATTGCTAGTTTTAAATACCTTACATTGGATTAGATTGTTTTATATTGTATACAAATTATATATATTGAGATTGATATTGTTAGAAAATGCCATACATATATTTCTAATTTTGTTCAAGATACTGTACTTACACCGTTCATTTAACAATGTAATGCAATTTGCTGATCCTTGAATGTTATTATTACCAACTATTAGGATATAAAGAAATGAAAGTTAGTAGTTAGACATTATAATCGAACTTATAGTCATATTAGGTGTGTTTTCAAGATCAAGCAGATATATTTTAGATAGACAGGTCATCTTCAAACCCTTCAGAGATCTATAGAATATGGCATTTAAAATATTTTAATAACTTAGAAAATTTTTCTTTTTTGTTATAACTATGAGACATGTCGGCTCATGGCAGTACCAATCTATTTCAGAGAAAGTATGGGCATTGAAGAAACTGCATATGGAGTTAACTTTCACTGTGGTAAAAGTTAGCCACTGGACAACAAAGTATCCTTGAATTGACTGCTGACAAACAAGACAAAATGGACAGACAGGACATGAAACAAAAGACTACCGATTCTTGCCAAAACAAGTGTGGTTATGGCTTTATCAAAAGGTATCTTCTGAGGCCAGGACAATACGGCACCATCCCTGAAGTGGTCTTTGTAATCTAGAAAAGGTACAGTGTCCTTTTCTTCGAAGATCCTTGAATGTTATTATTTCTTCACTGAACAGGCAGTGGGCCAATGGCTTCTGATGTGCAGTGGAACTGCAGCTGAAACAGTTATTCTTGAAGAGTAACTAAACTCACACGTCTCAATAGTAGACTGGCATTTAATAGAGGGATGTGGAGAAGAACGGGATGCTGAGATGAAGCCACATACACACATAGCCAAGAAGAATGGACAGCTGAATTAAAAAAAACATCAGCAATTTCCAGAATTCAAAATCCTGAATCATGACAGGACACTAGGGGAATTCAGGTGTTTCTGGTACATGGACTGCTCTCACCTAATGTGAGGTTGAACTGTTGACCTTGTGTACATCCTACTTCACAAATGAGTCTGTCAGATATGCTAAGCCTATAGGCTGAAGATGATGCCCCAACACTGTGGAGAAACCTCAGGTGACTGTCCAGGCAGCTGGCTGCTTCTATCAACTCACATTTTTTTTGGGGGGGAGGCTGCTTGCATGCAATTCCTGCTTTTATCTTTTATTAGGTAATATTATTTCCTTCTTGGGTCTCTGAGGGATTTGAAGATTAGTTATAGTTGAAGATTAGTTAGAATAGAAAGTGAATTAGGACATTTTGGACTTAACAAAATAGGATAGATAACGGAATTATTTTCTCTGAATTTGTCAAATACAAATGGACTAGACATTGTTTAGGTATTTATTGCTTATAGTTATTGTACTTTTGTATATACTTTTTCTCATATTAGTTACAACTTTCCTTTTTTCTTTTTATTAAAATAGAAAAAGAGAAATATGATGATATTTCATTTGTACTGAAATGTGATTTTATTTGTATGTTAATAAATAAAGTTGCCTGGGGGTCACAGCTAATAGCAAGCCCTAGCAGAAATCTGGCAGTGGTAGCACATGCCCTTAATCCTGATCACATGACAGGCAGATCTCTGTGTGTTCAAGGATACCACCAACATGGAGACACATGCCTTTAATCTCAATACCAACCATAGAAAACCTGGAGGTCTATATAGATGGGCAGTGATGAGGAGGTCATGTGGTTGGGTTTATAACCAATGAGAAGGCAGAATAGAAAGTCTATAAGAAGACAGATACACAGGAAATAGCACCTTTGCTGAGGAGGACAGCAGTGACAGTGAGGGGTAAGGTTTTTAGCACTTAGCTATTACTCTGACCTCTTGGGCTTTCATCTCTGCATTGGCTCTGTGTTTCTTATTTAACAAGACAGGTATATCTACAGGAGTTCACAGGGTGGGGAGAACATGAGAGGTAGAGTGGTGATATTAGTAATAACATCATTTAACAATTAGTGGTACATAGAATATTTAAAGAATTATCCACGAATCATTTGATTTCATCTTCTAAACCATACACAGTAGGCATTATTATTATTATGAAAGATCCCCGGAGGAGATCTTCCCTCAGGAGAGACCCCAAGTCCAAGGAACACACCGAAACCACAGATCAGATGCAAACAGCAAGAGGGTTTATTCAGATACACAGGTACCTGGGGCGACAAAGTCTCTCGGAGGACTTGCGCGCCTTCCTAGGGTAAGGGGGACTTTTTATAGGATCCCAGGGGCAGAAGCGCGGTTACAGAAGTGAGAAGCATAGTTACAGGGTTCCCATTGGTTGATTCAAATAGGGCCAGGGTGAACTTGGGGACATATTTTTAATTCTCGGAAATTTGATGTGTGTGGCTGACTTGGCCTTGTGGGTGCTTTCCCAGCCCAACTGTTTATTCCCCAAGGCCGAGTGGCCAACCACAGATATCTTATTTTGACTCAACGGTTTCTCTCCCAAGGCCGGGTGGTCAGGGTGGGTGTTTCCTTGGTCCCAGGCTTTTGCAGCCGGCTGATTATAGTTTATGCCAAGTGGTTTATCTAAACGTACATTTTGCAGTTAGGCCAAGGACGCCCTGTTTTTCTGGTACTTGCCTTGCGGAATGGCGTTTCTTATGCTAAGTAAAAGCCTGCTATAAGCGGGGTCTTTCAATTATATGATGAAATAAAATAAAGAGATCCTTTAGAAGATCAAGAAAGAATACCTACTTGATCTTTGTACCCTCATTGATTAACATAATAAGTAATTGCTTGATTTTGATTTTTCTGTCATTGTATGGGCGTGTGCAAGTGCATTGTCCTGGGCAGTTTTATGTCAACTTGACACAAGCTAGAGTCATCTGAAAGCAAGGAACCTCAATTGATAAAATGCCTCCATAAGATCCAGCTGTGGGGCATTTTCTTAGTTAATGCTTGATAGGGGAGGGCCCAGCCAATGATGTGGGGTATCTCTAGATGAGTTCTATAAGAAATCAAACTGAGCAAGCCTTGGAGAGCAAACTAGTAAGCAGAACCCCTCCATGGCCTCTGTATCAACTCCTGCCTCCCGGTTCCTGCCTTGTTTGAGTTTGTGCCCTGATTTCCTTTGATGACGAACAGGATATGGAAGCATAAGTCAAATAAATGCTTTCCTCCTCAAATTGCTTTTTGATCATGGTGTTTCATTGTAGCAATAGTAACCCTAACATATGTATGTATGCCAGTGTGGGAAGTTGACATGGCATGAATGGAGGTCAGAGGACAACTTCAGGTATCAGTCTTCAATTCCCATCTTGTTTGAGATAGGATCTCCAGATTGTATGCCACCTTAGTTGGACCACATGCTTCTGAGGATTCCTCCATCTCTGTCTCCCATCTGGTCCTTTGGATTACTGAAATATGGTACCATGTCCAGCTATACACAGATTCTCTGGATCCTCATGCTTGCTTAGCAAGCACTTTATACCCTGAGCCATTCATTTGGCCCTAAAGTCAAATCTGTTAAATCAATACTTTGAAATATCCATGATGCACATTTGTAATGTACAATAATTGGGTAGTTTTTACACCACAAGTTCTTTGAAAATAATAAACAATCAAAACAATGAGAGTTAATTGTTAAGAATTTTAAGATTATAAGCTCTGTCTTTTCACTTGTTGAGAACCTGAAACAGTCACTTTAATTAATTGTATCTTCATAACTTTTACTTTAAAAGAAATACTAAAAGGCTAAGGACATAAGTAGTAAAGTTTCTATAAATGTGCATGAAATTCTGGATTCAATCACATCACCTCAAAGTAAGTTAAATGAAATAAAGATGTGAAGCTAGAGCATTTGTAAGGGTCTATGTGTATTTAAATAAAATATACCCAAAATACTAAAGGAATACTTAGTAACCAAAAACATTTGCAAATCCATCAATGCATATGCTTACATTGGAAACAACAGTACAAAAGTGGAGTTTACATGTGAGGAAGGGTTTGCTACTAAACCTAGTCACATTTGCATTTCAATCCTGAAACTTACTAAGTATAAGTGAGTACAACTTTGGGTCTAATCTTCTTTCCCATATGTGACTGAAAAAGAGAACTACCTTGCCAATTGGCTTTGTAACTCAATTAACTTACATACAGCAAATAGTAGAATTTCTGGTACTAGGATTTTACTCAGGCTTTTTTTCTCATTTGGAAACAAAGAGAAACCAAAATATAAAACACAATATAAAAATATACCAAAATAAATTTCACCTTTATGTTGTAATCCAAACTTCAAACTAGAGCTCCCTGAAATTTTCATTTTAGTGTTTATAAACATACAACATCCTACAAAAGATGTGTGTGCATGTGTGTGACTAAAGCTATTGTGTGTGTAAAGAAGTTCCCTTGTTAGCTAAATGAATCCTATAAGTTGAGAGACCAGAATATGAAATGTCTCCCTTGGCAGTTATAAAGGATAGTCATGTGTACATTTCTGAATGTTCTATTACACACACTTTAATTGCAGTGGCATTTTAATTGCACTGTGATTGCAGTTTTATAAGCAAGACTTATAAAAATAGTCTTATGTTATACTATATTGAGTGAAGCATTTCAGCATTTAAGAAGATGATATAAATAAGAAGTGTAAACTACATTAAGTTCTTTTTAGAAGGTGATTGCTCTTTAATTCCACCTCCACTGCCCATAGGCTGAAAACAGTTGGAGAATGAACACTGTAATTGACTAGCATGGGAGATTTTAGCACTTACTTGCAGTGTTGAGGGAAATCAGTTTTTGCACATGTTCTGAACTAAGCTAAAATCTCTATCTTGAGCATTCCTATTAAGTGTCCATATTATCAAACTTGCCTATATATGTTCCATTCTAATTTCTTTGTGGGATATCGTTGCTCTCATAATCAACAAAAACATGGATATACTATGATTTTTAAGATCAGATATAGCTTCTTTAATCATTCCTTTGTGGCTATTTCAGGCATTAAGAAAATACATAATTGAAAAAATATTTTTTAGAAATGCCAGGCCCACAATTTCTGTTTCTGTTTTTTCCCATAAATTTTTATTATTTTTTTCCATTTCCCCCTTTTTTTAAAATCTAAATTCACTGAGAGAAAGTGATGCCACTCTGAAGATATGCTGATAAGGGATTGATTTGGAGAAATTGAGCAGATGCTATCACAGCATCTGTTTTACCTTTCTGGTCTCTGGACAGTATTGTTGGTTGTTTTTTGTTCTTTGGGGGGCCTGTCACCCAGCTTCCAAATAAATCACACGTAAAAGCTTATTCTTAATTATAAATGCCCAGCCTTAGCTTGGCTTGATTCTTGCCAGATTTTCTTAAATTATCCAGTCTCTCTTTTGCTTCTGGGCTTATACCTTCCTCTTACTTCAGGGTACCTTACTTTCATGCTTACTCCATGGCTGGCTGTGTGGCTGGCTGGCTGGCCCTAGTGTCTTCCTTTCTTTGTTCTGTTGCTCTTTCTTCTTTTCCTCCCAGATTCTCCTTCTATTTTTATTCCTTCTGACTGCCAGCCCCACCTATCCTTTCTCCTGCCTCACTGTTGGCCATTCAGCTCCTTATCTGACTATCAGGTGTTTTAGACAGGCACAGTAACACAACTTCAGAGAGTTAAACAAATGTAACATAAAAGAATGCAACATAGCTTTGCATCATTAAGCAAATGTTCCACAGCATAAGAAAAATGTAACACATCTTAAAATAATAATACATAATATTATTCTACAACAGGATAGGAAACCATATTATAAGTGAGCAACCAATATTTGTGATACTTAAGCCACTAGAATCTTTTAGTATTTGACGAGTTATACTGAAAGGAAGTAAAACACTTGTTGCTACAAACATTTTTGTTTCTAAATCAACTAATTCTTCAAATGTGCTGTTTGACACATATGTTAGAAATGATTTTGTTCTTATTTTGAAAATACTGTTTTCATTTATTTTGAGTTTTCTCCTGTCTCTAAGTTTCAATTAACAAATTACAGAACAAATAAACTAATTTCAAGTTAATGTATTTTTAAACATTCTTAAATAATATATAGTTTTGCTTTCTAGGCCTCTTAATTCTTGATGAAATAATTGAAAATATTGAGTACATAATTCTAATTCACCTATAATGAACCTAATTGCTTATTTAATAATACTAGTGACAGATGCACAAAATGTGTTCAATTTGTTTCTTGAGACTTCTTGGAAAATTAAATAAAAACTCAAATTTGGAAAAATAAGAAAACATCTACAAATCTCTAATAAGTTAGAGTAAACTTTGGGCCAAGTCAGATACAAGCCCAAACTGATGATATCTCTTTTAGCTTACCAAGCATCTTTTAGTTAACCAAATTGTTCCAATGTTGTAACAAAAATATACTGGCCATATTTCATCAAATCACAAAGCATGGAACACAGACTGGTTAGAAAATGGTTGGTAAGAAATGACAAAGTCTGTTTGTCTTTTCTACAACACTAAATATTTGAATTAATTTCAGAAGAAAGAATCATATCTTCTTTCTACCTGTGTTTTTGGAAAAATATCATTGTGCATTAAATCAGATACAAAAATAATATGGCTCTCCTGTTCATTACAAAAAGATAAAATTTGCGGTTAGGGAGATCATTGGGTGCCCTGCACCCATATAAAATCTGATCATAGCAATGTGCATCTGTAATCCTATCTACCCTAAATGGGGATACACAGGTCCAATGAGAGACACTGTCTCAAACATAAGGCTGAGAATCTATTGAGGAAGATACCCCAACATCCCAAATATATACACTTGCATGGAAAAGTATACATACACACATGCACACACACACACACACACACACACACACACACACACGAGGGACAGAGTGGGGGAGGGAGAGAGAGAGAGAGGTTAGGAGAGGAGGGGAAGGAGAGACAGAGAGAGACTTAAATTTGTATCCATAAGAACTAAAACAAAATAATTATCATTGAAAATCTTCAACTTCTATCAATTGCTGTTTTATCAATTAAGTTTAAATATGAATTTTTCAAATCATTTCTATATATATATTTCAAAATTAAATATTTCTTCATTTGAAGTTTTCCCTCTTGAGAATTTTACAAAATTATTAATATTGTAGGTAAAACATATCAATGACAATCTATGATGATTTTCTAAATAAAAAAACATATGTATTCTTCATTATTTTCTCAATATAATAAAATCATCGTTATCACAACAGAATAAAGCTACCATGAATTAAGAAGCAAAACCACATGTGCATCATTTTTCAAGCACATTTAGTAGTGCAAATAGAGACATAAAATTTACAGGACATCAATGTCTAATTGATACTCATAAACCAACATTGTCTATATGCACAACAATGTTCAAATTTCCAATAAAATGTTTTTAATCTGAAAATTATGAAAGATGTTTTAATTTTTCAATTCCCTAGTTACTAGTTTTAATAAATGTCTTTCCACTTTTCAGATTTAGAAGATACTTTACTGGATAGAACCAAATTTCCATGTGCAGCTGAGAATTGAAGTGGCTGCCTAGAAAATATGAACAGCAGTAAGCCTTGTATAGTAACTATGATGGAATTGAAAGCCATCATCTAGCTCCTGAACTACCTTTGGCATTGCCCTGACTCCAGCCTCTTTATATAAGTAATAAATGTCCTTATTGTTTAAATCACATTTATGACTTTATTTTCTTTCAGCACAAAGTAGATACTACAACTAAGAAGGAAAATAAATAAATGCTCAATTTAAAACATAGAACACAAGCAATAATGCCTATCTGGAAATGAAATGACTACAAGAGACTAGAGCAGGATAAATTAAAACTTAGTTAAAATCGTTTTCTTTTGTTTTAGTGAACATGAAGGTTGTGGAACTTTGTGTGATATATACACGTGTGCTGGGGTGCATACCCATGAGCCTGTATGTGGAAGCCAGAGAAGGACACTTAGGATCCACTTGACCACTCTCTGTTTTATTCTATTGAGACAGGGCCTTTCAGTAAATTTGGACCTGGGCTGATGACCAGCTCAGGTGATTCTCCTGCCTCCATATTACAGCTCTATATGTCCACATGCACATGTGGCCATATCCAGCATTTTACTTCTTTGCTGGGGATTCCAACTCAGGTTTTTATGCTTGCTCAGCAAGTACTCTTAGGACTATTGGTACTGAGCAATCCCTCTGTTCAAACATTTAATTTTGAAGACATCAAATAGAGTGCTATTGGCAAACTGAAATTGGTTATTTGATGAGATGAGAGAAACTAATATAAACTAACTTAATATAAGCTACAAAGTAGAAATACTTAGATTTTGAAAAGAAAATTGTAAAAAAAATAATTAAAATTACAAGAATGTCATGGGTTTGTCCTAAGTTCCTTGCATATATCTTATGGTTGTTGGTTTGGTGTTTTGGAAGGACTCCTATGGAAGCAGGGGTGTCTCTGACTATTTTGCCTGCTGTTGGGACCCTTTTCCTCCTCCTCCCACCCAGTTTTGACATGAGGCATTGTACTTGGTCTTATTCTATCTTGCTGTACCATGTTCAGTTGATGTCCCTGGGAAGCCTGCTTTTTCAGAAGGGAGATGGGGGAAGTGGATCTGGGGGAGAGGGGAGGGGAGGGGAGCTGGTGGTGGTGAGAGGAAGAAGACTGTTGTCAGGATGTATTGTATGAGAGAAGAATAAATAAAAAAATTAAAATACAAGAATATATTCTTCAGGCCGGGCGGTGGTGGCGCATGGCTTTAATCCCAGCACTCAGGAGGCAGAGGTTGGTGGATCTCTGTGAGTTCGAGGCCAGCCTGGTCTCCAAAGCGACTTCCACGAAAGGCGCAAAGCTACACAGAGAAACCCTGTCTCAAAAAGATAAAAAAAAATACAAGAATATATTCCTCAAATATTCTCTAAGAATAGGAAATTATAGATTACTTGCACATTTTAGGGTATATTAATTACAAAATTATTTTACACTAGAAAAGACTGTGTAAACATTACTTTTCCATTGAAGATAATAATACTTTCCAAGAATGTGTCTGACAAAAGTACCAACATTTAGTGATTCTAATGAAAACTGCTAATAAAATTACAATTACTATAAATACAATGATATTTAAACTGGAATGAGCATAGAAAATGGGCAAGTTAGAAAGTGCTTTTATCAGATCCAGTAATATTTATACAGCTATTGCTTCTTATCCCTAATTCCTGATTTTAAAGGCTAACACTATTATATCAATGTATAGAAATTAAAATGTTTACTTATGTACTTTATTACATTAATTTTTAAATAGAAAAATTAGATATGATTAGCTCTGTAGGTTTTCAAACAGATTTCATAAAGTTAAAATCCTAATTTGGGAAAAAAGATACATGTATACAGTAAATACATATGGATATATGATGAACATATCAAAAATCAAATATATGATTAATTGTGAAAAAATAGATTTTATTTTGTTTGATTTAGGAAAAAACACAAAGGAATTTTGTTACCATAACCGTTATTTTGTATTGATATTGTAGTAGTATGTACTATTATTGACAAAGAGAATGGAATGAAAGAAAATTAAGTGGGGAAAGGAAATATATTATAAGAGTGTAACATGCTAAATACTCAGAGACCCAAGAGAGTTTGAAACTGTTAGAATAATTGTTACAAAAGTTATGAAAGTAGGATCAGAGAACTTTTCATAAAAGGTAAGATAGCAAGTAACTTTCGTTTTCTAGGCCATACAGTGTTTAATATAGCACTGAACTCTGTGGAGACTCAAAGTGGAATTGAAACAGTATGTAAAGTTGTGAGGGAAAAGTGGTGGCAGTATAGGAAGAAATGGAGGGGAGGAAATGAAGGTGGATTTGACATAAATATACTCATGCATGAAATTATCAAAAATAAAATAAAGAGCATTGTGATAGATTTAGTGATATATTTTTATTGTGACTACATTATAGATTAGTATCCTAAAGTTTTCAGGACCTCAGGAATGTTTGTATATTATTTTATTCATTGAAAATGAAAATTCCCAGGGATTTATGAAGGTGACTCCAGCTAAGACTCCTAGCAATGGGGATACAAAGCCTGAACTGGTATTCTCTTGTAACCAGGCAAGACTCCTAATGGAGGGATTGGGATAACAGCCCAGTCACAAAACCTTTGGCACAGAAATTGTGCTACTGGCCAACCAATGACGGGTTCAAATTGAGAACCATGCCAAGAGAAGTAGCCCAACCCTAACATTGCCTGGAGGGCCAGGAACCAGAGGATGGAGGGCCCAAAGACCTAGGATAGAACCAAATAAATTGTCAAAAAAAGTCAATGATGCTGCTGCCTAATGATATTCTGCTATACTCATAGGTTGGTACCTAGTCCAGTTGTCATAAGAGAGGCTTCATTCAACAACTGACAGAAACAGATGCAGAGACTCACAGCCAAACATTAGGCAGACCTTGGGGAATCCTGCAGAAAAGGGAGAGGAAGAATTGTAGGAGCCAGAGGGGTCAAGAACACCACAAGATAACCTACAGCATCAACCAACCTGGCTTGTAGGGGCTCAGAGATATTGAACTGATAACTAGGATGGCTACAGGGGCTGACTTACAGATGTGTAGCTTGGTCTCCTTCTGAGACCCTAAACAGGGGGAGCAAGGGCTATCTATAACAATTTTGCTGGCTTTCGGGACCTCTATCCTGACACTGGGCTTCCTAGTCCAGCCTACAACTTGATATGCCATGTTTGGTTGATATCCATGGGAGGCTTGTTCTCCCCTGGAAAGAAACAGAAGTGGATGGGGTTGGGGGCAGACACTGGGAGGACAGGAAGGAGGACAAACAGAGGATGGTCAGGTTGTAAAACGAAACAATGTCAATGTGCCATGGAAGATGTTTGGATTTCATGATTCATGCTTTTGATTAATTTTACATCAATCATAATTCATAAGGCTCTGAAGCAAACAGATGTAATTCAATTTCTGACAGAAATGTTGTGCTTAACTTAATAGGATCAAAGTCACATTTAAAAAAAGAAAAATATTCTCAGCCTAGATATAGTTTCTATTTTGGAAATGCCATAAAACATTAATTAATTTGAGGTCAATTTTTGGCTTGTAAAGGATGTTTTTCACTTGTTATAATACTTCTGCCTTGGCTCACTTTCCTATATCTTTCTACTTTTCCTTTATCACCAGCTAGATATGAAACATCATATGCATGCTTAAGATATATAAGATGAAATACTTTTCTATAATATAAAATTTGAATAATATTGTTCTGTGTTGACTGTAGATTTAATTCTAGCTATTTAGTATTTAAAAATATTTCCAGTGTGTATCATAGTTGAAGTATGTCTAGCTTTTCCTTGGGGAAATGAGTAAAATGATTTAATAGAAAGAAGTTAAGTCTAATTGTTTATAAAAATTGATGAATCTTTTCTTTTACTTTTTGGTTCATATAAGTAATTTTAAACTGATGAGTTCAAACTGGAAAATTCACATATATTTGAGAAAATGATGTATGATGCTTTTTTGTTTTTATTGGAAATAGAGTCTTCTCTCATACAATACATGCTGATCACAGGTTCTTCTCCCTCCATTCTTTCCAGCTCCTCCCCTAACACCCATTTCCTCCAAATCCACCCCCTCCATTTCTTCTTCAGAAAAGAACAGGCTTTCAAGAGATGACTTTCAAGTATGATAAGTTTTAAATTAAATAGAGAAGGCATACATCCATTCCTTACTAGCATAGGATTTAAAGCATATCATATTTGCAAAATCCCAAAGGTAATAGTGATATTCTTTTAAACCAGCCATAGTATAATGAGCAGAGGAAATTTAGTGAACATTAATATGTACTATTACTAGGGAATACAATTTATAATAAGTGCATTTATCTTTCTATATGAAATTATTCTACAGATGTACAGGCCTAGATTTTTCAAGAGTAAAAACATAATCTCTACTATGTAAGATTAATATATGAAAGCTTACATAATATATGATCATATCCTTATAAGCAAATATTTAAACATCCCATATGCTATATAAAAGGTTTTTATGCAAGACAAAGCATTAGGCCCTTGTGTAAAAACAGTATCTCCCACAGCACAAACTAAATCATCAGTGAACACAAAAGAAAATTTTAGAGAATATCATTTATAACACAAAATAGCATATCTGTGGATATTTAAACACTAATAACTTATTAACAAGGGGCATGAGGGAAGTACTATTTGTAGTCTTGCAATCTGTTTGTCTTTTCTACAACACTAAATATTTGAATTAATTTCAGAAGAAAGTATATATATGAAGAATCATATCTTCTTTCTACCTGTGTTTTTGGAAAAAATATCAACATTGGTTAAATATGGCTATTGCTCCCTTTCTTTAGACTTTCATAATCATATATTTTTCTAATTTTCAAGAATTAATTATTTCACTCAATTTTCTTATCTCATATTTTAATTAATTAAATTAAATTAATTAATTATAATTTATATCTTATCTCATATTTTTATTTAACAATAAGGTTTAAAATTTTTCCTGATCAATTATTCTATAGTCCCCTTTATTATCCTGTGATTACAGTTATAAAGACTACACAACTGAACTCCAGGAGCTCATCCAAGTGCTTGGCTGTGGGTTTCTGAATCTGCTTCCATCAGTCACTGGATGTAGGTTCTATAATGTCAATTAGGGTAGTCACCAATCTGACTACAGGGGAAGGCTAGTTCAGGCACCCTCTCTACCTTTGCTAGGAGTCTTATCTGGGGTCATCCTTGTGGATTCCTGGGATTTTCCCTAGTACCAGGTTGGTATGTAAAAATTAAAAAGAATCTCTTAAATTGAAAAAAGACTACAGAATTATAACAGAAGACAAAATGTATGAAAGTGGCTATTTTCAGAACACAGTTAGAGGGTCATAACTGTATTCTACTAAGGACAATGTAAACTTCACCTTTGCCTTGTCATCCTCTTTTCGTGCCCACAGGACCCACCTCTGATAGGCCTTGGGTTCCTTATTAATCAGGTTCAAGACTTCAGAAGTGTCAAAAAATTCACTCACCACCAAGTTACATTTGTGGATCTTTTAGAAAGGGAAATAAACTCAATTCTGTTAATTACTAGAAGAGATTTTAAATACAAAAATAAAACAAAAGTAGCCCAAACCACCCTTCTTTTACAAATGTTGACAGCACTTCGGATCATAAAAGCAAATCTTATGTTGTTCCAGACTGCTTCTTTCTGCTTTTTTTCTTAAGGATTCCATTCTCTTCCAAGATTAAGGAACAGACAAAGGATGGAGGCAGTGTACTAGAATGACAATTTCATACTGCAAAAAAGTATTTCATAGATGGCTTATCATGTCTCTTGACTACTTAGGTGTTTTGAAAAGGCATCTATTGTACGAACTACATAAATCATGGGAGAGAGAATGTCTCATAATGTACTCCTTTATGAAGTTTTCAATTCAGTAGTAAGGATATGCCATAGAATAAGGAATGCTAGTAAGATAAACTGAAAGTGGTTACCAAGAATGAGGATATGAGCACTCTGATGGTTCAAAGTTAACAAAATCACACAGGTTTGAAAAATCATTGTTCAACTTATATGAAAATAATATTTCAAGTTCCTTCCTTCTGAAGTAGATGGTAAAAGTTTCACAAGGTCAAAAAGTATTCTTTGTCTATTACTTCAACTCCTCAATCCCAGTAATGTTTCCTACACACACACACAAACACACACACACACACACACACACACACACACACACACACACACACACACATACACACACACGTGGTGGTATTGTGTTCCCCAAAATATTGTGTACCTTAATAAACTTATCTAGGGTCAGAGAACAGAAAAGCCACAAGATACTTAGGCTAGAAAATGTTAGCACACGCCTTTAATCCTAGCATTCCAGAGACAGAAATCCCTCTGGATCTCTGTGAGTTCAAGGCCGCATTGGAAACAGCCAGGCATGGTGACTCACGCCTTTAATCCCAGAAAGCAGCCTTTAATCCCAGGGAGTGGTGGTAGAAAGCAAAAAAGTTTATAAGGTGTGAGGACCAGAAACTAGAAGCATTTGGCTGGTTAAGCATTCAGGCTTCTAGCAGCAGTTCAGCTGAGAGCCATTGGGATGAGGACACAGAAGCTTCCAGTCTGAGGAAACAGGACCAAGTGAGGAACTGGCAAGGTGAGATAGCTGTGGCTTGTTCTGTCTCTCTGATCATCCAGTGTTCACCCCAATAACTGGCTTCAGGTTTGATTTTATTAATAAGAACTTTTAAGATTCATGCTACACACACACACACACACACACACACACACACACACACACACACACACAAAATGGGCTGAATCTGTATAGACTGGTTGCTGCAAACACCCATACACCAATTTCACTAGGAAGTCCAAATGGTAACTGTATTGTGAAGTTTCTCTTATTTTGTATGCAAAAGGTCTTCATAGTTCAGTTTGTAATTCCATATCACTGCTGTATAAATCAAGCTAAAATTGAAACTTTGAAATTCCCTGTGGTAGAAAATTCCTAGAATACTCTTAATAAAATGTAACTTTACATTGCAGCTATCTGAAACTAAATCTTACCAAAACAATATTAAGAGCACTGTATACATTAAGATTTGTATGTGGTTCTAAATCAAGATGGAAGAATTATTGCTAAATGTTCAGGATTCATCTATAGAGTTAAAAAATGCTTACACTTGATCATTTAAAGGCTTCCAGAAGCGCCCAAAATGTTCTTGAACTGAAATTGCATGTGTCTGTTAGAACAGGATAACTGGTGTGTGGAAGCAAGGCAGCATCTTTTAGGATATCTTGATTCTCTAGGTAACAATAAGCACAATGTTTACCTGCTGCAATTGTGAGAATCAGAATCCACAAATATAATTGACCAAGTAACCATGGTTACAGGAAAGATTGAATCCACCAGTCACTTCCACAGCTATTCCTTTTAAATCAACAGAGCTTGAATGCTGTTCTGTGTTGCCATTATTATATTTTCTTCCTCCTTCCCAGACAACAAAGTCAAGAACATGACAAACTATTTATACACAAAATATAAAGTTTCAAAGAAAAGTGACATCGTCAGTGGTACAGATAATATAGAGTCCTAGGGAAATATTTTCTACCTGGTTAAGAAGATAGAGTAACACTGGACTCACATGGAGATGACAGTAGTCATGCGATGAGTATCTCACCTCATGAAAACAGACGCAAGAGATCTTGGGATAGGAGCTTCCTTAAACTGCTGGACAAATTTTGTTGTTACTATCCAATTTTTCTGCAGAGTTTGATTACTAGGTCTTGCAAAATTAAGGTTTTTAAGAGGTTCATAAGCTGAAACAGACCTTCAGAAATCAGATGAAGAGAAAGATGCATCAAGTGCATTGGCCATTTGAAATTGTTGACTTTTATCTTAAGTATTGCAGGCTAAATTACACCAATTTTAAAACTGTGCTCCTGACCAGGGCTCTTCACTCCAGAACCTCCAGCTCACCTGGACCAAGAAAACCCAATCTTGCAAATGACAGATCATTGTTCTGCTTTCAACTCAATGCTTTGATCTATTCCTGTGGCTTCACTTAACCTTAAGGCCACAAGGAAATGTATTTGTATCCTATTTGGAAGGAGAATACAAATACTTGAGAATGACATCAATTATTACTGTGTTTTACTATAATATTTGGATATTTTATAATAATTGTACAAATTGTTTTTACACATAGATTATGCATAATGGGAAGATTTTAAAAGAACCTAAATGCATACATAGCAAATATCAACATATTTATAATTCAATACTTAAAATAGGTACATACATATAGGTGTTTCTTTCCTTGCATTTGCTTTTTCTATATGTGTAGATGTATGTGTAATCAAGCTCATAATCAAAAACAAATTTATTTTCTGCTAAATTTTTCCTATTGCACAATACTTACCATTTTAACACAAGTTCTTTGAAATGACAGAAATATTAAATTACTTTAGTGCATATGAACACATTAACTTGGTTTCCTGATTTTAGACATGATGTTGTTTTCATATTTAAATTTTCATTGTGCTATGACTTACTCTATTAAAATATGTTTTTACTGTTACAATTGTTAGCATACAATATGAAAGCTGGACAGATTGTCATAAGAGTTTAGACATGCTTAAGTGGCATGATCTGATTGATTATTAGTCTTCCAGTTATATGCAATCATGAATAAATAGTCTTTGCTGTACCACACCTAATGGTACAGAGAGCATTCTTACCTGAAAAGCAATTTCATCTTAATTCCAGAATATCACCAGCCCTGCAGATGAATTGTAAACTCTCCTTTAAATATTTTGTTGTTGATCTCCTCAGTGTTTCCAAGCATATCAGTATATTATGTATAAATTCTCCTGGTTTTCTTTTATTTGAAAATTATATTGTGGCAATCACTAGAAAGAGTTTTCAGGCCTCTGGCTTCAGGAAGTCTAATTAACAGAATTCCCCAGCCTTTGCCCTCTAAAATCCAGCATGACTTTTTCAAGGAGGTAACAATTACCAACAGCTGTTCTTGATGGTGCTTGAATATGGTAGGAATATTAAGACAAACCTGTTCTGAGAAGCGGAGAGCTAATTTGACTGCCCATTTTTTGTTCATGAACTTCCTATCAGATTCATTACGATTTTCTTGGTACTGTGCAATATTCTTATACATTCCCTGCACAAATTGTCTTCTTTTCTCTCCCTATCTTGTGTCACAGTGGGACTCGTCTTTCAGTTCCCATGATTCCTTCACAGACATTCTGGAACTATTCTCTTGTATATTAAACCTATCTTGGCACGTTTCTCAGAGGACTAGAACTAAAATATGTGTCCTTTCATCCTCTTGTTTCTATGCTCTTTCCATTAGTAAAAACATGTTGTTCTTTGTTTTATAATATGAGATTTTAATGCCTGTTTTCTAGAGTCAAAATGAAAATTACATCAAAGAGGAAATCAAAGAATTATACTGGAGAAACATAAGCAACAACGGTAGCAAGAAAGACATTACATAATGTGTCAAGCCAGGGTCAAATGAAGGGACAGTTTCTTGTTTCTTGCTTCTTTTCTTGCTGGCAGTGTGTTTGTATATTGAAATCAAACCCATCAATGTGGGAGAAGAATATTGTATTGCAAGGGGCTCAAGGTTTCTTGGAAAACCTAGCTCTTTTGACTTTGGACACACCAAATCACATGATGAGGCCACAGGCCCTCTTCCTAGTAATAGGGATTAATCCATCCTTGGAGTAACTCAGTGGAAGCATAAAAGAGATTGTATATATCAAACAACTTGTTGTCTAGTGACATAAGGTGCGTTCCTGGGATTGATTGTATTTGGCACTTCTGCTTCTGCTTTTGTACCTCTTAAACATATTCATTTTCATTAGTTTAAGACATTCTTTTCATGATATAGAACTGTCCTTATCGTCAAAGAATCATTTTTTGGTTGGTAGGTTGGGTTTTGTTTTGTTTTGTTTTTTCAAGACAAGATTTCTCTATATAGCCCTGGTTGACCTGGAACTAGCTTTATAGACCAGGCTAGCCTTCAGATCACAGAGATCCATCTGCCTCTGCCTCCCCAGGGCTGAGATTAAAGACATGTGCCACCGCTGCCAGGCATCACAGAATTCTTAAAATAAAGCCATTGTTTAATTTCTGAAATAGTCTAATTTTTTTTCACCAGATACTACTTAAAGGATAACTGAAATTGTTTTCAAAATTAGGTATTACCATTTGAATCTGGTTGAGACCTGATGACTATGGGAAATATTTGCACATCTGAGTGTGTGTACATGTGTGCACTTTTGCTCATGCATTGAGGCAGGAAATGCCAAAGCACTAGGCCATGCCTTAAGCAAATAATGAGCTGTGACATGTGCAGCGAACACTCTAGCGAATGGCAACCTGACCCATAAACTCCAAACTGGAAAATGACATGCAGCCCAGAGCCATCCAAGAAATGCCACAGTAGCTAGAGCAAAAGCCCACCAAAACGTCAGCCTTTTGTTTTAGAAATGAGAGCTTGCTTGCAACCTCCTGGAGTCTGTGACATTGACTCTGCATCTACTCACACCCTGTCCCTGGGTATCAGAGACAGTTAGACCCAAGCGCAGAGCCAGGAACAATGTGTGTCTACTGCCTTTGCTAATTATTGATTGCTCAACTGTGCAACATCCAAAAACATGCTTCTTGGTGCTTTTTATTTGAGACTAAACAGTTTGTATAGGCTTGATTTTATCATAACATATAAATAACATGAAATATTGACTAAAACATTTTTGAGGCCTATGACAAATCTCACAATCTCTCCTATACCAATTAGGTCAGGTTTTGAGTTTGTCAATTTCAGTAATAATTATATTTTCTATAAATATCATTTCATGATGATGAACTGTATTATAGCTCCATAGTTCTTAAAAAATGTCTGTATTTTTCTTTGTGTTTAAAATTGTATTTGTCAGAGTTCTATATATTTATTTATTTTTAAACCCAGTGTGTTCATATTATGAGTCATGAATTCATACTTTAAAAGTTCCAAATTTTGAAGATTTTATTCACTTATTTTATCCTTCAAAATTGAACACTTATTTACTTTGTATGGGACATGCTAAAATCTTATTAATCTTTTTTTAATGAGTAATGCTTTGACTTTACAGTTTTAAAAAGCGTTATTCTCAGGGATCAAGGAGGGAATGCATAGATCTCCTGGAGAAAGAGAAATAGAATATTTTGTGGGTACACTGGGGGTGGGTAGGGATGAAAACAAGAAGGATAGGATCAGGGGTAGAAGAGGAGAGTACTGGGAGAGACAACTGGAATCGGGGGGCACTTTGGGGACAAGGCAGAAACCTAGTACAATGGAAGCTCTCTGGAATCTATGGGGGTGACCCTAGCAAAGAGTCCTAGTAATGGGGGATGTGGAACCTGAACCAGCCATCTCCTATAATCAACCAAGGCTTCCAGTGAAGGGATTGGGTCAGCAACCCAGCCACAAAACGTTTTACCTACAATTTGTGCTGCCTACAAGATATACTGGGGGTAAAGGTGGAGCAGAAATTGTGGGAGTGACCAACCAATGACTGGTTCAACCTGAGAGTCTTATCATGAGAGGGGTGCCACACCTGACACCGCCTAGAGGGCCGGGAAGCAGAAGCTGGATAGCCCGATGTCCTAGGATAGTACCAAACACAACTGGATATAAAAAGGCAATGAAATGATGCCTGACGTTACTCTTCTTATACACATAGACCAGATCCTAGTATAATCTTCAATCAGAAAGGCTCCATGCAACAACTGATTGGATCGATTGGATCAGATGCAGAGACCCACAGCCAAACATTAGACAGTTCAGCAAATCCTGTGGAAGAAGGGGAGGAAAGATTGCAGGAGTCAGAGGAGATTGCAGGAGTCAAGGACACCACAAGAACATGGTCCACAGAATAAACTAAACAGGGCTCACAGAGACTGGAGCGACAATCACAGACCCTGCATGGGTCTTCACTAGTTCCTCTGCATATATGTTATGGTTGTCCAGCTTGGTATTCTTGTGGGACTCCAAACAATGGGAGTGTGGGCTGGTACTGACTCTTTGGCCTGCTTTTGGGACCACTTTCCTCCTAAGTGGTTGCATCATCCAGCCTTAATATGAGGGTATGTGCCTAGTATTATTGTAACTTGTTGTGCCATGTTTGGTTGATATCCTTTGGAGGCCTGCCCTTTCCTGAAGGGAAACTGCGGAGTGGATCTGGGGTAGAGTAGAGGTGAGGGAGGGAGCTGGTGAAAAGAGGAGGGAGAGGAAACTGTGGTCGAAATGTAATCTATGAGATAAGAACAAATAAAATCTAAAAGAAATTAAAAGTGTTATTCTCAGTATTAATCATATTCTATTATGCCTTTCTAACTTATAGATTTTAAATTAAGGCTGTATCTGTTTAATTATGGGAAGTGTGTAGTGTAACAGTGATTTTAGTGCAAATATAAAGACTCGATGTTTAATCTCTGGAACTCACAAAAAAGCCGGAACAACTCTGAACAACTATAACCCCAGTATCAGGGTATAGAAATAGAAAGGTCATGGGAGCTTGCTGGCTAGGTGTCGAGACTAGCTGGATTCTCAAGCTTCCAGTGAAATGTGAGGGAACTAGTTTGAAGGAAATAAGAAGAGTGATAGAAGACCATTGATATGCCTGAGGAGCATCTACATTTACACATGTATGTACCACACTCAGATATACAATACATACATTCACACATATTAACAAATATAAAGTTAATAAATAAAAACTAAATTTATACTTACTCCCTTGTGTGCTTACAAAAACTGTGTAGTGGGTAGCCATTCCAGCTTTGATCTGGAAGTTCCAACCCCCATTGAGACTTCGGCAACTGTCACGCCTACAAGGCGGGGCCAAGGGAGGCGCCTGGGGACCCGAGATCCGGATCAGCGAACGCTCTCTTGGTTCCAGGACGCTGGATGGTGGAGGTAGACAGAGGAGAGCTCCAGAGAACACCGCTGAACTGTGATACACCTTCCCCAGACCCCGCGACCTACCTATCCCTTAATTTGTAAGTTACGCCATTAAATAAATCTCCTTTTAACTACGTGGAGTGGCCTAAATAATTTCACCAATAAACTGGATTATTCTACACACATTACATAACTATTTTAAAATGTTGTTTATATTTTTATACGCAAGCTTTTATTCTATTTTATTCTATACAAAAGCTTGCCATGATAGCTCATGATTTTAGAGTAGCTTATTATTCCCTGATGTAATGTTCGCTAGTGAAGGATTTAGTTTCAAGCTATAAATTATATTCCTCAGTTGTGCCTTATTACTTTGTATAAGTAGTGAGATTATTCTGTTATACTCATTTGTTTCAGTGGATTAAATTTAAGGTATGTTTAATTATTTTATCATTTGGTTTCCTTTATTCTTGGTCTTTGTATCAACCTATGTTAATGGAAAAATACAAGAGCAGATATATTGCTGGCAATTTCCAGTCAGTCCAGGATTTAGTATTGACTCCTTTATAGCCAAGTGTTATTCTAGTAAACAAGCCTTGCTTCTCTATCTTCTTCATTTATGACAGTTTGTACTTTCTCAAATTGAACTTCAATCTTAAAAATCAACCTTCTCAGCAAGATACACAAAGAATTTCATTTCATCTTCCTTCTTCTCTCCTGCCTCATCAATAGCCGTGTCCCATCTCCAAACATTCAGGCATTATCGAATCATTTTCCATTTCAAGACTATTCCTTGATCTTTCAGATCTCCTTATCAAAATTCATATCGTTCTTTCTGCCTTGAATATCCCTTCTCCTATTCTGTTCTGATTGATTCTTACACATTCTCAACAGTCACCTTAGGATTCACCAAGTCTGCCAAGCTCACCCTATCCCTGCTCCTGTCCAATTCTGGGCTCATTTGTTTCCTTTGCAACTGTCTAAAATAGCATCTATCATCCTGCTACCTTTGTATCTGACAGCTCCAAAAATATTGGCTGAGTTTCCCTGACTCCACATATTCTCATTATATACCCCTTTGCTGTCAACTTGAGCAATGAAAACCACTACTCAGTACATACTTATGTCATTATGTATATAAAATATGTACATATATTCATTTATTTATAAATTAATTATGTATAGAGGCAGACTACAGACATTGATATGGACTTAAATTCCTATCTAAAAGCACAAAATACAATGATATTTACATATTTTACTTTACATATTTAAGCTGTATTTGCAAGTTACTGGCCAATTGTTAACTGTAGAAGTAGTCATTATTACAAAAACATTACTTTTTTATTTTAAAAAAATTACAAATTATTTTAAAAATAACCTTTTAGATAATAAACTCAATCTACATTTTGAATTTATCAATACAAAAGTTATTTTAAAACTAATTTGTATCTTTAAAACCATCATATTCATGTATCTAGAACCAACAGTCATCTCTCAGATTTGTGGTAAGTAGCTTGAGTCTGGTAAAAAGGAATATAACTCTTTCAAAAGGTAAAATTGGAAAATACTGTTATTTATTTTTCAAAACACAGAAATAAGTAATTCATACTATACCATTTACATATCTAACAAACCCACATGTATCATCTCTTTCTGTTTAGAAATTGAACAGGTACAGAGAAGCCATTCAATAAATATTAGACAAATGAATTTTCTACTGGACTGTAAAAGTTAAAGAAAAATTATAATGTAAAAATATTTAAATTAAGAATAAAACAAAAACTGGCATGGTGGTTCATTTGCTATCCTAGACTCAGGAGGCTGTGTCTGCATGCCACAGATCACAGAAATTATTTCTCAAAATAAAACAATGCAAGAAAAAAAAAAGGAATGAGTCAATCTCTCAAAACTTGACCCAGTACATTGCTCTATATTTGCCCAGGGTTTAAATAGTTAGAATATATTATAGAATGTACAAATACTTTTACAGAAAACACACAATATAATTTCACTTGAGCAAGTTAATCTATGATTTAAATATAATTGTAACCCAAGAAAGACACGGGGATCGCCCAATGACAGAGATATGGAATGAGATCTACATGAACAGCCTGGACATGAGTGGGGGTAGTGAAGGGCGAGGGTCGAGGGAAAGAGAGCATGGGGAAGTGGGAGATCCCAGCTGGATCAACAACAGAGAGGGAAAACAAGGAATAGGAGACCATGGTAAATGAAGACCACATGAGAATAGGAAGAAGCAAAGTGCTAGAGAAGCCCACAGAAATCCACAAAGATACCCCCATAACAGACTGCTGGCAATGGTCGAGAGACAGCCTGAACTGACCTACTCTGGTGATGGGATGGCCAAGCACCCTAATTGTCATGCTAGAAACCTCATCCAACTACTGAGGGATATGGATGCAGAGATCCATGGCTAGGCCCCAGGTGGATCTCTGGGAATCCAATTAGCGAGAATGAGGAGGGTTTATATGAGTGAGAATTGTTGAGACCAAGGTTGGATAAAGCACAGGGACAAATAGCCAAATGAATGGAAACACATGAACTATGAACCAACGGCTGAAGGGTCACCAACTAGATCAGGTCCTCTGAATGGGTGAGACAGTTGATTGGCTTGATCTGTTTGGGAGGCATCCAGGCAGTGGGACCGGGTCCTGTGCTCATTGCATGAGTCGGCTGTTTGAAACCTGGGGCCTATGCAGGATCACTTGGCTCGGCCTGGGAGGAGGGGACTGGACCTACCTAGACTGAGTCTACCAGGTTGATCTCAGTCCGAGGGGAAGGCTTTGCACTGGAGGAGATGTGAATGAGGGGTGGGCTGGGGGGAAAATGACGGGGGCGGGAGGGGGGAGAACAAGGGAATCCGTGGCTGATATGTAGAACTGAATTGTATTGCAAAATAAAAATTTAAAAAATTAAATAAAAAAAAGCATCAGTGGACCCTAGATCAATTCATTTAACCACATTAATGCTAAGATTCCTTATTAATTAGATCAGAAATTTGAGTTCAAGTTCTTTCCAGCTCTGACATATTGAGTTTCTGATGGGGTAATGTCTTTCTGTATACTGTGAAAATATGTTGCTCTGATTGGTTGA
The DNA here is from genome assembly GCF_949786415.1 of Peromyscus eremicus. NCBI lineage: Eukaryota > Metazoa > Chordata > Mammalia > Rodentia > Cricetidae > Peromyscus > Peromyscus eremicus. The sequence goes on from NC_081439.1 coordinate 45,021,113, forward strand.
TAAATAAAGCTGTTGGGCCAATGGTGAAGCAGAATAAGGTTAGGTGGGACATTCTAATTGGAGAGATAGGGGAGAAGAAAAGAGAGCTGAGGAAATGCTAGCCCACTGTCCAGGGAGCAGCATGTAATGGCACACAGGTAAAGCCACTGAACATATGGCAGTATATAGATTAGGCAGAAATGGGCTGAGTTTAAGTGTAAGAGCTAGTCAGTAGGAAGCCTGAGCTAATAGCTGAGCAGTTTTAATTAATATAAGCATGTGTGTGTTTACTTGGGTCTGAGTGGTGGTGGACTGGGCAGAACACAGGAAAACTTTTGGTTACAAGTTTCTATGTGTTACATAATGAAAACAGGTTCATTAGATAACCTGCATTCTGTAGTTATAAAGGAGAAACTATGTACTTAGATCACAGCACCAATTGTAACAAGACAAATTAGTTATGTCTGTGAAATTCATTATGTGTCTTTCTTACCTTCTAGAAAGTACATGTATTTTATTTGTATGCATCTTATTTTTTGTTGTTGTAAATGTACAAAAATAAAAGTGGCCATTAAGTGAATGGTTTCTGAAGAATTGGGAAGCATTCACAAATATGGCACAATTTAATATTTGTGTGTAATTGCTATCAATGATACTGAGCTCATATTCAGCACATATAACAAAGGAAATTCCAATTGAAGTTTAGCAGGAACTACCTCTCTCTTTATCTCCTTCCTGTTTGCTTATCTTTGATTGCTTTCTTCTGGATATTTGCTTTATTTATTTTCATTACTATGCTTTATAATTTAATAAATAGATAAGGTAGCCAATTAAGTGCAACAGACAAAGATAAAAATTAGTGGCTTATTTGATATATATTTTCATTATATTTAATGAAATTAATTTATATTTGAAAGATTCAAGGGCAAGTAAATTTCAATTAAAACTTTGAAAGATTGTAGGAAAATTATTTTAGTATTATCTAGAAACAGGGCATCAGCAGAAACTTTCTCTTAGTGAGGGAAGGTATATTAGACAAGAGTACCTCATGATTTTAAGTTTTATTTGGTAGTATGATAAACACCCATAAGCAGTCAGGGTCATGAATGGAAAAAAGAATGGAAGTAGGGCAATAGGAATCAGCATGGAGAAATAGAAATATGGTTGGGAGCATTAATATATTCTGATATATAAGATTTAAGACATAGCTTATGAGGAATTACAGTCTGATGATATATAGATGAGCTAGGACAGTCAGATGCAGAATGGGAATTACTGGTTGAAAAATCTATCATCATCATCATCATCATCAGAAAGTAGTGATACTTGAGAACAGAGTCTTCTTTGGAGTTAGTGTTTGTTTGTTGTTGAAAAAAGAGTCATGACAAGTACACAACCAAAGTAGCCCCTACTTGTAATGGCTCTCTCCGAAGTGCTAGGTTTACCATTGCAGAAGAGAGGTCAAGTAAGAACGTTAAGTCCCTGAAATAGATATTTATTTTTTCACAATACACTACTGAAGCATGAATTCATAAAAAGATGTCATCTGAATTGCAGTTGTAACACAGATAAATTATCAAGAAATCTGGTGATAGTCCTTGTTCAGTTTTAAAGTAAGAAAATCATATATGACAGGAGAATGATAGGTTAAAAATAGGTGATATAACAAAACAAGAACAGAATTTTCTTAAATGATTTCTTCTGTTCTTTTGAGATTATAATATAACTACGTCATTTCCCCCTTCTTGTCCATCACTCTAAACTCTGTTATATACCCCTCCTTCCTCTCTTTCAAATTCATGGCTTCCTTTTTAGAGTATTACATTAATATATGTATATGTACATGCCTATATTCTTAAATGCATAAATACAACCTGCTAAGTCTGTATAACGTTATTTGTATGTATATTTTTATGGATTGACCATGTGGTATTAAAAGCCATTTGTGCGCTCTTCCCCTGAGAAGACTATTTTCCCCATTCTCAACATCTGCCAGTTACTTGTAATACATTGTGTAGGGCTTAGGCCTCATGGGCTTTCCCTTGTCCACTTTGGCATGTTTATTAGTGTTGTCTTTATTTGACACATGTCAAATAAAGGCTGTCATGTTTCTTAGACTTTCTTACATTCCTATGAGACACAATCCTGCAGAAAACTCCCTGATCCTCCAGCTCTTACAATTTTCTTGCCCCCTCTTCTGCAATAGTCTTTTGATTATTACACAGTTATGTATTTTAAAGCCTGGCTTCCTTGGAGGAACAAAAATTACTTGAGGAAATTCTAAGTATCTGTATTACTACAGAAAGCTCTTGTTTATATATGGCAGGAAGCAAAAGTCCTAGAATAAAATAATGTTTCCTGACTTGATAAAATAAAAACATGGAGCCGGGCGGTGGTGGCACACGCCTTTAATCCCAGCACTCGGGAGGCAGAGCCAGGCGGATCTCTGTGAGTTCGAGGCCAGCCTGGACTACCAAGTGAGTCCCAGGAAAGGCGCAAAGCTACACAGAGAAACCCTGTCTCGAAAAACCAAAAAACAACAACAACAACAACAAAAAAAAACAAAACATGGAGTGCAAACATACAAGGATATAATGGTTAACTTTTGTGTGCATGTGTGTGTGTGTGTGTGTGTGTGTGTGTGTGTGTGTGTGTGTGTGTTGGTGCTGGCATTCCACAGGAAGCATGTGGAAGTCAGAGGACAAATTGCAGGGATCCATTTACCCTTTTACCGTGTGCGACTCATAAGATTTAGCTATGGTCATTAAGGATATTTCATTGGGTATTCCACCACATAATTGTGTAGTAATTATTGCTACTATGTCCATCTACTTCTAAGGAATTTAGGGAAATCCACTACCTCTTCCAGGTATATAAACTCTGGATCTGTATTCAGTTTCACATTCCTGGAGGGTTTAATCTTTAAAATAAAGGCTCCATCATATCATTGCCTTAAAAATAAAATATGATCTGCCAGTCAGTGAACTGGTATGAATTTGTGTCTTCTTGTCAGGGGGCAATGTGGAAAAATTGTGCATGCAGGGACAGGGAAAGTAGCCGAGGATTCAGAACCCTGAAAAGTCTTGAGAAAAAGTTTTGTACTGAGCATGTTGATATATCTGATGGTAACTGGGGAAGTTTCATAGGAGTGATATAGGAAATGAAACATAAAATAAGGCATTATTTCTGTGACTCAACTTAATGTAAAACAGTGTTAATTACAGTTTTCAGATGTTTGTAGGCATGGTAGGAAGTTGGCTAGAAGCTGAAAGGTCTTTGAAAGTTTGAACTCTCGTCCTTAATGAAGAGCATAAATGAAAATAATAATGTTACAGTTTTCAGTAGACTAAGTTTTGGATTATTTTATAATTATGTCATTATTATGTGCTCTTAGGAAAATATCAAGAATTTATTTGGCCAGTAAAGCTTAATAAGTTGGTGGATTGGCAATTAGAGCAAACATAGCATTTGATTTTCTACTGTAATTGCAGATGAGTTGGTTTCTGAAAGAGAAGCAAAGACAAAGCAAAATAATTTGGTACATAAGTTTAAAAAAGGAATCTTGGCCTTCACTGCTGTTCTGACTTTGTCCACTATGTTGTCCTGTCTCCGCTAATATAGATTCAAGGAGATAAATAAATTGCTAACATTAGTGACTACACTTGTGCTATGTTTGTTTATCAGATATAAGCATTTCTCAAGAGGACAGTGCAGTTCTTTGTTATTTGGATTCGGTTTCTTACTAATTGATTTTTTCTCCCAGAGCTGAAGTATGTGGGCAACAGAAGGAATGCAAAGAGGAAAGGAGAATGCAGGAGATCCTATTTCTCTTTGGAAACTTTTCCTTACTCTTTTCTCTTTCCACCACCATCCAGTGGAGGTAGGGTGTTTTGCATTATCTTTTGATTTTGGAGGTGTGTCTAATGTTGCCTGCTTTGGCTTACATGCTGAGTAGTCTTAATGAGGTATGATGCTTCTACAATTGCCATGAAAATATTTTTGAGTGAGTTTGTAAATTCAACAAAGGGGAGAGATGCATTAAAAGGAGCTTGTGCAGCTCAACTGAGATTAGGTGTTGGCCAGCTTACCTACAGATTCATAAATAATTCAATGTGTCCCGTTTTTCATAAATAACATTTTGTGTTTTTATGCATCTTGCAATAGATTAAGTAAGTGATACAATGAGGCTTGCTAAAAGTCATTCTGAGTACTCTTATTTTGCAATTTCTTTCACTTTCTTGCAAAAGATTCAGGGGAACTCGATGAGGAAGTACAGTGTAGACATGCCTCTGCTAATGATATTCTGTGCTTTTCAGGACCAAGTAAAATAGCCACCATTATTGTTCCCTTGATGAGCATCAAATTAACCCTTTAAAGCCTGTAAACTTTTTTTCCAGCTTCCACTGTTTTTAACTCACATCTTTCATGATGAAAAAAAAATCTCTTAAACAAACTGAGAGACTCCCTTATTTGTCTTTGCTCTAGTTTCTTGAATTGTCATGATCATTCAATAATCTTTTATTCAGATTGTCTGTTCAAATCATTGCTCCTTGGGTTTCAAGGTTAACATTTAGATACTTGATCCAAATGGAGTTCATTTTTGTGCAATGTAACAGATACAGGCCTAATTTCATTATCTGCATGTGGATATCCAGTTTCCCCAGTGTAATTTGTTGAAGATATTTTCTTTTCTCTTACATATATTTCTGCAACTTTGTTGAACATTAAATAGCTGAATTCATTTGTCCTCATGTTTAGATCTTTGATTTTTTTCCATATGTCTGCATATCTGGCTTTTCTTTATTTTTGCCAGTACCAAATTGCTTTTGTTACTATGGCTGTGTAATGTATCTTAAAATCTAGCATTGTTCTTTTTGCTCAGTACTGTTTTAGTTATGTGAGGTCTTTTGTGGTTCCATTTAGCATAGTTTTTTTTTTCTATTTTGTGAAGAATTGGATGGGAATATGATTGAGATTGCACTGGACCTGTAAATTTTGTAAAATTTCTGTTTTCACATCAGTAATTCTTATTCTGTTTTTCTTTTTTTCTTTTTTTTTGTGTGTGTGACAGGGTTTCTCTGTATAGCTTTTGAGCCTGTCCTGGAACTCTCTCTGTAGACCAGTCTGGCCTCAAACTCACAGAGATCCTCCTGTCTCTCCCTCTCAAGTGCTGGGATTAAAGGTGTGTGCCATCACTGCCCAGCTTTACAACAGTAATTCTGCAAATCCATATGCATAGGATGTCTTTCCATTTACTAATGTTCTTCTCTATCTTTTTCTTCAAAGGTTAAAAGTTTTTATTATAGAGGTATTTCACTTTTTTGATGAGGTTTATTCCTATGTATTTTCTTGGAGGCTATTGTGAATTACCATGATCTCTTTCTTGGTATGTTTGTTGTTGGTTTAAGAAAATCTTTTGATTTGTGCAAGTTGATCCTGTATCTTGCCATATTGCTGAATTTGTTCATTTCTAGGAGTTTTCAGGCAATTTTTGGGGATCTCTTAGGTATACTCTTGTGTCATCTGAAAAAAGTTGTGTTTTGACTTATTTTCCAATATGTATGCTTTTTATTTTCTCTGGTTTAAAGTTACATCTAGTACTTCGAGTACAATATTGAAAAGGAGTGAGTACAGTAGACAGCACTGTCTCATTCCTGACTTTGGTAGGATTGCTTCAAGTAGGATTGCTGTAGGTTTATCATATACAATTTTTATCACATTGAAGAGTGTTCCCTCTAGTACTACTCATTCTAGGACTTGTGTCTTGAAGGCATGATGGATTGTTGTAGAAGATGTTTTTGCCTATATTGATATTATCATGTATTTTTTTTTTAAATTTAAGTCCCTTTACATGGTTGATTACATTTATTGACTTGTATGTGTTGAACCATCCCCTCATCTCTGGGATAAAGCCAACTTGGTAATAGTGGGTAATTTGTGGTGATATTTTATTTGTGCTCTAATAAATAAAGCTTGCACGGAGATCAGAGGACAAAGCCAGCCACTATATTAAACATAGAAGTCAGACAACTGTGGCACTTGCCTTCCATACTAGCATTTGGGAGGCAGAGATTCATCAGATCTTTATGAATTTAAAGCCACACTGGGAACAGAGCCAGGTGTGGCGGTACATGCCTTTAATTCCCGGCACTAATTAATCATAGAGGTCTGGAGGTATGTATAGACAGACAGGAGATGATAGAGCTGGGCAGAAAGAGGAAGTGATGTAGCTGGGCAGAGAGAGGAAGTGAGATGGCAGGGCACAGAAAGGATATAGGCATGAGCATACAGGAAGTAGCTCTCTCTTGGCTGAAGAGTTCCTGCTCTCTCATTTTGCACCCCAATATCTGGGTCTGGGTTTTTTATTAATAAAACCATTTAGCAATTTGTCTTACAGATAATCTGTTGTCATGTATGTCTAGTTCAGTGTGCAACTCTTTCTTTTTGTTAGTTGAGCTGAAGGTCTGTCATAATTGTTTCTCTTCTTCTGCTCTAATTTTTGTCTTGTATCACCATCAACGGGGTTTGGATTTGTTTTGCTCTTGTTTTCTCAAATTTTTAGTTGCAATGTTAAGTTATTTATTTATGCTTTTTCTTATTTTTCTGTATGTGTAGAGCTATACATTTCACTCCTCCAACTGCCTTCAATGTGTCTCAGCAGTTTAGTCATGTTTTCATTCCAGAAAATTTGTATTACTTCTTTGACTCATTTAACATTCAGTAATGAGTTCTTTAATCTTTATGAGTTTGTATATTCACTGGAGACACAGTTATTGGTTACTAATTTTAAGTTTTATTGCATTGTGTTCAGACAGGATACATGGAGTTAATTCAACCTTTTTGATTTTATAAGGATTTGCTTTGTGTCTCATTTTAGAGAATATGGTCTATTTTAGAGAAGCTTCCATATGCTGCTGAGTAGAATGTACATTCTTTGGTATTTGGGTAGAATATTCTGTAGATATTTGTTAAGTCCATTTGATGTAAGATGGTGTTTTTATGCACATTTTTTGTCTAGATGGCCTGTCTATTGGAGAAATTGGGGTATTAAAATAACCTACTATTATTGGGTTAGTATTAATCAAGATCTTGAAATCTAGTAGTACATATGGTATGAAATTGGCTACACCAGAGTTTTACCTGTATATGTCTAGGATAATGTCTCCTTGGTTGATTGCTTCCTTGATTAGAATGATGTGTCCTTCTTTATCTCTTCTAATAAGTTTTAGTTTGAAATCTGTTTTGTCAGATATTAGGATAGAAACACCTGCTTGCTTATTTGTCCCAATTTATTGGAGTATTTTTGCCCACTTTCCCCCCTATAATGTAGTCCCTTTCTTTAAAGCTGAAAAGTGTTTCCTGCAGACAATAGACAGATGGATTTTTTCTTGATCAATTCTGCCAGCCTGTCTCTTTCCACTGGAGAATTGAGGCCAATAATATTCAAAGCTCATATTGAATTTTTTGTTGATTGCAATAACTGTGCTCTTGATATTTGGTACTGTTGTTTGTGTTCTTAGTGGTACTTTGTGTTTTAGAAACTACAACTGTGTATTTCATTTCACACTCTCTTGACTATACTTATTCCAAACTTCAGCCCAAAATATTGCTTCCTAGATTGTCTGTTGGTATGGTTTGTTGGATCTAAATTGTTTTCAACTGTTTATGTTGTGGAAAGTTTTTCTTTCTCCAACCATGATGAATAGTTTTGTTCAGTATGTTAGTCTAGCTTGGCCATCATGGTTTTTTAGACTTGAAATACATTGCTCCAGGCTCTTTTGGCTTCAAGGTTTCTATTGAGAAATCCGCTTTTATTCTAATGAATTTTTCTTTTATGTGACTTGTATTTTATCTCTTGTAGCTTTCAACACACTTCTTTTGTTCTATATACATAGTGTTTTAACTATGGTGTGTTGTCACTGCTATAGAGGCTGTGGGACCTGGGAAATTGGAGCTGATAAATGAGGCAGACTAAAGTCTCACGCAATAGCAAACTTTATTCAGAGCATCTGCCACTTTATACTTTGAGGGTTAAGAAAAATCACATGAATAAAGTTCTCATGAGTTCAGGTTGTATAGCTGTATACAATCAAAAGACAATCTGCACATGGTAAACAAACAAACATGTTTTCCACAGAGGCATATAAAGGATAGTTTAAACATTTAATTGAATAACAACTTCAAGCAATAATGAGTAATCTGAAGTAAAATCATTCCTATCCACTACACCTGGAAGGAGCAAGAAAACACAATCTAAAAACAATTCCATCTTTTGTAGAAACTTGATGTCACAAGACTCTTGGCCTGTTTTCTTGGAGTGTTTCCACAAGCACTCAAATTTTTCCTCACACAACTCTATTCTTGGAGCATTTCCTGACAATATGAAATGGAGATTTTCTTTTATGGCCTTATCCTTTTGGTTTTCTGTCTGCTTTTTGTATCTGTGTGGGTATTTCTTACCTTAGTTTCATGAAAGTTTCTTCTATGATCTTGTTGAAGATCTGATCTATAACATTGACCTGAGATTCTTATCCCTCCTCTAACCCTGCAATGAACGTTTGATATTTTCATTGGGTCCCACATTTCTAGTATGTTTCTTTCCTGTATTTTTAAAGATGTTTTCATATACTTTGTTTATTTCGACTAGATCCCCCCTTTTGTCTTAAATTCCTGATATCCTGTCTTCTGCTTCAATCATTCTACCCATAAGGCTTTTCTTAGAGTTTTAGTTGAATTATTGGGTTTTTCAACAACAATTAATTTTTAAAAGTCATGGATACAGGAAGCAAAGAGAGTATATATGAGTGTTTTAAAGGAATGAACAATGATATAATTATGTTATAATCTCAAAAAATAAATATTCTAAACAGTCAAGCTTACTGCTAAGAGAAAAAAAGTTTTACTTTTCCTGAGCTCAGGAGTCACTTCTTGTTAAACAATCCATTGCGGGTTCATCTTTTCTTCTTTAAATTGCCCTATAAGAACTCAGTTTTATGAAACATAAATAATGATACTCCTTTTATTGTTATTGCCACTAATAATAAATTCATTTTATTCTGAGATAAGAATTTTATATTTTGTGCCAGCGTCCACGAAACCATTTCAAGGTCAATTGCTAAAGTAAGATGTAATTTCCATTTCCCTTGGTTACCTCCCCCAATTTGAAGTTAATACCCTATCATTAAAGATACCACATACTTCAGACATAGAACTTTGAAGAATAGATCCAGAATTTGCCTGAGTGCCTCTTCCATGAGGAATAACTCTCACAGTGTCTAAAATTTCTATGTAAGCTAAAAAGGGAGAAAAATAATAATCATACTCAGATGTAATGACTATGAGCCACAGCAAGAAATTACCAGGGGTGCAAAAGTGCACTTTTATCTTGAGGGAAACCAGCAGTTATTCAGTTGGACTTAAGTCCTGCTCAATGAGAGGGAATTCATGCATTATAGTGTAAAACTAACCATGTACCTGTGGCTACAATGGTCATAGACCCTAGGAGACAACCTACTCTTGCTGTTTTCCTAAACTTTCATAGTTTCTAATTGTATTCTAAATACTTACATCCTCATATTAACAGGTAAGCATAGCCCTCCTGCTCTTCATCAAAGATGATGCTTCTTTTTGCAACATATGGATACTATTACAGAGATCAACAGCTGGTCAAAATACAGAGAAAACTGTTCTTGGGGAGCCCAGCCACAATTGCTTCATCCACAAAATCCCACACCTAATGCTCATGGAACCTTGTGGAAGAGAGGGTGGAAACATTTTATGAGCCAGAGTACCAACGTGTGAGATGTAGGATAGCACCTTCTACAAAATCTCACATTCTTGATAAGATGCAACCCAAAGGCAAGAAACCAGAGAAGTTAAACTAAATGAAATGAGGTCTTTATAGTAGTAAAGGTAGAACACCAACAGAGAATTAAAGTAAGAAAATATAGGAAAACCAATTCTGTTCCTTGTAAATCCCTGTGTTGTCAGCACCCACATCAAGAAATAGCATCACTGGGAGCTTAGACAACCTCTACATGTACTTTTTCTTTATTTTGGATAACTGCTATTAAGAAATATAACAATACATCAGTTCAAATTTGCTTTAATACAGGTGGCATCACATACAAAGGACTTTGGATTAAAATTATTTTCCTTGACATTTGTTTAATAAGATTGATCCAAAATTACTATGGTAAAAGTTCATTAAATCTGTTTGTTTTGTGGTACTCTAATGGATGGACATATTGAAATATGTTTATTCCTTCTACTATCCATGTACACAGGAGCTCTCCATTTTCAGCTAATATGGATGATGTTGCTGTGATCATTTTAGAAGAAACCATTTAATGAACATATTTCTGTTTGACTTACATATGAAAATAGACTTTTAAGTTCATATTAAATATATGTTTGAAGTGGAATGCTACAGACCATTATTTTCCCAAAGTAAACAGCATATATTTAATTTCCAATAATAGTCAGTGGCTATTTTCTTTATTTTCTACATTCATGTAAACACTTCATATTGTGTATCCTTTTATTTTTATAACTTCCATTTTTATGCTTTTATTAAATAATCATTAACCTTGAAATACAATTACATATTTCTATGAAATAAACAGGGGGAAATCTAGAACTTATTGAACACATATTATGGACTCTTCATTATCTTTGTGGATAAATATCAATGATGAATAAAACTAAGAATAGCCACCAAGAAGATTATAATTGGGCAAGAAAAAAGATGTCAGAAAGTCTTCCCAAAAAGAAGTCAAGGGACAGGCAGACTGAATGGGAGAATAACAATAGATACTGAGAAAGCATAATTGCAAAACCATGAAAGCACAAAGTGTGAAAAAAATTCAAGAAATGGAAGGTATTCTATACGTATTGATATGCTATGGAATGTATTTATCCTTTTGTGTGATACTATGCATTATAAAATGTACACAAGATTTTTTCTTCATAAGTGAAGTAAAGTGAAGTCAGATGGACTCTCTCTTACACAACAGATGATATAAATCATTTAAGCTGCTTAGGTCTTCAGTATCTTGTCAGAACAAGGGAATATTAATATAGGATTATTGTATTAAAATTACCTTTTTTTGGAAAAAAACGCAACAAATTGAAGTTATTCTGTGCACATTAGGGAGTTAACTGTAGTGAGGAACATTAAGTACAAAACACAGATTTTATTCCCAGAAAAAAATGTTTAAAGGACAAAAGGGATAGATACCCATTAACCTATTCATTTTTAATATAATGACTAAAACTAGTGAAACTTTTTGAAGCAATAATTCCATTTCCAAAATTCAGGCTCCGACTACAAGGTCAAAAAGAAAAAAAGAATTGACAGTGAGCACTGACTTCAAATTTTTAAATAACTCAATTTACCATATTATGTTCCCAGGACCCTTTCGGTCTGATTAGGAACACTTTCAAGTATTAACTCACTGTTTCAACTTGATTACCTCTGACTAAACAAGGTTTCCACAAGTGCTTTGACCATCTACATCTTTCAGGAAAACAGATTAAAGTTATTGCCAATTTCATTAAAAAGAGCTGTCTTCATTAAGTTAATGGAAACTATTGAGATATTGAAAATTAATGGATGCAGAACATCTTTAAAAATTAATAAATTGATAGTCTATATATCATTTGGGTAAAAAAGGCTCAAAACTGTAGACATCTTTAAAATAACCTGAATGAACTCTTCTAAAAACTAACTGTCAATATACTGAGGCCAGTTTTGTTTTTTTTTTGACCACACTGCTAATGCCCCTGGCCTCAAAGATAACTAATGCAAATGAAACTTGTAGCAATCTGACATTGAATAATTTTATTTGTTTAAAACCATCAAAAGAGAAAAAAAAATTTTTAATAAAAAAATCAACTTCATGATGATGAAGAACCACATTGATGATAACATAGAATGTAAATGACAACCAGGACTTTATAAAATAAATTACACACAAAGTAATAGTCGTGTTGCAGAAATGCTATTTTGCTTTGGCTTTACTTTTGTGTTTTGTTTTCTTTTACTTAGTTCATACTGTTCTCTCTTATTCTATGCACACTGACCAGTTGTGGAGTTGTGTGCTATTTGCCATCTACTGCAAAAATAAGCTCCTGTGCCTGGCGGTGGTGGATCATGGCTTTAATCCCAGCACCTAGGATGCAGAGCCAGTCGGATCTCTGTGAGTGTGAGGCCAGCCTGGTCTACAGAGAGAGAGAGATCCAGGACAAGCACCAAAACTACACAGAGAAACCCTGTCTCGATAAACAGATAGATAGATAGATAGATAGATAGATAGATAGATAGATAGATAGATAGATAAGATTCTGTGATAAGGACTGAGAAATGTACTGATCTGATAATTTTATGATTTTATTTTTCTTAGCAGCTGAATAATATTTCATTGTGTAATAAACATGGGTGTTTTGATTCATTAAGTATCAGTAATTAAATGTGGGACATCAGGACTGAAGTAATGATTTGTATATCAGGGACAATGAGTCCCTTTATTACTTTTTCCCTCCCAGTTCCTTCCTCCCCTCCCATTTGATCTGCATCCATCCACTATCATCTGTCATTAGAAAACAAACAGGCTTTTAGGGAAAATGATAAAATAATATAAAACAAAATCAAAATAGGCCAAAACAAACAGAAGGAAAAGAGTCTAAGAAATGGCACATGAAACAGATATTAATGCAGAAACCCATTCGTTCATGCAGTCAGGAATCCCATAAAAATACTAAACTGGAAGCCAGAATAAATATATGCAAAGGACCTGTAGGGTAAAAAAAAAAAAAGAGAAAAAACAAAACAAAACAAAAAAATCTCCAAAGATGCTGTTAAGTTGATTTTCTGTTTGCTATCTTCTGCTGGGCATACAGTTTGTTTTTACTTAATATTCTTATTTGTATTTTTTATTTTTCATTTTTATCTTATTTTTATTATTTCTCTTTTAGTTTTCCTTGGAGCGGTACACTATAAGGTTGAGGAGCACATATAAAGGGCCTGGGAGGTTAGAGAGATTGGGGTGCCAGATGTGAAATTCCCAAAGCGTTAATGAAAATTATATTAACAAAAAAAGAAGGGGAGAAAGTACAGGGCACATACAGACACACATTGGGTAGTTTCTGTCTCTTGCCATGTGGTGCCTGTCAGCATTTTTCCAGCCAGAAAGTCATCAACAGTTGTGTCCCCTCTATTCTAGACATACAGAAGCACAAGCCAAAATAAATAAGTAAATAAATCCTTTTCTTTTTTAAAGTAAAGAAAAAAAATGACTGGTTTGTTTCCCAGTACAACTTCCTTGGAAAAAACTAAACTTTCATTTTCAGTTGGTTGCCAACTGGAGATTGCTTCCCGGTTAGAGTGTGAACACGTATCCTCTTCTCCTTTCACTTTTAAGACCCCATCTGGTACAGACCTGCGTAGGCTCCAGTATCCATGAGTTCATGTGAGCTGTGATCATGTTGATTTAAAGGCCTTTGTTTCTTGATGTTCTCCATCCCCTCTGGCTCTTAAAGTCTTTCTACCTCCTCTTCAATAGGATTCCCTAAGCCCTAAGGGGTGAGGATTTTATAGAGACATTCCATTGAGGGCCCAGTGTTCCAAGATCTCTTAGGGTCTTCTTTCTTGGAAGTCCTATTCTACTGCTTTTGCTTATTTACAATGTTCCTTTTCTATTCAAACTTATTATTTTATATTGACCAGCACACAATAATTGGGTCTTTCATAATACAAATCACGTAGTTTTCATGAAACCTTGATAAATTTTGTATCACTGTGAAAGAGTTACTCTAAAGAAATTAAGTTGGAGACTGTAAACTTTTTATTTTATAAATAACTTCATAGTAAAATAAGAACTCAACTATAATATTTGAATGTCTAAATCCTATGACATATTCTATTTAGAACTTTGTTGTGCTTATAATTCACTATAATTCACATTTAATTCAAGCCATTTTGATAAAATTTCTTAATGTCAGTATAGATTTTACTTTTTTATATACTTTAAGCATCAACCATCATACTGAGATAGGACCCTTAATTTTTATATAATTTTATTATACAAAAGTTATTTGTTTTTATTTCTAATAAGTTAATTATTTTATTATGAGCATTCTTTGATTAGAGGAATGGCTAGAGCTGTATCTTTCATAAACAGCTGAATATATTATTGTATCTTGTGTCCAATACATTGGCTCCATTACTTCTTTATACTATGTATTCATTGTGCTCTAAAAGCACAAATGAACTGACTAATAAGAGAACTTACCTATTTCCAATCAGAGTGAACTAAAAATATCATAATATATGCTATATGTTCACATTAAGCAGTCTCCAAGAAACACTGAACTTTTTTTTGCTCTGATATATCAGAAGAAGGGCAAGCACAAAGGCCGTGAATAAATGATGTAAACATTTACAATAATCTAAGTCCTAAGTAAGTCGAAGCTAAGTTTTTCTTATATTTAGAAGAACCTAGAAATTTTAAGACTTTGGTGTGGTCTATCATCATAGAGATAGCTGGTATGAAAACCATGAATAGATTTCATGGGAGATCTTAGTATGAAAATAAGTTTGTCAAATAACCCATATTTAAAAGGAATTTATGTTTCACTATAAGTATATATAACTAAGTAACCAGGAAATTATCTTGTCACAAATAGTGACCTAGAGAGAACTTTCGTAAAAGACTCATTCTCAGAAAAGAATGTATGATATTGCCACAGTCAAATGTATATGAGTTCAGTACATAAACATTTTTTAAAAGACAGCACACAAAACTTAAATATTAGAAAGTAGAAAATATGACACAAAAGAGTAATCATTTAACTACATTTAAATGAGTATAACAATGAAAAATAATTATTAAAGATTATGTTCAATGCAACGTGATTCACTGAAGTCACGTTAATCAACTAAGGTGTTTATTGGCAGATGAATACATAAAGAAAATATGGTACACATATAAAATTGAAAAAATGTGAAAATTCTGTCATTTGTGACAAGATTCCTAAGGCTACCATAACAAATTTAGATGACATTAATTGGTCATTGTTGCTTATACCAGTACACTCAGCACTCAGGAAGCTGAGGCAGGAGTACAAGTTTCAGGTTAGCCTGAACAGGTGTACAAGATGAATTCAAGAGCAGTCAGCATATGCTAAACAATGATATCCTACCTCAAAACAAATCAAAGCAAAACAAAAATTACCAGAAGCTGGATGGCTTAAAACATTGTTACCTCACATTTCTGGAGGCCAATCCAAAATCAAAGTTTTGATAGCACCATGCTCCCTTCAACAGCTCAGTGGTGTTGGCCTTACAGAGATGCACCTGTCACTGCCTCCCAACTGTCCTGCTTGGATTAAAGGTGTATGTGACCACACATGGATATCCAGGGGAGATGTTTTTTTTTTTTATTTGCCTCTTCTAGCTGCTGAAAACTATAGGCTTTCTGTGGCGTCCATTTTCATACTTTCTCTTTTGTCCTTCACATCCTGTCTACCTCTTCTCTGTGGCTGTATTATAAGGATACTGGAGTAATTCGTGGTGATACAAGGTGGACAAGTATAGTTTAATTAGATAGGTAAGGAGCGTTTTACAAATAAGGTCATAGTCATAGTTTTAGGATTTTGAGAAAGACATGGACATATTTTTATAGGGCCCACCATATAAACCACTATAAAAGAATACAATGAGCCAGGGGGGTCATGGCAGGGGAATCCACAGAAACAGCTGACCTGAGCTCTTGGGAGTTCATGGACTCTGGACCAACAGTTAGGGAGCCTGTATGGGACCGACCTAAGCCCTCTGCAGGTGTGTGACAGTTGTGTAGCTTAGTCTGTTTGTCAGGCTCCTAGTAGCAAGATCAGGACCTGTCCTTGGCACTTAGTTGGCTTTTGGGAACCTGTTCCCCATACTGAATTACCTTACCCAGCCTTGATGCAAGGGGAGGAGCTTGGTTCTGCCTCAACTTCATATGTCATGCTTTGTTCAAGCCCATGGGAGGCCTGCCCCTTTCAGAATGGAGATGAAGGAGGAGTGGATTTGGGGGAGTAGAGGGGAGGTGGGGAGGGAACAGAAGGAGAGGAGTGAGAGGAAACTGTGGTCAGTATGTAAAATAAGTGAAAATATTATTTAAATAAGATTACATAAAAAAGAACAACCACAACAACTTCCCATTTGTTTTGAATAGATATTATAAACAAGTTTACAGACAAAATAGGGGAAATATATGAATGTCTAATGAGTGAGAAATTTTCAGATATGTAAATACATTCTCATATATTACATATGTATAAAATGAGTGAACAAGCATAATTGAAACATCCCAGCAGAAAACAACGCTGAGCAACAAAATAGGAAACACATAGGTAAATTTCACTGAGCTTTCATGATATGGAAGAAAAATAAATATAATGACTAAAGGCTATAAAATTGAGATGAAAATGAAAAACCTGTATGCATATTAATCATAATTAAATTTAAATAATTAGAAAATTGCCTAGAATAATTATTTTCTGTATGAAAGCCTAAAAAGAAAGTGTCTTGGCTATATGAAGCAATCTCTTCACTTACATTTTACTGTATCTTCAGTGCGCCTGGAAAAGAAGTTAAGGATAAACAATTAGAAAACTTTTACACATATATTTTAGATAGGAAAATATTAAGCTAATCTTTGGCCTTCTGGGAAGGTGTAATTATAGGATATTTGAAAATATGCTATTTTGAAGACTGGCAATGAGTGATAAGATATATTTGAAATGCAACTGAAATGGAAAAGGGAACACCCCAGATGTTACTGAGAGATACCAAGGGAGCAGATCAGACAGACAGGGTTTAGTGAGAGCTAGACATAGGAATCATGGAATGTATCATGGATATGTTAGATATCATGAGCATATAAGAAGAATAAGGAAAGATTCAAACTTAAGATTTTAATATTGGAAATTTGTGAGAAATTGTGGTGATTTCCCTGCAGGCTTTATAGCATGCAGGGAAAAAATTATTCACAAAGAGACAAGAATGAAATGGCCCAATTATATTGTAACCAGTGCTGGACCAGGAAATTTAGAGTCTGGCCCAGCTGATTTTGCTTTAGTCATATTTAAGCACAGCACACTTTTTGAAAACAGTATTCAGATAACAATTAACTCAGCCCCAAGGGAACAACAATTTAAAGCATGTTTACATTGAGATTCCACAAAGTACATCTGGCTTCTTTCAAAAGAATGAGTAACATTGACTCAGCGATAGTGCCCAAGATTTAGGGAGCTTAACTGAGGTAAACATAATGCCTGTAGGTGTCAGGATTGGCCTGGCCCTCAGATAACATAGAAATCACTTAGGCTATTGTAAAGCACAAATTATATCACTCATAAAAGTGAGTTTTATGGTCTAAAAACAGTGCTCAAGATTTACAGGGAAAAGGTCTTGGATAAGTAAAAACATAAATTCTGGGAGATACGACAGAATCTGTCTCATCAGATAACAAAGGATCACCAGGTTGTAAAACTACATCATTCCTAGAATTCCAGGAGGAGCAGCTGTGCACCTCATTCCATTGAGGAGGTAACTGCGTTTAACCTTCTTGGCTTCTCCAGCACTTATCTGTGTGCACAAGGCTTTTTGCTCTCTACAAGTAATGATGCTCAGGAACCACTAAAGTAGCCATTAGAGAAAATAATAAGTTGAAAGTCACTGACGAAAATGAGGGTGTCAGAAAATCTAAATTTTTAAATAGATTGACACTGAAATTATTTGTAATAATACTAGGATCAGATTTGGAAAGGTGAACAAGGATGCAGGTATTAAGTTTTTTGAAAATATTTCTCATTTTTTTGTTTGTTCAAGACAAAGTTGCTCTGTGTAGCCCTGGCTGTCCTGGAACTTAATCTGTAGACCAGGCTAACCTCAAACTCAGAGATCTACCTGTTTCTCTCTCCCAACTGCTGGGACTAAAAGCATATGCCACCAGTGCCTCACAGAATTTCTTTTATTTTTGAGATTGTAATAAATTTATATTTCTGCCTTCCTTTTCCTCCTTCCAAACTCTCCCATACACCCCTTCCCACTCTTCTTCAAATTCATAGGCTTTTTTCACTGATTGTTATCGTATGTGAGGGTGTGTGTGCTTTTTCCTAAATATAACCTGTTCATTCCATGTAATGCTACTTGTATTTATATTTTCAGGATGTTTCCTGGGATGATGTCATGTAAGATGGCTTTCAACATAAAAGAGACACTACTTGGAATTTTGCAGAGATCTATCCAGAAAGTCGTGTCAGAATACACTTGTTCTCTGAGACCTTGGTAAAGTAGAAGATGTCTCACAATGGCTGAGTTTTTAAAGGAGCTCCAGAAGACGGAAAGTAGAAAGCATATTCAGTGAATGGATAGGCAAGATATTTTTCCAAATCCAAGATCACAGAGACTAGGTGTAGACAAAGGTAAAAGGGACATTTGCATCAGAAAATGCATCAGGAATATGTATATCTTAAGGCAGATAGATAACAGAAGTGATGTATGCTTCTGGCTGCAACAAAGACTTACAGTTATATCGTGAATGTTTGAATGAGACATGTATCCCATAGACTCTTGTATTAGAAAACTTGGTCCCCAATTGGTGGCACTTTTGGGCGAGGTTGTGGAACTCTTAGGAGGTGGAATCTTATAAAAGTCAATATATCACTGTGGGTGAGTTTGTGTGGGTTATAGCCTCACCCCATCCCTGTTCTCCCTCTCTGTTTCCTGTGTGTGGATGAAAATTCCATTAGCCCACTTTCTGCTGCTGCTGCTGCTGCTGCTGCCATAATCTCTGACTGTTGCCATGCCTTCCTTACCATGATGGACCCTATAGCCTCTGGAAGCAAAAGCTAAAATAACCCCCTTTCTTCTATATGTGTTTTCTGTCAGAGGCTTTTCCTACAGCTTTAGAAAAATAGCTAATATGGAAATTGGTACCAGAGGAAGTAGGGTTTTGCTCTGATAAATCTGACCATGTGGCTTTTATGACTTTGGATTATTTTGTGGGTGAGACTGGAACTTTGGGCTAGAAAAGTTGTTGAATGTTGGAACTTATTTGGCCATTATTCTACTCAGATCTTAGAGATAAGAAGCTGATAAAATTAGAGAGTAGGGGCATGGCGTGTGATGTTTCAGAAAAGAGCAAGGACTCTATCAATATCAAGGCTAGAGATTATTCATGTGATATTTTAGCAAAGAATCTAGGTGTATTCTACTTCTGTCCTGAAATTTTGTAAACAGACTGAATTTCAAAATAATGTAAAAATTATTTTTTTTTTTCGAGACAGGGTTTCTCTGTGTAGCTTTGCGCCTTTCCTGGGACTCACTTGGTAGCCCAGGCTGGCCTCGAACTCACAGAGATCTGCCTGGCTCTGCCTCCCGAGTGCTGGGATTAAAGGCGTGTGCCACCACCGCCCAACGTGTAATAATTTCTTAGGTGGAAGAAATTTCAGGACAATATAACATTTAGTCTGTAGTGTGGTTGTTATAGATTACCCTTATACAGGTCTATAATGAAAAAGAGCACGCAGGGCAAAAATAATTTAATAATGTGCGCTTTTGGGAAGAAAGGAGCACTGGGAAGTGCAATCAAGTCAGTGCTAAAAAAAACAGTAATTGTTAATGAGATTAACATTGTTAATGTTGCTCTGTATTGGAGCAACAAGAAAGATGCCAAGAAGATGAGACTCCTTTCATCTTACCCTGCAACTAACTTGTAAGAGATCCTAAAGTGTTGCTTGTGGTATTGTGTTTCCAAAAATATTGTGTACCTTAATACTTATCTGGGGTCAGAGAACAGAAAAGCCACTAGTTAGGCAGTGATAGCACACGCCTTTAATCCTAGCATTGCAGAGGCAGAAATCCATGAGTTCAAGGATACAGCCAGGCATGGTGACTCATCACGCCTTTAATCCCAGAAAGCAAGCCTTTAATCCCAGGGAGTGGTGGTAGAAAGCAGAAAGGTATATAAGGCGTGAGGACCAGAAACTGGAAGCATTTGGCTGGTTAAGCATTTGGCTGGTTAAGCTTTCAGGCTTCTAGCAGCAGTTCAGCTGAGAGCCATTGGGATGAGGACACAGAAGCTTCCAGTCTGAGGAAACAAGACCAGCTGAGAAGTTGGCCAGGTGAGGTTAGCTGTGGCTTGTTCTGTCTCTCTGATCTTCCAGTGTCCACCCCAATAACTGGCCTCAGGTTTGATTTTATTAATAAGACTAAGATTCATGCTACAGTTGCTTGCTCCTAGACAAAAACTGCCCAGGCAAGTTTTTCACCAGCTTCAGCATAGAGAACTTTCTGCAACTGTGACCCAAGGGGCCAGGGTTCATTTCAAGCTTGCAGCTGAGCTCAGCAGTATCGTCCATATGGTACTTGTTTTATAGATTAATAAATATGTGAGATTTCAGGAGTCCTAGATTTTTCATCTATGATTGCAGAGAGCTGTTGATGGTAGACAATGTGTGTCAGGGTCAGAGTTCACATGACTCTGAGAACATGTGAAGGTGATCTCTGGGTTGCAGTGGAGATGCCAAGATGTTGTTGCTGTGGGATGTTCTGTATGGCAAATGTGTTGCTAATTAGTCAATAAATAAAACACTGATTGGCCATTGGCTAGGCAGGAAGTGTAGGCGGGACAAGGAGGAGAATAAAGCTGGGAAGTGGAAGGCTGAGTCAGAGAGACACTGCCAGCTGCCACCATGACAAGCTTCATGTGAAGATCCTGGTAAGCCACGAGCCATGTGGCAAGGGATAAGTTTATGGAAATGAATTAATTTAAACTGTAAGAACAGTTAGCAAGAAGCCTGCCACGGCCATACAGTTTGTAACCAATATAAGTCTCTGTGTTTACTTGGTCGGGTCTGAGTGGCTGTGGGACTGGCAGGTGAGAGAGATTTGCCCTGACTGTGGGCCAGGCAGGAAAACTCTAGCTACATGTTGTAGATGCCATAGATGTAAGACATCTGCTAAGAAGAGCTACGTATAGGAAACAGAAACAGCAGATAGAGAAATGAATGTTGCAGCAGCACAACTGAAAGGCCAAAGCCTTTTGAAATTAAGACACCAGATGTAGAACCTAGAGCTGTAGAATTCAATGTTTCCTTGTTAGGTTTCTTTCTTCTTTAGTTCAGCATTTCTTCATTATTCCCAGTCTTTCCTTTTAGAATGGTAATGTATATTCTGTGCCATTATATGTTGGAAGAATGAAATTTGCTTTTTGGTTTTACAGAGGATTACAATTAAAATATTTTCCTGACTCTCAGAAGAGACATTGTTATTCAGACTTTGGAAAAGTATTGAGATCATTGAAGACTATGGAACTTTTAAAGTTGGACTTAATGTGTTTTGCAGCATGACATGGCCATGAGCCTATGGGGGGGTACAGGTGTGGCATTTGGTGGTTTCAGTGAGATGATTCTGGAAGGATCATGTATTTAAATTCTTGATTCTCAGTTTTGGTGCTGTTTTAGGAGGTTATGGAACAGGTAGTAGAGGGCGTCTTGCTAGAGGAAATATACCATTGGGGGTAGGTTTGGAGAAGTTATAGACCCCCCTATTTCTCTCTCTCTCTCTCTCTCTCTCTCTCTCTCTCTCTCTCTCTCTCTCCCTGGGTGTGGATGAAAGTATGATCAACCATCTTCCTGATCCTGCTGAAATAATTTTCCTGACTATTGTCATGCCTTCCCTGCCATGATAGACTCTATAACTCTGGAACTGTAAGGTAAAATAAACCATTTCTTCCTTTAAGTTTCTTTTTGTCATGGTGGTTTATCACAGCAACAGAAAAGTAATGGATGGGGGATGTTGTGGCTGTCTAATGAAATTTCAAAATGTTGTTCTTACAATTAATTGTAGAAGAGAATAATGCATCCTCTAAGTCATGCAATCTTCACAGCATATGGGCTTCTGGAAGATGTCTACAGCTTGTGGCACCATGTTGAATGTCTTCATCTTTGGCGTTTACATGTTCTCTATTTTACATCTATGATGAGTGTATCTGCAATGTATTTAGAGGCAAATTGACATTCATTGCACTGAGAATTGTCTGTTACATTAAGGTGAATTTTCAAGTAGAAATCTTTTCAAAAGGCATGATTCAATGAAGTTCATCAAATACCACATGAAAATTGTGGTTGTTGCTAAAATTTCTTTCCTGGGGGAGACATAAACAATGTCTACCTATCCTTCTATGGTACCAATAGCAAACCAAAGTATGGTTCCATCAACGTTGACTTTGGGTAACACAATTAATTTATTAGGCTTACTTAGAAAATAATGGATGAAGGGCATGGGTGCCCTTAAAGCAGCTGCCCTGAAAGGTATGCACCCAACATGGATAATACCTCTCCATGGCACATAGATGGATTCCCTCCACAACATCCCAGCCTATATAGTCTAGCCCCTTTCTGAGGCTATGTGAAAATATGTCAAAACTGCATATAACTTGTTGAGAGAAATGGCTGGATACTTGAGTTAGGATCTCAAGACTCTTCCTCCCTTTCCTTCTATAAGCCCAGTTGTGACAATCTTTTCTAAGTAGGTAAAGCTGAACTCATGAATATGGTAGCAATTTAGCTGAGGTAACAGTTCTGAACAACAGAGGTCCAAATAATTATGGAATGTCTCACCTGGATATTTCTTGACAAAACCTCTTTTTGGAATGCAATGGGTATACATGTTTAAGATAATGAAGTTTCTTTATTATTCTAGGAGCACATGGTAGAGAAACAGATAAAAAATAAAATCTTACTTGGCTAAATAATAGAGGTTCCCTTACTCATTGTGTGAATAGTCATCACCTTAACAATTATTTAGTGTTATCAATGTTATTTTACTTTTGCATGCTATGTGCAAGGGAATTATCTATAAGATCTATACATGAAGGGCTCAAGAACTCACTAATAATAGTTCAGAAAAATCCCCCACCAAACAAGCCTAGATAGCTGTAGTATCTAAAGAGAATATCCCAGATGATCACCATGTTGGCTCCACTGCAGTCACAGCTTCATAAGAGGAGAAAAAAAATGAAAGAACATCAGAGGAGCAAAGGTATAGGCACAAGAAATACATAGGTAAACATGATAAAATAGAGAAATAGAGACTGTGTTTTCCTCTTTCAGGATCACAGTAGCAACCATAAAGGACATACTAAAGGGACCTTGCTGTGAGAGAAAGATGACTTTGGAAAACAGAAGGGGTAAGCAAACAGTTAGAATTAGTATAGTGAAATGTTTTAATCACTTATATAACCACACAGATTTTTATGAATTTTATAATGCATGGTTTCTCAGAGGGACAATCTTCAACTAGATAAAAGCCTAGAACCAGAGAGAAACCCACCACATTGCACCCTTTCTTATCAAATTCTTACTCAGAGAAAAAGAAAAGAAAACGAATGTGAATTAAGTAGTTGATTAAATAACTAATTTTGCTGGTTACTCTTCTGGCACAAGGCCCTTGTTGCACTGTAGTCTAAAAACAGTACATGATCAAGCAGCTAATATGGATACTTGATTTAGCATAGTTTTCCACCTATCATTTAAGTTACTCTTCACATCAACATGATGAAAAGTAGTTGCTCACCCCATTTTTCAGGAAATTGAGATTCAAAGTTGATTTAATTCACTCCATTTTCTGCAGTCAAGACAAAAAAATTAAGGATTTTCAATGCAAACTGATTCCAGGGTCCTCTTGTTTAATTACTATGCTTTGTTGACACATGGATATAAATGGGCTTTAGGAGACTCTCCACAATTTTACTATGTATATTATAAAATAAAAGAGGTTATGTTTTCTAATTTGAAAAAGTTAGGAAATTGAGACTTTATGCCCTCAAACTCCATTAGCACAGCCTGCTTTATCTTGTGTCTTTAGACACAATTGTAACCCTCTAGACAGGGATGATCCTAAAAATTAGGAAAGTTTTTAGAGCCCAACTGAGTTTTCTTTTATTCAGTTTATAGAATCATTTCTATGCCTTGAATGTATATCTGCAATAGCCAATGAAGCAGGTTTTGAGGTGGGATCTTTAAGGAGCAATCAGACCCTTAGGTCTAGAACTCATGAAAGAACAATGAATATCATTATGGAAAAAAGTAGCTTGCTATTATTATATTAATATCTTTACCTCTCTCTTTTTAATCCTACTAGGAGATGCTTTCTCTCATGTGATAACAGAAATAAATCCATCATCAGATGTGATACACTGATTCTAAAATTTCATTTTGTTGATGAAAATTATAGCTAATAAATAAAATGATTATTCTCTATTCTGTGGGAACTCTGATAGACTCAACCCAAAATGATATTTAAGTATATTTAACCTAATTATTCTATGAGTGCTATTATGTTTTTACTGGTAGAAAGAATAAATCTTTTGTGTGAAGCAAAATTAGTCTATTGCTTTGGCCTTTGAGGGTACTTAATAATTTTGTTAATATTTTTGGAAGTTATGCAAAGTATGTCAATATCTCTAAAACTTTTTTTCTGAACGTCTTTTTGGGGTCAATTTTCTTGGGTTTGTTTAAAATGGAAATATTGTTTCTCTGACTGAATTAAGGCACAGATGTATTGATTTTGAATTATATCTGTGGCCACTGGTGTTTGTATATTGAAATTTACATACAACTAAGATTCTACATTGTATTCATGAACTCATTAGCAAGTCTATTACTTTTGCATTTCATTCTGCAAAAACTAAAAATATAAGAATAATGTTAACAAAGATACTCTGCAACATCAATGTGAATTATATAACCATAACCACAGAAACCAAATAAACAGTCATATGCCATAATTATATACACCAAATAAAACAGTTACACACCTCACCCTTATTTTAAAGAAAAATAGTTGTATATAACATGTAGATATATGTTTATCATGAATAAGTGATTATTTGGTTTGTCTTCTTTAAAATATTCTTATAATATGCTTCCATTACTGAAACTTAAAAGGCTACAATTATCATTAAAATAAATATACCTGATTATGCAGTTCACAATTAAAAGGAAATGCATTGTTAATTAATAGAACATTTGGAAGTAATACTAACATTCTGCTGGGTGGTAGTTACTGGCTTTCAGCATTCCATAATTTATACTCCACTCAGCTCGAATTACTGGCAACTTCTAAAACAAACAAAACTGTTTAAGTCATGGGTGCCTGCTGACACTGTTCTTCTCTAGGAATCACATGATACTTTTAATAGAGAGCAATTAATGCTCCCTGCTGTAACAAAACAACTCTTCCCCACAATCTTATCTTACTATACAAAGATTCCCTGCATTTCATAAAGGTTAAGCTGTTGTCTTTTACAAGATTCATCATTTTGAGAATGGAGAAAATAACAAAAAAATTCCAAAGGAACTTTTGCAAAACAATGTTACATCATCTTAATTTTAAGAAATAAATATAATTATTATGTAGAAGTGAAATGTGGAGAGATGACATAGGCAACTAAAGATCCATAGAATACTGTGTTCTTCAGAGGATCACAATATTGTAAAGGCTCCCCATCAACCAATCTGGAGCTCTTCTCTTTTCAATGACTTATGAGGGTAGGCTATAGGACTCCTTTCCAATTGGACTGTCAAGTAAGAGACACTAAGGATAGAAATTATTATGTTAAAAGCTATTCATTTGTTTTGGTTTAGAACATGCCAGAAATGTTAAAATTAAAGACATGGCCGTGAATAAAGGAAAAAGATAAGCAACATTGCATCATGAATTTAGAAGACATCAACAATGTTGAATTAATGTTGTTAATGGTGAGACCAGTTATGGATAGCATTTTAGAAAAATTTACACAAATGCTGTTTTTTTCTAAGTAGAAAGAACTTAAGGCAAGTTGTAAGCATTCATAAGAAAAATATTTCAGTTCTGAAGTTCTGAAAAGTTATCTAAATGAATTTATTTTTCTTTATTATAGTGACAAACTTTAGATATTTCAAGCCATGCTTATTGTCCTGGCTAGTTCTGTATAAACTTGTCACATGCTTGAGTCATCTGAAGGAAGAGAACCTCAATTGAGAAAATGCCTCCATAAGATCCACTGTAAGATATTTTATTAACTATTGGTTGATTGGGGGAGTAGCCCATTTTGGGTGGTACCATCCCTGGGCTGAGTTTTCTTGGTTCTAAAAAGCAGGCTGAGCAAGACATAGAAGCAAGCTAGAATGCAGCACTCCTCCATCACCTCTGTATCAGTTCCTGTCTTTAGGTCCTGCCCTGTTTGAGTTTCTATCCTGACTTTCTTTGATGATGATGGAAGTATAAGTCAAATAAACCCTTTCCTCCCCAACTTGCTTTTTGGTCATAGTGTTTCATTGAAGCAATAGAAACTCTAAGACATTATTTTATTCATTGAAAAGTAGGAATTAAAAATAACCAAACCAGGGACAGGAGTGATGAATTAGCAGTTAAGAGCACTTGATCTTCTAGAGCACCTGCATTTAGCTTTCAACGCCCACATAGCAGTTTGCAGCCATTTGTAACACTGGTTCCAGGAGATCTGATGCCTTTTTCTGGCTTCGCAGGCACCAAGTATACACATGGTTCACAGATACACACGGCAGGCAAAACACCATACATATAAAATAAAAAGAAACAAAGGAGCAAATAGACAAATAAACCAGCAAAATGGACCAAGAACTGGTGTTTTGACATTTTGCTACCTTGATGAACTCTATCCTTTGAATGAGTTTTTACGTGATGTATTCCAAAAGACACTTATTTCAGAAATATATCAAACTTGTGTGATGGAAAAAAATGATCTCTTTAATTAAGATTGATCTTAAGATTAATTTAAGATTTATGCCACTAAACCCTTTAAAAAGCAAATAATATAGGTGCAATTAACATTTCACTTTATGAGTGTGTAATCTAAGGCACAAATAATTTTTGGATAGTCACAAAGGTACAGTTTGGAATATGAAACAGTTTGTCTCCAAATCTATGTTCTTGCTCCCATATTAGAGAGTTTCTGATGACATAGTGACTTCAATTGGGTAATTTACATCTTTAGAAAATGTCTCATTGTCATAAAAAAAGAAAAAAATCTATGTTATTAAAACATCTTAAATGTCATATTCTGTAGATCTCTGAAGTGTTTGAAGATGACCTGTCTATCTAAAATATATTTGTTTGACCTTGAAAACATACCTAATATGACTACAAGTTTGATTGTAATAGGTGACTAAATACTAACTTGCATTTCTTTATATCCTAATTAGTTGGTAATAATAACTTTCAAAGACAAGAAAATTGCATTACATTGTTAAATGAGCTGTATAAGTATAATACCTTAAGCAAGATTAGAAATATATGTACAGTATTTTCTAACAAAATCAATCACAAACTTATATCAATATACATAATTCATATACAATGCATAAAAATCCAATTCAATGTAAAATATTTAAAACTTGTAGTTGCTTTCTAAAGTAGATTCAATAATCTACGTTTTATCTTATCATACCTATATCCTCCTTTTTTTTCTTTTCAGAATAGAGTCAATAATCTTTTATTTTATATCTATATCCTCTTTTTTCTTTTTCTTTTTCTTTTTTTTCAAACAAGAACCACAATTCTTTTAGACTTTTTCCTGACCATTAACAATAACAACTTGTAACCAACCATCCTAAACATTGACAATTATCTATAACCTATTGAATGACCAAAAACCACCCATCCCACCTCTTGGGAATGTGGGCATTGTGTTCTTAAAATTACTTCCTGCTGTCTGGGTGCAAAGGCATCTTCAGGGAACCCTGAAAAGAAAATTTTTCAGTTAATTGTCAAGTCCTAGGAGAGTTAGCTGTATCATTGTTGTCCAGACTCTGCATAACATGAAAGTGCAAGGATTGTCTCAACTCAGCTAGCCATCTTAAAATTGTCCTGAGCAGTTTGTAGTCCAAAGCCAATCATTAGGTGGTATTTATCAGCTAAATTGCATTATCATTGTCCATGTGGAATCATCATTGTGGGGTCCAATCATCTTTTTGGAGACTTCAAAGTCACTGTTATGTGTGGTCATGGTTTACTGTAGAAAATCTTTTTCATGGGACATTTTTTTTCTGGATGATTTGTCCTTTTTTCTTCAGATGTCTCATTTGTCCAGTATTCTTCAGATTCCTTAGCCTTCATTCTCCTGAAAGACCCTTCCCCAGCCTTAACTTTGGGAGGTTTTCAAATCTAGTCTTTATCAATGTTAATTTATGGTTTTTCCTGAATTTTTGGTTCTCTTTCTCTCTGTTTTTTCTAGACAGGGTTTCTCTGTATAGATTTGGTGCCTGTCCTGGATCTCACTTTGTTGAACAGGCTGGCCTCAAACTCACAGAGATCCACCTGGCTTTCTCTCCCATGTGTTGTTGTTCTCTCTTTTGTAACTGTTCTATCATCCAGAGCAGTATGGATTTTTAAAATAATCATTAGGTTCTTTAATTGCTCTGAGAAGGAGTTTCTTCCATGGTGACAGGAAAGGACTGAACCAGATGTGTCATTGGGGCTGTAAAGAGGCTCCTCAGAGAGTTTCCCAATGGCAAAGAATTACCTTGTCTGTCCCTTGTTGATCTACATTCGTTGGTCCAATGTTTGCCTTTAGCATGCCTTCTGCATGATCCAGAAGAGAGCAGGATTCTGTTGCCATTGTTCCTTGAGAAAACATTGTTTCTAGAAGGCCCTGTTATACTCCCTTTTTAGGTGAACTTGTTTACCACATTTGAAACATCTGACATTACTATTTTTATTCAAATCTTGGGAAATCACCTGTCCTGTACAAGTATCAACACGGTCACAAGATTCAATATTAATTGTATCTCAGATCCATTCCTCAAAGGGTGCTGATCTTGCCTTTAACAGCCTAATCAATCTTTTGCATTGTGCATTAGTATTTTACAAAGCCAAAAATTTAATTATTATCTGTTTAACTTCTGAATTTGGTATCATTCTATTTACTGCTGAAGACAGCCTTTGTAAGAAATCTGTAAAGGTTTCTTTTGGACCCTGTGTAACTTTTGTAAATGACTCAATTTTCTTTCCTACTTCTTCAATTCTGTCTCAAGCATTCAAGGCTGCCATTTGACATAAAATTAGGATATGGTCATCATATAAATATTGTCTTTGTATATCAACATAATTGCCTTCTCTAAGAAATTGATCTTGGGAAATTTCCATACCTCTAGTCCTACATCATTGTTCAATGGCCTTAGCCTTATCTTTCCACCAGGTCCTCCATTGTAACTTGGGGCCAGTCTCTACAACTGCTGTAAACAAATCTTTCTAGTCTTGAGGATTAATTCTATTACAAGTTGACCACGAGTTTAACATATGCTTCATGAATGGAGAATGCATACCATATAAAACTGTAGCTTCTTTGAATCTCCTCAAATTTATCATTTGCACAGGAGTCCAATTAGCTTTTACACACCCTTGAGCATTTGAGAGTTACTGTATGGTTATAGAATAGATTAAGGTTGGCTATTTGAAGGCCTTAGGCTGTTTCCCTGTAACTGTATAATGCAATGATGAGATTGGTTCGCCTTTAAATTCCTCTGTCTGGGTCTGAATTTCTCTATGATCTGGTTTAACAAGTTTTTCTAAAATTTTTATCATGGCACTCACATTAACCAACATTTTTAATGATAAATCAGAAATGATCCAACAAATAATATTTATAATTGAAATTACATCTATCCCATCAACATTAATTATCCTCTCATTTAGTTGTTCCATTTTCAGACCACCTAATGTGTTATCAAACAGAGACCAAACACCCTCCATTGTAAAAATGTTTCCCATTTTTTAATGTGGGAAAAAAATAAATTCTCTTTTAACTAATTTTTCCCTTAAAGAAATCTTAATTGACTCACCAATGCAGTAGAAGACCAAGTGGGATTCAAGGCAACTACCTACTGTGGTAGCAGCCCAAGATGGGGATTCAGGGAGAGCCCACAACCCACTAGGAAAGAAGAAGTGAAAGATCCAGCCATCTGCATTCAGCTGGTTGGGGACTCTGGCCCACATGGTGTGGAAACTCCAGCTGAGCACAGCTCAGGCTTGAGCTGGGTCCTGTAAGGCCACAGGCAATCAGCATTTTCATGAATTTGTGCCACAAAAGTTGGGCACCAGATGTAACACAAATTGCTAAATGATCTTATTAGTAGAAAACCTGTAGCCAGATATTGAGGTGAAAGCTGAAAGATCAGAGAAGCAGAGGAAGCTAGCCATAAGTTCTTACCTCTATGAAATCTTCAGTCTAAAGAGAGAAAGAGTTCTTATTTCCTCATGCCTTATATATCTTTCTGTGTCTAGCCACATTACTCCTTGGGATTAAATGTGTGTGTCACCACTGCCAGGTTGTTTCTCTCATGTAGCCCAGTGTGGCCTTGAACTCACAGAGATCCAGATGGATCTCTGCCTCCTGAGTAATAGGATTAAAGGTGTGTGCCACCACTGCCTGACCTCTAAGTCTAATCTAGTGGCTGCCTCTGTCCTCTGATCCTCAAGGCAAGCTTTGTTAGGGTACACAATATATCACCACATGTTTGTTATTAACCAAATGGACCTAACAGATATTTAAAGAACATTTCACCCAAACACAAAAGAATATACCTCCTACTCTGCACCACATGGAACTTTCTCAAAGACAATATACTGAGACAAAAAAACAAGTCTCAATAGATATTCAAAAAAATGGAAATAACTCCATGCATCCTATCAGACCACCAGAGACCAGCCACCTGAGTGCATGTGGGCATCTGAGAGCCATGCTGCTGCTGGGGCCATACTGATCTGATTGACCTGAGCTGCCACAGGGGCCATGGTGACATCTAGGCCTGAGCTGCTGCTGAGGGCCATATCTGGGTCAGTGGTCTTGCTGCAGCTGGGATGTGTGTTGTTGTTTTAGGCCCTTATTACCACAGGGATGAATTTCATTAGCAGGGCATATATCCAAGAGGAGACTTGGTGGGGGTCCAGTGATGATGGTGTACCAGAAACCAGAGACCTTGAACCAGAACAATGAATCATTGCAATGAACACTTGAAAGTAAAGCTGATAGAACAAAAGAGTATACTGCATGACACCCTATGACACCCAGTGCTACTAAGACCAATGAAGAGGTGTTGGAGAGGCAGGAAAGATGGAGGATCAAAGTGGTTTTTTAATTTGTTTGTTTGGTTTGGTTTTAATTTATTTTTAAGGAGGTGATGCTGCAAGTGTGAATGGAGGATATCAAGGGACTGAGAAATGAGTGGAATGGGGGTTCATGATGTGAAATTATCAAAGAATCAATAAAGGAATTCTGTTTAAAAAAGAAAATATAAGAGAAACAAAAAATGGGTATCAAATACAAAAGTTTACAAACTCATGGAAACTGAATAACTCTATACTGAGTGGAAAGGGGGTCAAGATAGGAATAAAAAAAATTAAAGATGCTCTGGAATTCAGTGAAAATGAATACATGACATACAGAAACTTATGGGACACAATGAAAGCAGTGCAAAGAGAAAAGTTCATAGCACTAAGTACCTATATTTAAAAAAAATGGAGAGATCTCATACTAGCAACTTAACAGCACACCTGAAAGCTCTAGAAAAAAAATCAAAGTGAGCACACATAAGATAAAAGACAGCAAAAATATTAAATTGAGGGTTGAAATTAATAAAATAAATTAAAAAAGAATACATATATTCAATCAGAAAAAGAGTTGGTTCTTTGAGAAAGTCAACAAGATAGACAAACCCTTATCCATACTAACTAAAAGAGAGATAGAGAATATACAAATTGACAATATCAGAAACAAAAGGGTAGATATGACAACAAACACCAAGGAAATCTAGAGAATCATAACGACATATTTTAAAAACCTGTGCTCCCCCAAATTGGAAAATCTAAAAGAAACAGATAATTTTCTTAATAGTAACCACTTACTAAAATTAAATCAATATCAGGTAAACAATATAAATATACCTGTGAAACCTAGTGAAATAAAAGCAATCATTAAAAGTCTACCAACCAAAGAAAGCCCAAGGTCAGATAATTTTGACAAAGAATCCCAACAGACTTTCAAAGGAGAGTTAAGACCAATACTCCTCAAATTATTCCACAAAATAGAAACAAAAGGAACAGTGTCTAATTCATTTTATGAGGTCACAGTTACCCTGATATGCAAACTACATAAAGATTCAACAAAGAAAGAGAATTACACACCAATTTCCCTTATGAACAAAGATTGAAAACTATTCAATAAAGTACTTGGAAACAGAATCCTAGAACATATCAAAGGAACATCTACCATGATCAAGTAGGCTTCATCCCAGACATTCAGGATATATCAGTACATGAAAATTGGTAGGTATAATTCACCATATAAACAAAATGAAAAATAAAACAAAACAAATGAGCATCTCATTAGATTTAGAAAAAGAATGACAAAATGTAACACTCCTTCATGATAAAAGTTGTGGACAGATTAAAGATGCAGGGGACATACCTAAATATAATAAAGGCAATTACTAGCATGCCAGTACCTAACATCAAATTAAAGGCAGAGAAACTCAAAGCAACTCTGCTAAAATCAGGAATAAGACAAGGTTGTCGCCTCATCCATCCCTTCAATATAGTACTTTAAATTTCAAATAAAGCAATAAGATAACTAACTGAAGATCAAAGGGACATAAATTGGAAAGGAGGAAACCAAAGTATCATTATTTGAAGACAGTATGATAGTATAAATAAGTTACCATAAAAATTACACAAGGGAAATTCTACAGCTGATAATCACTATCAGTAAAGTGGCTGGATACAAGATAAATTAAAAAAAAAATCAGTATCCCTCCTATATACAAACAACAAATGGACTGAGAAAGAAATCATGGAACAAACACCTTTCACAATAGCCTCCAAAAGTATAAAATATATTGGGATAACTCTAAGCAAGCAAGTGAAAAGACATATGTGATTAAAACTTCAAGTCTTTTAAGAAAGAAATTGAAGAAGATATCAGAAGATGAAAATATATCCCACACTCATAGATTATTAGGATTAATATAGTAAAAATTGCCATACTACCCAAAGACAATCTACAGATTTAATGCAATCTCCATCAAAATTCCAACACAATTCTTTACAGATCTCAAAAGAACAATCCTCAACTTCTTATTGAAAAACGAAATACCCAGGAAAACTAAAACAAAAGTCCTGAAGAATAAAAAGGACTTCTGGAGGTATCACTATCCCTGATTTCAAGTTGTAACACAGAGCTATAATAAGAAAAAACACATTGTATTGGCATGAAAATAGACAGGTTAATCTGTGGAATCCAACTGAAAACCCAGACATAATATGAACACCTAATTTTTTATAAAGAAGCCAGAAATACATAATGGAAAAAAGAAAGCATCCTAACAAATGGTGCTGATCAAACTAGATGTCTGCATGTTAAAGATTGCAAATAGATCTATATTTATCACTTTTCAAAATCTCAAGTTCAAGTGTATCAAAGAACTCAACATAAAACCAGACACACTGAACCTAATCAAAGACAAATTTGGGAACAACCTTGAACACATTTGGCACAGGAGACAACTTTCTTAACAGAACACCATTAGCACAGGCTTTGCTAAAATCAGCAATTAATAAATGGGACTTCATGAAACTGAAATGCTTTGGTAAGGAAAAGTACACTGACAATTGACAAATCAGTGGCCTGTAGAATGGGAAAAGATTTTTTTCCAACTCCACTTCCAATGGAGGACTTATGACTAAATATATAAGGAACACAAAAAAATAGCTATCAAAAAAAAACAAATAATCCAATTAAAAACTATGAAACAGATCTAAACAGAGAATTCTCAGTAGAGGAATTCAAATGGCTGAGAAACATTTAAAGAAATGTTCAACATCCTTAGCCATCAGGGAAATGCAAATCAAAACTACTTTGAGATTGCATCTTACACTTGTCAGAATGGCCAAGATCAATAACACAAGTGACAGCACATGAGGGCAGGGATGTGAAGTAAGGGGAACACACTTCCATTGCTAGTGGGAGTACAAACTTATACAGCCACTAAGGAAATCAATATGGTGGTTCTTCAGAGAATTGGGAATTGATCTAACTCAAGACCTAGCTATACCACTCTTTGTCATATATTCAATCCTACAACAAGGACACTTGCTTGACCATTATCATTGTGGCTTTATTCATAATGGTCAGAAACTGTAAAGAATCTATATATCCCCCAACAGAATAATGGATAAAGAAAATTACACAGCTATTGAAAAGCAACAACAAACTTTCATGAAATTTTCAGACAAATGGATGTAACTAGAAAAAAATTGTCCTAAGTGAAGTAATCCAAAACCAGAAAGGTTAATATGGTATATATTCACTTATAAGCTGTTAAGTAAATAATAACCAAGCTACAATCCATAGATCCAGAGAAGTTAGGTAAAGAGAGATAGTCTAGGGGGCAGTGCAGCTATCTCCCTGAGATAAGGAAGTAGAATAAGTTTTATGGGCCGACTGAGGGCAGAGGGGTTGTTTAGCTCATGGGGGAGAAGTGGAGAGAGAGAGTGCTCGGAAAGAGAGCTAGAAATGGGGGAGACACATGAGGCTTGTGTGGAAACCCAGTGTAGTATAAATCTCCTGGAATATATGAGGGTGATCATAATAAGGACTCCTAGTAATGGGGGATATGGAGTCTCAACTGGTCATCTCTTATAGCCAGGCAAGCCAGAGTCTGGGTTGCATTCAACTGAGTTGTTGGCCAAGAGTGTCCCATGGAAATCCTCAAACAACCCAGGCAGTTGCTAAAACAAAAGGCTGCTCTCCCCAAACTTACATCAGGGCCCCATTATTAAGGATAACACCCACAAGACTCAGTGAACATGGAGAAGTGGAGCTGCTGCCTACACGGAGCCTTCACCCCTACATTCTAGTCTCTTTGGCACAGGAAGTTAACTTTGTGGAACACTGAAAGAGAAACATGAATACCAACCCAGCTACAAAACCTTTAGCCTCTACTCTGTCCTGCCTGCAAAATATGCTAGGGCAATTATGGCACAGACAATGTAGGAGTAGCTAATCAATTTCTGATTTGAAATAAGACCCACTGTATGAGAAGGAACCCACAACAAACCCTGCTTGGGTAACAAAGAATCAGAGACTAGATAGCCCAGAGACTCAGGGTAAAATCAAACACTACTGGTAAAAAAGGCAACAAAATGATTCCTAATGATATTCTGCTATACTCATAGATAAGTGCCTTATCCAGTCATCATCAGAGAAGCTTCCTCCTAGCATCATATGGGAACAGATAAAGATATTCAGAGCCAGACATTATATATATATATATATATATATATATATATATATATATATATATATATATATATATATATAAAGAGAGAGTTTAAATTGTAGGTCTCCATTAAATTCCTCTGCTCAGAGCTCAGGGACTCCTGCCAAAGAGGAGGTGGAAAGATTCTAAGACACAGAGGAGATGGAAAACACCAAGAGAACAAGGCCGTCTGAATCAACTACACAAGGTAAATATGAACTCACAGAGACTGAAACAGCAAACACAAAGTCTGCATAGGTCTGCACCAAGTCCTCTGTATATGTATTACAGCTATTATCAAATATTTTTATGGGATTCCTAACTGTGAGAATGAGTGGATCTCTGACTCTTGTGTCTGCTGTTGGTCTTTTCCTCTTTTTGGGTTGCCATATCCAACTTCAATATGATAGTTTTTGATTCATCTTATTATATTTTATTTTGTCATGTTTGATTGTGATCTTTTAGAAGCCTTTTCTTTTCTAATGAAAGGCAGGAAGGAGTTACACCATACAACAGGGCCCATGTGGGAGGTTTATTGAGGGAACGGGAGAGAAGGGGCAGAGACTGGTCACTGGAGATGGGAGTAAAGGAAGAGAAAGAGAAAGAGACTGAGCAAAGGAAGAAAAAGCAGAAGAGACAGAGCAAAAGAAGAGAAAGATGAAGAGACTGGAGGTGTACAAGGCCCGCCTTTTATAAGTAAACATAGCAAATGTGCACACGGGGTGCTCTTAGTGGCTGCAGCTAAGGATATATCCTATCAGGACCCTAAGGCCAGGCCAATACAGATTCCTAAATGCTAACAGGAAGAAAATCGATCCAGAGGGGAGGGAAAGTGGGAAGAAACTGGGAGTACAGGAAGAGGAAACTATACTCCAGATATATTGCATAAGAAAAAAATCTATTTTCAATAAAATGAAAATGATTGTATTAACTTCTTTACATTTGCTTGAATTTGCAAACAGAACATAACCATAAAGAAAGCAAATAGTACGCAAAATAATTTTACTATTAAAAAATGTAAATGTCAAAAAATATAAAGAAAACTTGAATGAATTTTACAAAAGGAAGGAAACAAATGAAACATGACAACTAAATGGAAAGCATGACACTGGATTGATCAGAACTGAGGGTGAAAGGGGAATCACATACATGAGATTACTGGGAAAATAGGCATGAATAGGATATGACCAGATCAAGGTAATATTGTTATATCACATACAGCATTCTGTGCTGTGTCGTTAGAGAAAATATACTATAAGTGTATGTCTGTAAAGAAAGGTGAAAAAGTAAATACAGTAAAGTGTAAATATAAGCAATTGAATCAAGTGAAGAACATAAAGTTACATCCTCACATCTTTTTGAATGTTGAAATGATGTCAAACATGAAACTGACTGCAAAGTAATATAACAGAAGAGCATGTATTATCAATTATGAAATTCACAAAATTTTATCAATATACATTAATAAGCCATCAAACATTGAGGCAGAAACTAAAGATCATATGAAATTAAAAATAGGTATTGTCAAGAATGAAACTGTCAAAGAATAAATGATTGTGCTGTAGGATATCTTTCTGTGTGCTGTGAATATGTGTTGCTCTGATTGGTTGATAAATAAAGTCTTTTGGCCTATGGCAAGTCAGGTTATAGATAGGTGGAAAATTGAAGAGAGAGACAGGAAGAAGGCAGAGAGGGGAGACACCATCCCATTGTCCAGGGAGCAGCATGTAATGGCACACAGGTAAAGCCACGGAACACAGGGCAACATACAGGTTAATAGAAATTGGCTGAGTTTAGTTACAAGAGCTAGCTAGCAAGAAGCCTGCCTTAGGCCATGCAATTCATAACTAATATAAGCCTCTGAATGATTATTTTATAAGCAGCTGCATGCCTCAGGGCCAGGCAGGAACAGAGAAAATTTCCGACTACATGTTTGAATGTAATAAAAACATTTACCAAAATAAAGAAATGGTATGTATTAATTTAATTGTTTTCTAATACAAATCCATCAAGAGACTGAAGTAATATAGTCCAGTTTATTAATGATACATGTGTTACTTTCACAGCAAATATCCATTTTAATGGTAGTGCTCTTTCCTCTCTCATGAATGTTTTGGTTTGCTAGCATTTATTAGTAATATTAGTTATGAATATTCATTTTTATTATTATTTAATTAGCATAATCATTTTGAATTAAATGTCATTTGTCTATTTGTGTATAAGGGATTGAGGCTCAGAGAATTACATACTTAGCTCAAGGGCATATTGGTATTATGATTCTTGTGTTTAACACCCCCATCAGCATGAATTTATTCACATAAGTTTTCTACCATAGGCTTCTGGTATGTACTAAAATAAGTAATGAAATATAAAAGGACATGAATAATGAAATAGGTAAGAACATCTCCATTGAAAATGAAATGTGATTCTTCTTGGTGAAACAATGAGTTCTGAGTTCTGTTGTTTTTTTTTTTTTTTTTGGAAGGATTAGTCCTTTACAATAAGGAGTTTGATCTGTGAATAATGCCTGAATTCATTCATATTTTTGAAGAGAAAAAAATATAACAATGGAAATAAAGAATACAGAAATATTTCTTTTATATAATAATGGCCTGGATATAAAAGAGGCTGATTAATTGAAAAATTTCACATTTCACACAGTTGCTCTGATACTGAGCAGTTTCAACCATAGTTGGCTTAAAACCAAATGATTCCTTTGAGATCTTTTTCTAGCTCCAAAGCAACAATGCAACTGAAGAAATCTGCATTGGTAGAAGCCTCAAAGCTGTGCCAGCATTTAGTATGACAAAATGTCTGACAGTGTCTCTTCTCACTGGGACAGCCATTAGGAACCCAGAAAATATGTCAATAGACTGAGTGATACATCAGTCTTGGAAGATGTGCCTGTTTAATTTTTTCAGTCTCTTTTTAGCAGAATCACAAAATAAATGTGAGCCATGAATATCTGAAATAATATTTGAAGTCTTTCTATTTGTATTGCATTAAGCAATCATTTAATAATTAATAATATTTAGTAATAATTTAATTTACCATTTAATAGCATTAAGGCTCTACCACAGTGATTTCAAAAGTCTATTATAATCGCCTTGGGGAGTTCATTAGCAGCAGATTACAAGATGCCTCCTTCCAAGTCTCTGCTTCTTGTCTGAAGTGATGCTTGATAGTTTTTATACAGCAAATTCCTAGAGGGTGCTAATACTTCTGGCCAAAGAACCATACACAGAAATGTTGGCCTAAAATTTATGTAACATTTTGAAATGTGCAAATAAAAATTCCTCCTAGTATTTTAAAATTACCTAAAATTCTTTGTACACAAGGGAATTTTGCAAATACACAAATATGGCTATCTTTGAAAGTCCTCTGCAGCTGATTTAACATATCCATGGATCTAGATCTACATCATTCAACACAATATCTATTGTGTATTTATGCGATTTGAAATGAATAAAAATTAAGTAATATGAAATATTAAATTCCTTAACTATGCTAGCTACATTTAAAAGCTCTGTATGCCACATGTTATTAGCAGCTTCCACATTTTACCAAGTAGAGCTTGCATTTGAACAAAAGAAGTTGTTCTGCATAGGTAGTAGAGTTAGTTATCCTTCACCTTTGTAAGCTGCCCAAACCTAAGGAACTATTAATATAAGATCAAGCAATTCTATCAGTGATGTGATTTTATACATTTAATCTTCTACTACGTTCTCTTGCATCACACACACACACACACACACACACACACACACACATACACAACCACCACCACCACCAATAACAACTTATTTGTGTCATTCAGTTGTTTATATTTGCAATTATAACATTCTAGGCTTTGATACAGTTAAAAGATTTGCACATGGATGAAGATTGTTTTTTTATGTACGTTACAAGTTTTTCTAAAGTTCTAATATGAAGAAATGGATAATTGAGAAAATACAAATAATAAAATACATTTTCATCTTCGGACATAGATAGAGGCTGAAAAAGGAGCAGGGGAATACATCATGGAGGGAGACTGTAAAGGTTACATTTATTTATTTTTTTTTTAAATCTGGAGCGGGAAGGTGATTCAATTATAGCTTTCAGCTCAAGTGTGGGGCCTGGATTTTGAATCCCCAAAACCCATATAAAAGTCAGTCAGGCATGATGCATAACTGCATCCCCAGCACTTGCAAGATAGAGAGACATGGAGTTTCTGGAACAAGCTGACTGTCTAGACTAGCTGGAATTGGGAGCTCCTTACTCAGTGAGAGATTGTGTCTCAGTAAGTAAAAGTGGTGAGCAAATTGAGGAACACACCAGGCATCAACATCAGGCATGTAACACACACACACACACACACACACACACACACACACACACACACACACACAGACAGGAGAAAGAGAAAGAGAGAGAGAGAGAGAGAGAGAGAGAGAGAGAGAGAGAGAGAGAATAAAAAAATTATTTTAGCTACTAAATGAGCCTGAGCATTATATTGTTTCTTTTTGTGTGGTGCTAATAGGAATAAAGAGAACATAATTTCAGGGATTTTTAGATCCTATAAGGAACCATGTAGAATATTATTTTAAGATGTGTTACATTTGTTTGTTCTGTGGAACATTTGTTTTGTTGATGAAAAGATGTGTTGCATTCTTTTATGTTGTATTTGTTTAACTCTGTGAAGCTGTGTTACTTTGCCTGTCTAAAACACCTGATGGTCTAATAAAGAGCTGAATGGCCAATACCATGGAAGGAGAAAGGATAGATGGGGCTTGCAGGCAGAGACAATAAATAGAAGGTGAAATCTGGGAGGAAAAGGAGAAAGAGTAAGAGAACAAGGAGAGGAGGGTGCTAGGGTCAGCTACCCAGCCCCCTAGCCAGCAATGGAGTAAGTGTGAAAGTAAGATATACAGAAGTAAAGAAAAAGGAAAAAGCCCAAAGGCAAAAGGTAGATGGGATAATTTAAGTTAAAAAAAAAATGGCTAGAAACAACCCAAGCTAAGCCTGGGCATTTATAAGCAATAATAAGCCTCCATACGTGATTTATTTGGGAGCTAGGTGGCAGGGCCTCACCAAGAACAAAGGGCCCTAAAAGAGTCAAAGAGAAAAGAGTAAAAAACAAACAACTACAGAACAATACATGTTTGTGTCACCACTATATGAAATTGTTCTGTGATGTTATGGGGCAGTTTTGGAATACTGCACCCTATTTATAAAATAAACCCATTAAGA
Organism: Peromyscus eremicus; assembly: GCF_949786415.1. NCBI lineage: Eukaryota > Metazoa > Chordata > Mammalia > Rodentia > Cricetidae > Peromyscus > Peromyscus eremicus. The sequence goes on from NC_081439.1 coordinate 45,061,709, forward strand.
TTGTGATGCTGAAGACATGAAGAATGTGTGTGTGAATATATTTGGTACACTAGTAGAACTTATGCAAATATTTTGTATAACATGTATCTCATGTTAAACATTGTCTAGTAATAAACACAAATATCTGAAGTACATTACTGCAATACAGTTCCAGAAATTCACATCTTACTCTCTGTGAAGTGGCTGCTGAAAAACTCCATTTTGTAGAGTTGTGCAAAATAAAAGGAAAACTATTTCAGTCTTTTAAAGCTTGACATGCCTTTATTTTTAAATATAAAATATGAAATGTATATAATAGGCAGGATTTTCAGATGACTTGAAATGTCTCTTGCCCAAGTTTTGTTAGTCCCCTGACAAGGATGGGTGGACTCTGAATATAATCTCAAGATTATGTTACAATTGTTGACAAAGGAGATTATGCATATGTCATTAAGATCTCAAGTACATCCACACTAAAATAAGGAGATTGTCCAAAGTATGATTATCTGATTATCAGATATAATCAGGTTAACACTTAAAAGACACTGAATTTCTCCTACTGTAAGAGTTTCAGAGGACAAAGGGCTTAGAATAAGGGAGGGTCTTAGTCTGCATTAAGGATACATGCAGAACAGCTCCATGCATTGAGAACAACCTTGGATGATAGCCAAAAAGAGAATGGGTAGCTGAGTCATCCACCAACATGGAAGTAAACGCTGCTAAGAACCTGAATGACCTTGAAAGAAAATCTAAGTGTCCAGATAAGAAAGCAACTGATTAACATGTTGATCTCAGCCTTGTGAGATTTCAAGTGAAATCAGTTTTTGCATGTCCAACTTCAGAGCAGTAGAAACCAATATTTGTGCTGTTTTATATGGCTTGGTTTGGAATAATTTGTTATTGATATAAAATTAATACAATGGGCTAGCACTTAGAGACTTAGTTTTTACCATTTATTATCTTAGAGTAGCAGAAAATTTTACCACATCATTTTTTTTATAATTACTGCAAACCAAACATGCTCTTCACATTCATTATGATTCCACTTTTAGGATTCAGAGGATTTTAAAGAGTATACAGTTAGCAGGTGTATTGTTCAGCTTTCCACTGCTGCAACAAAAGACCAGAGAATAATCATGTTGAAGAGAAAAAAATACTGGTAGTTTATGGTTTCAGAGTTTTCAGTCCATGATAACTTGTCCTTGATGTTTATGGGCTTCGGAAAAAAAAAAAAAAAAAAAACAGGACTGTAGTATGTTACATGTGGTAGAGCAATGCTGGTCATCTCAGGGCAAGTGAGGAAGGGGAGGGAATGAAGAGCAGGGTAAGTTAAGTGATGCAGACAGGGGAAAAGTACATCCTTTATAGGACACTTAAAGCATGCTAGGACCTACCTTTCAATTAATCCATCATTTCCCATTAAGTTATAAATCTAGCAACAGATTAGCCCACTGATTTGGTCAAAGAACTGAGGACTCTCCAAGGTCCCCACTTTTGAACATTCTTGTCATAGCTCTTCTGCTCTGCACATACTTGCCACCATGCAGAATTGTAGCCATTACTCAAGGGAATTATTTCCCTTTTAAATTGTTTATGTAGGGTATTTTTATCACACCGATAAAAAATCTGACCACAACAAATGTCTCCATTTCTCAACTCAATATTTTCAAGGTCAACAACCAAAAGTTGGTCATTTAAGACTCTTCATGAAATGTTATATTGTCATAATAGCAGTGCCATAGCAATAATTGGAAGAGTGAAGAGATTTTAATCTCTTCTCAATCAATTTAATTTTTATATCATTATTATTAGATTTCTATGAATAATGTAATATTTCTCAATATCTATGAACTATAGTTTTAAAAATTCTTCACTTGGAACGTTTTATACCATTTTACTGATTTATTTTGGAGATTCAGTTGAAATTTGTGGTGGATGAAACGAGAATGGCCCCCATAGGCTCAAGTTTCCTTGGTCATGTGTTTTGTCAAGGCAATAGAAAAGTAAGACAGAGAAATTCTTGATAATGGATGTAAGAGTCACTTACCATCATTGAAAATGTGAAAAGTAACTAAACTGTTGAGGAAAACAGGGTTAACAGTGAACCATCGATATAGTGATTTCTTCTCTTTAAAAATTATTAAGTAGAGACAACTTGATATTTCTATGTGTTTTATATGGTCCACTCACATCAATGTCCAGAATGCTTGCTAACATGTATATCTTGGCATAATCTTGGGCTTACTCCATTAAAATATCTGTTTTGGGAACATAGCCTTAACCTCTCTGTTCATGAGTACTGAAGACTGGTTATCATTGGTTTCATGCTCACAGATGTATACATTTCTCATTGGTGGCATTGGGACAGACCTGGCAATGGTACTTTCTGCTCTGTACCTTGTAAAACATGTCTGACTGCTGACTATGACCATGCAATTTCTACTTCCCAGACTCTGACTAGAGTACCTGTCACTGATATAGTTAAAACAATGAAAACCATGCATCTAGACTTTCCTTGGATCCCTACTGTTTTAAGCTTCCCTGAGAATTTGGAAATCTTTGGCTCTAAGCTATAATTACTCAATGAAAACTCCTTACCTCCTTATACAATCTTCTACAGAAGGCATCCATGATTGTTCTTTAAGCTAAAAAAACTGCATCTGGGATTTTCTAACATCAGTGCTGTCAAATGTTCATGATGTTGGGGTCCAGGGAATTTGAAGACTATGTAGTTAAACTTAATGGTCTAATCTCATCTTGCTCAATTGAAGACATGCAAAACTTCCTCTCCTACTGCTCACTTAACAATAGAGTCACAAATAACCATTTCATTTACACTAAATAAGGCAAGTAGAGAGGTGAGGCTTTTGTTAAATTTGATTCAGATAATGAAAAGTTGTCACTGAAAAAATCAGTGAAAGTAATGGATAACAGAAAAAATGAATAAATTGGGATGTTCAAGTATCACAAAGATGAAATGGATTGGATGTTGAAGCATAGTAGTCAGAAAAGTACCATCAGTTTACCTATGACTTTGTGAGTCTCCATGGACTGCTGTTTGGAACTGTAAAGGAAAAAAATGTTCAGTTCTTCTCAGGGTGGGAAGCAATGCCTATGGACCGAGAGTACAAGATCAAAGGAGAGGTCTTTGTGCATTTTTATGGTGATATTTTATTTGTATTAAAATGTTATTTGTATGAATAAATAAAGTTGCCCGGGGGTCATAGCTATTACCAAGCCATAGGAAAGCCGGGCAGTGGTGGCGTAAGCTTGTAATCCCAGCACTTGATAGGCAGAGCTAGGTAGATCTCTGTGTTCAGGGATACAGCCAGCATTGGAGACATACCCCTTTAATCTCAATACCAACCATAGAAGACCTGGAGGTCTATACAGACAGGCAGTGACAAGGCGGTCATGTGGTTGGGTTTACAACCAATGAGAAGGCAGAACTGAAAGTCTTTATAAAGACTTTAACACAGGAAGTAGCTCTCTTTCGGAGAGGTAGGACCACCTCAGGAGGAAGGGTAAGGTTTTAGCTCTTAGCTCTGACCTCTTGGCTTTCTTCTTTGCATTGGTTCTGTGTTTCTTATTTAATAAGACAGTTGGCTACATCTACATATTTTTCCTCAGAAGAGTTAGGTAAGAGGCTCTAAGTAAACAGGGAAGACTAAGGGCAAAAATGCATTAAAGTGTCCAAGTGCAATCAAACAGAATTTGGGTCATACTAGGATTGACCACTAATCGTCATGTCAGTGTAGAAGCTGAGTGCCATGCTCAACATAGTTGAGTGTCAGCATTGATATTATAAAGCATACAGGACTACATATAATGAGGTCTATGATATGTCATATGGGCTATGAAAGGTATAAGGATTATTGTGGCCATGGTCATGCCTATAGCTTTACCAATGACCTATTTCATAGATACCAGAGCCACTATCTCTCAGGAATGTATACCCACAGGTACATACATAGGCTGAGACTTCACAGAGCAGATCACCACTGACTACAATGTCTTCATAAAGCATGTCCTACAAAGCAGTGGGGAGTGACATTTATAGCATTTTCTCACCACTGCATTCTCTGAGAGTTTGTACTGAGACTGTCCTGATGGAGGAGTAAAAGGCAGGCCAAACTCCAGTTGAGTTTACTACCCACAAAGAAACCTTGGCAGCTATGTCAAAAGACAGAGCCAACACACAACACAGATTCATAGAACACTTCCTGAATTGAACAATAGAAGCCGGTAGTGTGGCTCATATAATGGCCAAGTAATATAGGACATGGTGGTATCAGAAACCCAGGTCATTTACAGAAGCCTAGAAAGTCAACGTGGTCCTGTTGCCTCTACCGTGCTGTTTACAGTAGTCAAAACAATGTGGATAGACATAACAAGAATTATAGGAACATTTGAGTTATTTTAATCAAAATTTCACTTCAACCAATGAATAGTGAAGAGGAGTTTATAACTCTCTTTGTGAGATTTTTACTTTTCTGAAAAGGAAACAGAGGAGGAGTGAATCTGAAGGAGAGGAGAAATTGAGGGAACTAGGAGGATTGGAGGGTGGGCAAACTGTGGTCGGGATGTAATGTATGAAAGAGAATCTATTTTAAATATTTAAAAATAAATAAATATTCAAGTTAAGAAACAGTGATACACCGAGAGTGAAAGTGATGCTGTGGTTCACTTGCAAATTAGAACCCACACCCTGCCAGTCTCCAATCTCCTTTCTTCAGCTTTGCATGAGATTTAACCTGTATAGTCATCCCTCTTAGGTATAGTAACACATTTTAGCTCAATTATTAGTGAATCTTTATGTTCTATCAGTAATGTATTTCAACTATGGAATAATTTCCAACTCATCCCAATTTTGTAGATCTATTCTTTTTCTCATTTTTATTCTGAACATTTGGATATATTTAATATGATGGCAGAATTTTACCCCACATAAGTTAAGCTGCTAGGAATCAATAAGATTCAGAACTCTACATTTGTATCTTTAATGAGAATGTAAGGAAAATGGTGAGAATTCAGTAACTTTTCAATGTTTGCCAGTTTTCAATGGTTCTTGTAAGTCATAAGAATATAAAGTTGACAGAATATTTCTGGAAATCTAAACAGGGATGATTATTTTGGACAATCACAGATAAAAACAATCCCCTAAAAGTCAAGGTGATGTTTATACCTCTACTGTGAAAAATATATGTGAAATACTTGAAAATTTATATGTGATACATGAACTATCAGAGAATATATAACAAAGTTTACATATAAATAACTAGTAGATTTGGTGTGATCTATAGCTGTGAAATATGATAGAAAAGTTTGAGTTTTGAACAAGAATCTGGAACTGAGTTCTCATAATGCCAAAATGTTACATTTTATACTTTTGAGACTCATAAAATCCATACACTTTTTGGTCTAGGCTTTTCCCATGCTACAAATGATGTCCAACATTTAAAGAACTATAAAACAATATTTAAAAATTAAAATAAGTAGATCTTATAAAATATTTTATATATGTAGATACTGAAATTTGTTTGTATTTTATTCAAAATTCAAGCTGAATACAGTGTTCTACTTTGCTTAGTTTTACTATACACTACTTCAAGAGTAAAATCAGGTATGTCCAAGATTTTTTAAAAAACTTAAATGAATTCGTGAGAATAAAATACTTGAATGAATGCTTGCCATATATTTGGTACCATTGCATACCATTTTTCTACTGTTTGCCTTAACTGCTGGTCCAATTTGGGGAATCTGTATGTCAAAGCTCTGATAAGGAGAGAGCTACTGGCCATCAGTATAAACATATATATATATATATATATATAATTATTGGTTTCCATAGCTTAGACAGAAGAAGATTATATTACCTTAAAATTTTTGAAACAGGTACATAAAATAATAATAAAAGAAAATCATTTCTTGTTGATAAGCAATTAGTAAACTAGAAGTAAGTTATACTCATAAAGGAAGTAATTTCATTTGGCTGGCTCGATGTTAAATTTTTCTAATAATCTTTATGTAATTGAGTAAGTAATATTTCTGTAATTAAAAAATGTTACCACGAGAGAGGGCGGGGTATGTAAAACCATAAGCTAAAATAGTGTTAATTTGACCCATGAGTTCCTGGCTGTGTCTTTTTTGTTAAGAAAGAAGAGGTTTTTAATTTCTGGAATTCATATAAAACATTTAAATAAGTCTATAAATTTTTATTAAAATGAAAATCTGAAGCTTGTTTGTTATGATTTACATTAAATTGATGATTTGATTTTTCAGCTGGACAGAATAAAGCAGATCTGATTCACTGGAACTTAGCACAGTTCAGCAAACATTTGTAAATGAGTCAGTTGCCTTAGGGCTATTATTACAAGGATAATGTTTTTCAGCAATTCTAGATGACATATACTAATATTTAAATGGAAAATGTCCGTCATTAAATAGTTAAGTTTATTTTGCTTTTGTAGATAGGAAAAAGGAAAATGACACAGATTACTTTTGGTAATATAACCCATCAAATAAATAATTTTGCACTTGTTTCACATTTTATAATTTCAAGTATTTATAGTTTTCAAGTTCAATATTGGTTCCTGGAGTCTAAAGAGATTTCCAATGTATAGGTGTGTCAATGCTTGTAAGTTATATGGCATTGTTGATTATTGAATGTGCAACTCCTTCCAAATTTCAAAAAGTGTTTTATGAGACATAGAATTCAATTCAAGTGAACAGAAAACCTGTTTTGCCAAAAGGTAAATATCCCCTCAATTATCAACCTTTTAAAATTATAGGGTATTTGCAATTAATTTGAGATCTCTCTTCTCAATACCTTCTCTCCAAAGGACATCTATCCATTCAGTATTTATGGAACATTTCCCCCTCCCATTATTTGGGAAGTTATTTGCAATGATGAGATTCATGATGCAAATAAAATACATATGTGTCTTCAAGAAAAATAAAAATGCTAAATAAATAAATAAATAAATAAATAAATAAATAAAAAACAAGGTCAGGGAGATACCAAATAAGGTCCTCAGATATGACTAGACCCTTAGAAAATCTTCTTTAAAATTTCTTTTGCAAAATTATAAAGTAACTACTTATGAGAAAGATGAGAAAAAATAATAATAAATAATAAATAAAATAAAGGAGAGACCAAAGAAGGTCCTCAGCTCTGCCTGGGCCCTTAGAAAACCTTTCAAATTGCATTTGTAAAATTATAAAATTAGGAGAGTCCCATTAGCACAATAAAATTTTTATTATTAACATCAAGGATCTGTTGTTTTTCCATTGGCACAATGGCTATATTTGAATCTAGTGCTTTTTTGGCCAGCTATATCTACCTCCTGCTGCTGCTACCAAATGCAGTTTTTTTTCCAAGATGGTGTTGTAACTAAATCTCTATCATTTTATTTACCAATAAAAACTTGGGAGTCTGAGGCTGGGGTTAAAACTTGCTAGTTCAAAGAGGTTGAGCAGCAATTTGCTGACCTTTCCTCTTCAGGGTTTCTCAGAAAGAGCATCTCTTCCAACACTCCAAACCAAAAAGACTACCACACTCCAAGTCCCTCCCTACTACTTCCTGTGTGTCACCATATCCATTTTCCAGACTCCCTCGGACTTCCTATGATTACTTTCTGTAAACTAGTTGCTGGATCCATTCACCTCCTGAGTCAAGGTTGATTTTATTTAACATAAAAGCAAACTTGGGGTTCTCATTGTTATTATATATCCTGCAACATGGATTTATAGCAGTCATGATGGTAATCAATTTGATATGGAGCATGTGCTCAATTTGTAATCCCCCTGAAATTTTTCCTATCTACCCTGGCAATAAGATGTTAGAAAGTGTCTTTCAGCTGAAGTTTGGTCACTTCTTTGCTACTGTTAATCCCTGAAAATGTTCCCTATATTAGTATCTTCAGAATGTTTTCTACTATTCCATTTAATAGAGATATTCATGTCTGAACCTGTGTGAACATGCATCTCAGTATGGTTTAGGTACATTGAGAAACAAAAAAAGTTTTGCATTGATATTTATAGCAATAAAATTTGTTGAGGTACATAGTGTTTAGTTTACAATAATAGAGTGATTTGGTATAGAATAATTATTAAACTCCAAATTATATTTACACTTTAGTATTTCATTTTCATTTAAAAAATATTTTTCTCTACAGGTGGTACAATCTTTGCCTATTGAGTTAGTTGTACAAAAGAAAAGGGTAGAAACAGTTGTATAAATCATGCATTTGGAAACTGAATTTAGGAGCTAATGAAAACTTACTGCAATCAATGAAGCTCATCTCTAAGGTTTTTCTGTCTCCAGAGATCTGTCTTCAAGAAACACAAGAAGTCTGAGCTCTTACTCATTACAGTCATTTGGAGCTATTGTGACTAATTCTTGCTGGTGGATTGTAAATGAAAGTCACTTGTGTCTAGGATCATTGCTGGACCAAATGACTTAATTTTCCAAGTGAGGCAACTCTTTAGTGCTTCTTCTCCTATTAACGAAGCAAACTGTGTGATCCAGATGGTAAAGGGAGAATATAACAGAGTTTCTATTACCTTGGACTGCTGTGCCACTATATGACATATTCCTGAATCGAAAAGTTACAGAGACCTATCCAAAAATGCACATAATGCGTTAAAATGCTAAGATAGCAGCTTGTGCATAATACACACTTAGGAGTCTAGTCTGTTTGATACACACTTAAAATTATATATAATTGTACAAGCACTTGTGATCACATGGTCTTGTACACTTGGAAATACTGTGTTGCTTGAATTTCTGGTAAAACTGAAAAGCAAGCACCTAACAATTACATTACAACTACATCATTGTCTAAAATTTTATGAAATATTTTCAATAAGGAAACTGAGTCATGAAAAATTCTGATAATATTTTTGAAAATGTTCAGAAAATATTAAAATATAAAACATTGATTTTTGTTCCTGTATTTCTTATATCTTAGTAAAATTAATAAAATTGTCCTTATTTTTAAAAGAAGTAATTATATCATAACCTGATGACAAAGAGAATGATGAACTATCCTTCTTCAGAAAGTTTTTAAGCTCATAATTGTTTCTAAAATTGTTTATTGTTCTTCCACTTTCAAACAATTTAAAGGTGTTTCTCATAGCTTTTTTGTGTATTTCATGTGGTTATTTAATGTTTCCCTTGAAAATAGATGCTTTGAACCCCAGATAGCTCACATGAGAGAGTTTAATTAGAGAACATATGCTCTTATTATGACAAAACCCCAGGATCATAGTTACAATCATAATGATACAGTATCTGGACTATAAATATCAAACAATCAAGTCACAATCATTTGATTATTTTCAATGAAAATGGCTCATAGAACATTGACAAAAATAAAATAGGAAAAAAATTCCTTTTCTCCTCTTTTTCTTAGCACTGTTATGGGAGAATATAATTACAGTGGGGTCTCATGGTAGATGTAGTTTGAATGTAATTGGTCCCCATAAGCTCATAGAGAGTGGAACTCTTAGGAGGTGTGGCTTTGTTGGAGGAAGTGTGTCACTCTGGGGATGGGCTTTGAGGTTTCCTGTGCTCATGCTACTTCCAGCGACATAGTCCACTTTCTGTTGCTTTCTGATCAAGAGATAGCCAGCACCATGTACAGCTAGCACCATGTCTGCCTGCATGCTGCCATGCTCTCCATCATGATGATAATGGACAGAACCTCTGAAACCATAAGCAAGCCACCTCAATTAAATGTCTTCCTTATAAGAGTTGCTGTGGTCATGGTGTCTCTTTACATCAATAGAAACCCTAACTAAGACAGTAGACAATAAAAACATTAAATATACACATTAGAAAACTTGCCTCTCCTCCCATTCAACATGTGGATACACACACAATATAGACCTAGGAAAATAAATACTTAGTAAATGTCCATTTATCTCACATTCTGAGAGCACAGAAAAATACTTGTATTTGATTTTCTTTTCTAGTTATCTTTTCAAAACAATTCAGGATATATGACAATGAGATGACACAAATATATTACCGTGTGGAAATATGAGCTTCTATGACATTGGGAAGTGGTTTGAGATTGATGACCCAAAGCTGCTCCAGCAGTTGATCTGGCATTGTATGCTCTTCTCTTCTAATGAAAGATGGAGCTACACATGAATCACAATTATCAAGAACTATCTGTTACTGACAATGACAGAAGAATCACATTCAGTTTCACTGTGTGCATTAGTTATTACTGCTAAATATTAAATAGATGTAATGCACTGGGGGTACAGAAGGAAGACAATAAAAATAAGCTGAGATATTTATAAGATGCCACAATAGAAAGCAGAATTCATGGTAACGATATTTTTGGCATTGAATATGACTTATGTAGTCATGCAATGGTAAAGGTTCTCCAGCTTCAGAAGATTATTTTTATAGAAAAATGCAACAAGCATATAATCACTCATATTAAGTGCACTAGGGAAAGTAACTGAGTGATTAAATATTTCTGGATATTCTCCAGCATCATAATATGCTTACACTTTTAGTTATATTATTGATGGGTACATGACTTGTTTAAAAAAAAGAATCTCAACATAAAACACAAATAATTTCAAATATTTTAGTTGTTAAGAGAAGTAAAACCAAATACTATATTTTGTGCAGGAAATAAAGATTGATGCATTTTTACCCAAGCCATATAGATTAAAATAAAACAACAACAAAGCTTATTTTGTTGTTTTAAAACCACTTTTAAGTTCAAGAGTATTTAACTCTGAAAACCCATACAAGAAATGCTATTTATATACCCTAGGATGTAAACTTTCAAATATTTATAATAATGGAAGGGGATCTGGGAAATACTGGTTTCAATTTATATTTGCATAGGGAGCTGTAGTCACCTACTGAAAACCTCAACATGCAGCTAATTCTGTTTTTCTCTTACACTGTTACATTAGCATATCCAAGTAATATAATAACAATTTCTTAAATGATGAATGTGTGAGTGATCTTCAGACTCATGAATTAATGGCTCCAATTATTGAAACTAAGTAGGAAAAAAAAACAAAGAGATTGATAAGACCAAAGGGATAATGAATGGTTTCATTGCAGTCTCTCTCCAAGATCCAGGCCTGAGCCTGCCCTATCCTCCTCTCCACACATCTTCCCCAGCACCCTATATTTAGACCAGGTCCCATATTCAGTATCCATGTCTAGACTGGTCACCCTTCCTTTGATGCAGGCTTCTACCAGCATCCACCCTACTTGCCACCAATTCATGCAACCTTTCCCATCCAGCACTGTATACTGCAAGACATTGGGTTTGGACATCTAGAAACAATAAATAAATTTAACGATATGTCAGAATAAAGAATCTACTTGCACAAATCTGTAGCTTTTCTATTTACTAATAACAAGCATACAGAGAAACAGATCATGATCACAATCCTATTCAAACTAGCTCCAAAGAAATAAAGTATCTAGGAATAAACCTAACCAAGATGAAACACCTTTACAATGAAAATGTTAAACCTCTGAAGAAAGAGATAAATACAGTAGAAAATGAAAAGACATTCCATGCTCACGAATTGGTAGAATTAACATTGTGAAAATGACCATTTTATCAAAATCCATTTACAAATTGGTTGCAATCCCAATAAACATCTTCATCTAATCCTTTACAGAAATAGAAAAATGTATCCTAAAATCACTTGGAACCACAAAAGACTCCAGATAACCAAAAGAATACTGGGCAAAAAGATAAATGCAGGAAGAATTACCATTCCAGATCTTAACATATATTACAGAGCAATAGTAATAAAAGCAATTTGGTATTGCCACAAAAACCAATATGTAGACATATGAAACAAAAGCAAAGATTGAAAAATGACTATAAATAAATTCAGTCATTTAATATTCAACAAAGACACAGGTAACATATTCTAGAGAAAAGAAAGCATCTTCAACAAATTGTGCTGGGAAAACTGCATATTCACATTTGAAAGAATGAAATTAAATCTATATTTATTAAAATGCACAAAAATAAATCCAAGTGGATCAAAGACCCAAACATGAAGCCTGAAACACTGACTGAAAATGATGCTAGAAAAACATAGGCAGTACCCTTCATGATATAGGTAGGAAAAGATTTTCTGAATAAGACTCTATTTTCCCAAGAATTGAGCACAATAATTGACAAGTTCAACCTCATAAAATAAAAAAAAATTCTGCACAGATAAAGAAACAATCAATAAGGTGAGGAGGAAGCCCAAAGAAGAGAATCAGCTATTTATCTGACAGAGGATTACTATCCAGAATATACAAATAATTAAAAAACAAAGAGTAAAAATATAAGCAAGCAAGAAAGCAGGCATTCAAAAAGTGGCCTGGGACCTGAATAGAGACAGAGTTCTCAAAAGAAAAAAAAAAGACTAAGGAATATCTCCAAAAATTATTCATTGTTCCTAGCAGTTAGGGAAATGCAAATCAAAGCAAATTTGAGGTTTCATCTTACCCCAGTCAGAATGATAAAGATTAACCAAACAACTGACAACAGATGCTTGAGGAAATGTGAAGAAATGGAATTTTCATTCACTGCTGGTGAGATTGCGTATGGACCCAGTTATTATATAAAACAGTGCATGCAATTCTGAAAAGGCTAAAACTAAACCTAGTATATGAGCCATCGGTATCACTGCATGCCATATGAACAAAGAATTTGACATCCTATGCCACAGGTAATTTCTCAGTCATGTCCACTGATGTTCTATTTATCATATATAGTAAAAGCAAAGTAATGAATGGATAATGAAAACATGGATAATATAATAGCTAGGCTTTCTTTACATTCCTTTATCATATTATTAAATTTGATTTCCTGGAATTGTACTAATGAACCTCATAGACTCAAGCATTCGTCTAACCATTTTCTTTTGTGGAAAACTAAAACTAATGCAAAAGGAGAGTGATATGGAACATTATACATGCATTATTAGGAAGATTAAGCAAAGATAGTAGAAATAGAAATGAGAAATAAATAATACGATATTAAACAGAGAGATGAGGAGGGGTTTATTTCCCAGTATGATCAAGAGTGACTAAAAAATCCCTGAAGTAAGAATGTACTGTTCATGTTCAATGAAGATCATAAAGCCTAGAGTGACTAAAATAAATACTAAATGGAAGGGAATGAAATTAAAGTATCTAATTTGAGTTAAATTTTATAGGACTATACAGATGTGCTAAGGAGTTTCAGTCTTATAATTATAATGAGCCTTTGTATGATTGGAAACAAAGAACTTATGCTATTTGATTTTTTTAAAATATTACTTGCTGTGGGATATTTGTACACTGAGGTATAGGCAGGATTTCCAGGGAGAGAAAAGAAGAGGAGATGAATTGAGGCATGCAGGAGATGCCATGGAGAGATGGGAAGTCAGATACATAGAACAAAAGAAAGGTAAAAAGCCACATGGTAAAACATAGATTAATAAAAAGCAGGTTAATTTAGTTATACGTGCTAGTGGGACAAGTCTCAGCTAAGACAGAGTTTTCATAACAGTAAGTCTCTGTGTCAGTTATTTGTGGGCTGGTGGTCCTTATAAAAAAGCATACTACATATGGCATCCAACATGGAGGCTCAAATATTCAAACATAGAACCTGAGAAAGCTAAGAAAAGTTTTGGACAAGGAACCAGATGTGGATTCTCCATAACTCCTCCTCACCCCCAGTTTGCTCATATAATTCCTCCTCTCTCTCACCAACTGGACTCCTGGAGCTCCACCTGGTGAACATACCATAGCTACTAAGACACAATGGATTACAGAGGTTGATGGATTCAACCAGGTTTGAAGGTGTCTTGACTTCAAAGTGGAAGTGAAAAGATATGCTGTTTTGGGTAAAAGGTTATGCTTTTGTTCCTACAGAAAATGAAAGGCTATGGATTCATTCAAATTTGAAGACAATCAGATTTCATCTAAGAAGGCCTCCTGAAAATCCTGGCTACTTCTCTTATCTCAATTGCTGACAGTATACTGTCCAAACTGGACCAGCAGGATGCAAAAGAAAGTGACTGCCAAACTTTGCCAAGACAAGGTAGAACAGTCCTTCAAAATTCCCTGCTTCTCAGAAATGTCTTTCAGATTCACTAGGCCTATAGACCAAAGATAGATGACCCTACATTACAAAATAACTTTGGGTGACTGTCAAGGCAGGCAGATATCCCTATTGTTAGATAACATTACACCCTTCTGGGGTCTTTGCTGAAGTTAAAAACTAAATGATTAGACTTAAAATTTTCCTTAGTTTTGAAAAGAAAAACCAGGTATAAATCTTTAGACTCACAAAGATAAGATAGATAGATAATAGAGTATTTTCTCTAATTTTGCCAAATACAAATGGACTGGATATTGTAACTGTATTTCTTATTTGATGATTGTTTAGGTTATCCACAGTTTTACTATGATAAAGTTAAAACCTTCCTTTTTAGTTAGACAAAAAGGGGGACATTTTGTGGAGTACTTTTTGTACACTGTAAATATGTGTTACTCTTATTGGTTTAATAAAGAACTGACTGAGCAATAGCTAGGCAGGAAGAGGTTAGGCAAGAAAGTCAGACTGAGGGAACACTGACAAGAAGGGGGAGGGAGTTGCCATCCAGACACAGAGGAAGCAAGAGATGAACATGCCATGCTGATAAAAGGTACTGCCACCCAGTAGAGTGTAGACAAGAAATATGGATTAATTTAAGTTTCAAGAGCTAGTCATTTGGCCAATCATTTTTAATTAATAATAAGTCTCAGTGTGATTATTTGGGAGCCAGCTGGTGGAACACAAAGAAAGTCTGCCTACAAATTGATTTGTGCACAACACACATTTCATACTTGTGTTAATGCAAATATATATGTTATCATTAGAAGTTTATCTGTTTTCAGAAGAAAAGAACCAGACACCAGTAAAGACAGGTATCCCAGGTAATCCAGCCTCAAAATGCCTCTTACGCATTTTCTTCAGAATTCTGTATCCAGAACAACTTCAAAGCTGCTAAATGAGATAGCCCAGCCTCACAGACTATCCATTGGAGACTTCAGATAACCTCTATACTTTCCAACCACACAGATATTAAATAAAAAATTATAGAGCTGGCTCTCTAAGGACTTGACCATTATCTCAGTTTTCTCAGGGTCCCCTAAAGATGCCATCAATCCAAGACAACAGGAAGCAGGCTAGAGAACACTACACACACATTCCCAAGAGGTGGTTTATTTTTTATTATGATCAATCCAGGTGAGTCTATTAAATGGGTAACAGAATTTATTAAGATATAAATTGAGGAAATACACTCATGATTATAGAACATAGTAGACAGCAGATGTCATCCTCTGATCTGACTGGGAGCGAATCCACCTCACAGGCAGAAGCAGAGAAAAGGGTCCTGTGACCAACTCCTTATAAGAGGTCACATACAAGGGCAGGAAACACCACCTTCTTTGGGCCATATAGCCCAAGGTCAAGGGTGGAACAAATACCACTACATTTCTCCTTTTTTCTAAATAGGAAGGTTGCAATCTTAATGCAAACTATATACAATAGAAATGATTATCAAGCATTGTCCAGGAAAAACAAAGGGTAATAACATAAACAAAAATGGAACTATAACCAACAAGAATAACATCAAAGAAAAGACACATACTAAAATTCAGAGAAGTCTGGCGTATAGGTAAATGGCACAATGCAGAGATCATTCCAAAAGGTATTCTATCCTGAAGAATCTGAATCTAAATACTTAATATATTCTAGCTAAGACACAAGAGCTAGTCAGTAGGAAGCCTGAGCTAATGGCTGAGTTGTTATAAATAATATAAGGCTCTGTGTGTTTATTTGGAACCAAGCACCTGTGGGACATGGGTGGAAGAAATTTTTCCTGACCGTGGGCCAGGCAGGACCAGAGAGAAACCTTCCAGCTACAGTGGTTTTTGGTTATTCTGTGGTTTATGGATGTTTGTCATTGTTTAGGGGGTGTTTGTTACAGCTTGTTATTAGTAATGGTCAGGAAAAGCAGCTAAGAAAAGGAGATTAGATTCAGGGATCTCTTTCTGAAGGGAAAATGGGGGATATAGTATAGAAATGATGGGATGAAAGGGTAGATTGTAGAGTATACAGTTGAACAACCACTAGTCTCCGATATTTTACATTGGTAAGGTTATTTTTGTTATACTGTATAATGTTTCTAGTCTTGTTTAAGGCATTGTACCTATGCAGCTCATTTAAAAATGTAATGCAAGGTTCTAGTCCTTGAAAACTATTTAGGATAATTAAGTAATGTAGGTTAATAGTGTCTATAACAATCAAACTTGTAGTCATGTAAGGTATGTTTTAAAGGTCATACAGAGATATACTTTAAGATGGTCTTCAAACAGTTCAAAGACCTACAAAAATGGCATTTAAAATGTTTTAATAACATAAGCCTTTCATGCTATTGAGACATATCTGTTCCTGGCAACAACAATTTACTTCAAAAAAGGATGAGAGGCACTGAAGAACTTCTATATTGAGTTTGTTTTCTGTGTGGCAACTACCTAATTGGTCAAGAAACTGCCTTCACCTGGACTGGTGACAGTAAGGTGTCCATATTAGACAAACAGGACACAAAGGAAGTGACTGCTGAACTTTGCCCAGACAAGGTAGGACAGTACTTCAAAAATTTCTTGCTTCAAAAAAAAATCTGTCAAATATTCCAGTCCTACAGGCTGAAAATGGATTTCTCAACATTGCAGAGGAACCTTAGTTGATTGTTCAGGCAGCCAGCTGCTTCTGTCATTTCTATTGTTTTGGATGATGTTTGCTCTGCACTTCTTATTTACTCAGGTAATATTATAACCTTCAGATCTCTGATGGAGTTGAAGATGAGATGGTTATAGTTACAGTTTTCCTTGTTACCAAATTCAGAGAAGAAACTCACAAAAAATGTATAAAAGCTTAAATTGTTTATCTAAGAAAATGTTTTGAGGCCTAAAAAGATATTTTTGGGTTGGTAATACACGTTAGGATAGAAAGTGAATAAGCAATAAAACTTTGTGCTCATTGTGATCAGATAGATAATAGAGTAATTTCTCCAAATTTGCCAAATACAAATGGACTAGACATTGTGAATGTAATTCTTACCTGATAAGTGTGCTTGTGCTATATAATTTTCCTGTATTAGAGTTAAAACTTTTCTTTTTTATTTAGACAAAAGGGGGAAATGTTGTGGGATATTTGTATACTGTGTGAAGATGTTATTTGCTGTGTTCAGTATAATAAAGAGCTTAGTGCTCAATAGCCAGGCAGGAGGTATAGGCGGAATTGCCAAGGAGAGAAAGGAAGAGTCAATGAATCAAGGTGCACAGGAAATACCATGGAGACAAAGGAAATAAGACATCCAAAAAAAAAAAAAAAAGAAAGAAAGAAAGGTAAAAAGCCACATGGTAAAATGTAGATTAATAAAAGCAGGCTAATTTAAGCTGTAAGAGCTAGTGGGACCAATCTAAGCTAAGGCTGAGCTTTCATAATTAATAATAACTCTCCGTGTCATTTTTGTGAGCTGATGGACCAAAGAAAAATCCATCTATAATTATTTTATGGTCTGAGATTGTAAAATAATTATATCATTTCCCCTTTCTGTTTTCTCCCACATAGTGTTCCAAATCATTTTTCAATTTTGTAGCCTATTTTTAATCAATTTTTGTGATATATATGTATATATTTGCCATTCATTTTAGCACATGGTGGCTTCATCAACAGGGACTTACCTTCCATCTCTGGAGGGCAACCAAAGGTAATGTCAACAGCCTATATTCCTGGTACTGAAGGTTCCACATTGACCTCAACTTTAGTGTATATGAATTCAGAGTCAAGCCAAGAACATTCAAGTCACTGAGCCAATAGCATGTTCTATGCCCATTCTCTAAGCATTTGTATATATAACATGTGCTTATATAACTTGTCCCATTTTCACATTATTTCATTTATAATTATCAAAATTGTCTTTTTTACATATTTGTTACCTTGTTTATGTTTGCTTACCACATAGAGAATTTAAATTTCACATAAATAATGGCCATTTATAAATTAAATATGAATTCCTACATGCTTTGAACAGCAAATCCATGCAGAAAATCTGTCTTTAAAAAGGCAAGAACAACATTCTTTATAAATTTCTTCTAAAGGTACTGAAAACTTTTTCTGTAAGTCATAATTAAGTTATACCAGATTACAATCTTAGAATTTTAAATTTTTCCTTCCTTGTAAAAGAGGGAATTATGCTTTCTTACCATGACTATCTTAACATTATTTACTACTGGAAATGCCAGCATATTTTGAGCATTTTAAGCTCAAGTGACAGCAACATATAAGCATGCACATACAAACTGTATGCAGCTGTCTTATAATAAAGAACTAAGTACTATACATAAGATTAACTCGATAAAAAGCTGGTGTGTATGTGTCTGTGTGTGTGTGCACATCCATGCCTGTGTGTGTATGTTGGAGGAAGGAAAGAAAGATATGATGAATTGATAGAAGTGATATATCTTAAATGGTTTCTCAATAAAGAAACCATGAAAGGGAGATTTTTTTTTCCTTATATTGATTATTTGTGGATTTCACTTCATGCATTCTGATCCCAGTTATCTCCCTGTCTTCTAGTGTCTGCCCTCTACCCTTGCAACCTCTCCCTAATCAAAACCAAATTTTAAAAAAAAGACAAAGAAAACAAAATAAAAAACAAAAACATACAAAAAAAGAAGCATCTTTTTGAGGAAGCTGTAATGTGGCCCATTGAATCACACAATTTACTCTTAGACTGTTCATCTTTACTTGCAAGTTTTCACTGCCACAAGTCATTGATCTGACTTGAGGCCTCTGGTTTCTGCTACCCCACCAATAATGGGCCCTCACTTTGGCTCCTCTTGGATATCCTGTTGTTCTCCTGTGTGCCAAGGAAAAGTTATGTCACAGAACATCAAATTAGGAAACTGTATAAACTGCTGACATGACCACTCCATGGAAAAGATTTTATTTTAGATATGAGAGAATAGCCAGAGTCATTTGGAAGAATCCAGAGCAGAGAGAGAATGAAGCAGACTGAACATGACTTAGCATAATGGGCCTGGCAATGAGAGAGAGAGAGAGAGAGAGAGAGAGAGAGAGAGAGAGAGAGAGAGAGAGAGAGAGAGAGAGAGAGAGAGAGATAGCAGGGTCATAAGGAGAATGATTATGAGGAGCTGAGCCCATGAGCAGAAGGGAGTTTAGAATGGGGTAGGGGTAAGAAGAGCTAGAATGCTAGATAGCATGGACTTGGAAATGTGGAGGAGGTACTTGTGATGCTGAGGGACCCTGGAGACCAGCATGCATTTTGGTATGATAATACACACCACAGATAGCCACTTGTCCCTTTCATGTTTTGGAATTCTGAGAAATGTAGTTTCCTTCGGACATGAAATTAATCTTGGTCTCAGGAATAATAGCAGCAAGTTCTGTACTTATACCCTTTCTCCCCTAAAATCATTGCTATGTTATTGTTACTATGATTATTCATGTCTTAAGGAGTCTTAGAGTGGACTGAGATAATGCATGATTATTTAAGATTGTTGAAGTTTGTTAACTAAAGAGCATCTCCAAAGAAAATTTAGT
Organism: Peromyscus eremicus; assembly: GCF_949786415.1. Classification (NCBI taxonomy): domain Eukaryota; kingdom Metazoa; phylum Chordata; class Mammalia; order Rodentia; family Cricetidae; genus Peromyscus; species Peromyscus eremicus. Next base: position 45,081,349 of record NC_081439.1, read on the forward strand.
ATATTATTTCTTGCGTGCTTAAAAGTAGTATGTTATGGCAGATCATCCCTGCTTTGTTACTTGTCTTTGTTTCTCAGTCTTCTCATAATTTATATATGCTTAACAGGTAGGAATATTTCACATAGAAAGAACTTCTCTTGAAAGACGAGAAAGGGAAGGATAATTTTCTGCAAATCTTTTCTTTCAATATTTTTAAAATGTTCAAGGTGAAGATTGCTCAGATAAGATGGGGACTTTTCTTTGTTCGTTGCTAGGGACAAAAAACAAGGCAGTGAACATTCTATCACCAATCTACACTCCAAGCCCAAGACATAAAATGTTTGAAAAGAGTTTTACGAGATAATATTGTCACTCATTGTACCATCATTCATGTATGTTCTTTGGAGGAGGAAAAGGTACATCAGCTGGTAAAGTGCTTACCTAACATATGTGAAACCCTAGCTTTCATCTCCAGCACAGCATAAACTCTGTAAGATGGAACATGCCTATAATACCAGAAGTTTGGATGGTAGAGACATACAGATCAGAAGTTTAAGGTAGGCTGTGGCTACATAGTGAGCATCAGGTCAACCTAGGCTATTGAGAACCTGTCACAAAAATGTGCAAAAACTAACATAAAAAAATCTGTGAAAATAAAAGCACTCAAGGAAAAGAATATTTTTCCATATACTCTCTGAAGTTATTAATATCTTCTATTTATGAACACATGAAAGTTAATGTGAAGGTTGTTTAAGCCATTTTATAATCCAGCAGAAAAGAAATTCAAATTTATTACCATATTCATCATCTTATGGCCTTGTACAGTATGGCAGGACTATAGAAGTAAGTGAAAACCAATGTAATATGTATTCTTCTTAAGTCGACTCTATCAAGTCAAGAGATTTTATTTCAAAAAATGTATCAGTGATATTGACAGAGAGTCGAATACTTGGATCCTTTCACAGAAAGTAACATCCAAAGTCATTGCTCCCAAATTACACATATCAGAACATCTCAAGCCATATATAAATTCTAATCACTAAGAAAAGCATGAGCTTTAATAATGGGGCTTGATAATAAATATATGAAATGGAGCGGCTATTCTAAATGAAGATGCTACTGCACATGGGTGAGTTAGTGCATTTATCCACCAAAGTAAAAATGACAACAAAATAATCTCTATCGTGGGAGCATTAGGCATCAGAGAAACTATAAATAAACAAAAATTAATAAAAAATAAAGAGCTATTAGTAGGCTAGAGGAAGCAAAAGAGAGGACAGATGATATGGGGAAGGAATTCTAAGTTTTGGCATTTGTAATAAAGCAACTTATAATTCTACTTACACTTTTAAACAACATTCTAATGCTTTTAATTTTATTTATGCAGTTACATATCTACAACTGAATGTCTCCCATAGCTCCAATAAGCTCCATGAGGCAAAGAACTTCGTCCTTATTGTGGACCAATATATTTTTTCTGTCAAAAATAGTGTCTGACCCATGGAAGACATCCACAGGACAATTGTTAAAAACTAAAACACAATTGAGTATGATTCTGTTAATTCGTCTCCCTTAAATATTAAAGATTATTTTCACGTGCCTGTTGTCTAATTTCAACTTCAATATACTATTATTATGCTACAATAATGTCCTTTCTTTTCAAATCTAGGCAATGATTGTAGACAAATCTATGGTCACTTACAATACAGTGGTTGTAAACAAATAATTGAGTCATTTACTACTTTTTATTAATTTATACCTTCCACAAACTGAGATGGAATTTCATGGTATTCGATTCCCTTAAACAAATAGTGGTTTATTGGCTGTTGTACCAATTAAAATTTCACCTATCAAATTTGAAAGGGCTTTCATAAAATTGTTTTTAAAGATTTGGGTATGTGACCTGGAGCAACCACAGAAACAAAGAAACTGAAAGAGGCTATGGAGTGCGAGCTCTAGAGATGGGGATAGAGTACATAGGTGCTATGAAGTGGGGAATGGGCAAAGTGTGTGTGTGTGTGTGTGTGTGTGTGTGTGTGTGTGTGTGTGTGTGACAGTTCAAATGAAGTTACTCCATTTGGAGTGATAATACTCCCTCCAATAATCATAAACTATAAAGCCAGGTATGGAAAATGTCCTTTTGAGGCTTTGGTCAATGGCGCCTAAGAGACCCCCAAAATAATAAAGACTATTGCTATTGCCCTTGGTTGCCTTCCAGAATGTAAAGGTAAGATCCTATTGATAAAGCCAACACATATTTTTGAAATAGGAGTTGGAAGAATCTAGCTGTAACTAACCTGGATGCCTCCTCCATGAGGCATAACCAACAGCTGTCTAATTGGACTTGAGGCTTATACAATATGAAGGAATTCCTGCCTTGTACTGAAACCCTAGGCAAGCACACATGGTTAGTGATCTCATAAGCCCTAGAGAAAAATTTACTGTTGTCACTTTCCTAAACTAATATAATTTCTAACTGAATTCTGAATATTTACTCTTAAACTCACAGACAAGTTTAGCTCTTAGTTCTCATCAAAGAAGCTTCTTTTGTAGAATATAGTGACTATTACATAATTCCACAACTGGTCAAAATTAGAGACGAACAGAACATTGGGTATCAAACCACAAATGATACATTTACAATACAGTTCCTAATCACGAAGCTCAGGGATCATCACAGAATAGGGGACAGAGAGATTGTAAGGGTGAGGGGACCAGGATATCTGCTGTGAAATAGTATTTTCTATATATGACATAGAAACTTCACCAATAAAATGTCAACAATACATTCACCTAAACAAGACACAAATAATGATTATACCACATGATATACCAACTTGGACAGGGGAAACCTCACAAGACTACCCAACCACCAAGAAGAATAGCTACCAACTATTAATGGATGCTGAAAGGGAAAAAATCATTCTTCCCCAGGGACAAGTCGGCTAATAGGTTATCCAATTCCATTTGATCAGACCTAAACACATGTACAAGAGCAACACTAAGTAGACTCAGCAATGTACCATGTGTAGCATGTGTGAGTACGCATATATGTACGTAAGTATATAACAACAATTAATGAGGTCAAGAATTTGAGAGCGGAGCATAGGAGGAGTTAGAAGAGAGAAGAGGTGATTGAAATGATGTAAGTATATTACTCACCTACAAAATTACAAAAACAAATAAAACTTTAAACTAAGATCTGAATTATACACTTCCATCCCAAAAGTTCTAAGTGTAACATTTAAAACATTTTATAAAAGTTATTTTACAAATCATGAGAGAAAAGGGCTAAAAATTTTATCTAGATGGCTTCAGTTGTGGGATCAAAACAAATAATAACTGTGGGAACACTTTACATATTTAAAAATCATAATAGCCTCTTCGAAATAGCCATTTGATTTTTATATATGTATAATGTAACCGCAAATTTGTATTTCAATGAGTTGACTTTTTATTTATAAGAAAATACAATTCAATAGTTAACTGTCAAAAGCAAAAGAATTGCACAAATTTTGCATTCAGGCCTCCTCTTTGTCTTGTTTGAGCTATGTTGTTTTATTAAATGGGAAACTGAATGTGTTTCAAACCTCTGTATATGCTGACATAGACTGTATTGCACCATCTATGAACTTCATGTTAGTTTGAAACCTGCTGTGGCAATGAATTCTACCCTCTTTTTTCCTATTGCTAGTTATTGAGTCAATGGTAATCTACCTATTAATAATTTTCCTTTTTAAGCCTTCACTATTATAGATATGCATTTATCTAGTTCTTTTTCTCTAACATAAGACGTTTTGATAGTTAACTCTAGTTTCAGTACATTTTATAAAGAAACCTTGAATTGTTTACAGAATTATCTCTATTCAAATTTAATCAAGTAACTTCTTGTTTTTCTAATTATTTATTATAATTCTTCAAACAGGTTGTTAGAATCAATCTATCCCTGTCTATTGCAAACTTCTGTAGCATGTGGTAATCTTACAACTTTACTTCTTTAACTCTACCAGCCAGCTCTGACTAATCTGTCTTTTTATCCACAACCATGAACTATTGTATGCCTTCTGACCCTATCATTTAATCTCTACTACCCATTCCCAGCATTAACAAGACTGGAGATAAAACTTATATACACTTACATAAACTTCAAATACAATACCTCCATTTAATGGAACATACCTATCTATTTGTCATAAAATATAGTGCATCTTCTTTTTCCAGTTTTGAAAAATGAAGACTTCTGTTTGAAACATTGCTGATACCTTAAAATGAAATAAGCTATGTTAATAAAACTGAAGCTATTATCTTATTTAAAATACCACAATTAACTTTCATTACTAACTGATGAAAACTATGAATAATGTGTTATTCAGCTTAAAATAATTTATTATGCTGAATACAATAAAGTTAAATGTGTGTTGTGCATTTCTTAGAATTTGAACAGTACAATGCCATGTATCTGCAACCAAAATTATGACACAAATCAAGTATATCAACAAAAAATATCTCATATTTGTTCTTTGTAGTTAACACTTTCTTCTGCTCTGGACCCCTAGCAACTATTGAACTATTTTCTATTCCTATAGCTTTTTCATTTTCAGAATATCTTATAAATGATTAATTCAGAGACATTTTCGTGTGTGTCTATTTCAGTTAACAGAACACATTTGAGAGTTATCTATTGTTTCATGTGTCAGGAGATTTTTTTCAATGCTGCTAAATAGCATTTCATTATATGAATGTATTACAGTTTATCCATTTACCAGATGAAGGACATTTACAATGTGTGGTGATTATACTAAAGCTGTTCTATACATCTGTATCCAGGTCTTTGTACAAACAAGAGTTTTACATTTTTTTAAAACAAATGGGATTTCTTTGTCACAAAGCATGTGTGGTTCCCCTTGAAAGAAGTTTTCAAAATGGCTTCTGCTTTCTGAAGTGACAATTGCTATTAGACCTTCTAAGTGTTCTGGGTGCTTGCCCTCAAGTAATATTTTAGCCACTCTAATAAACATGTTGCATTAGCCAGAGTTCTTTAGAAGGACAGAATTGATACAATACAAATATGTTATACATGAATTTATTAAATTAGCATATGTAGTACAATTGGAATAGTAACAGCATCTCTTGCACATGAAAGAAGCCTAGAACCCTGCTGCTCAGTAATAGAGGCTGAGTATCTCAATAGTCACAATCTGGTATTGAAACCTTAGAGGGTTCCTGCAGAGCTACTGATCCTCAGTTATGTTGGAAGTCTGGAAACTCTGGGTCTTCACACATTAATGAAGGCAATCAGGACAATTCCTGAACTGAGGCTCTCTGTTCAGTTGTGACAAGTTGGCCTTTAAAACCAACCATCATACATGTGGAATTGACTTATTATGGTTTAAATCAAATTTCCATTAATTACTAAGAATATTAAGAATGATTTCATCAGCTTATTATATATATATATATATATATATATATATATATATATATATATATATGTGTGTGTGTGTGTGTGTGTGTGTGTGTGTGTGTGTGTGTCTTTTGGGGTATATTCACATATTTGCTCTTGTTTTCTTTGGAGTATGTTCCTTCGCATTCATGAGTTTTTAAGGACATTTATGTATTCTGGAAACAAATATGTTGCCAGATACATGATTAACAAATTCTTTTTACTGTCTGTGGTTTTTCTTTCTTCAAAGTTTGCTCCTCTCCTTGTAGTTTTCTTTTAATCTTGCCTGTGCTTGCATGGTGTGTGTTTGTGTGGGGAGGAGATATAAAAATAAAGCCTATGGAAAGGGTTAGGCCTTAGTAATGAGATTATTTTCTGTTTGCCAACCTTAGGGCTCCACAATCTCTTGCCAATTTTCGTGTATTCCTTAACGATTTGTTAGCAATTCCATTTGGCTTCTTTGAGTTAAGAATTAGTTAGTTACATAAATTGTTTTATGTAATTTTACTACACTAAAGTTAAAACCTCCCTTTTTGAAAAAAAAAAAAAAACAAAAACAAAAGAGGAATTGCTGTGGATATTGCTCTGTATAAATAAAATGCTGATTGGCCAGTAGCCAGGCAGGAAGTATAGGCAGGACAAGAAGAGAAGCAGAGAAGAGAATTCTGGGAATAGGAAAGCTGAGTCAGGAGACACCAGCCAGCCGTCCATGGAGCAGAATGTAAAAGCAACAGGTAAATCCACAGAACATGTGGTGACATAAATTAACAGAAATGGGCTGAGTTTAAATGTAAGAGCTAGTCAGTGGTAGGCCTGAGCTAATGGCCAAGCAGTTTAATTAATATATATAAAAAAAGAATTAGTTAGTTGCCCATACCTGAACCTTAGTTATGAATGTGTAGTTTATTTAGCTTTTGTCACTGTGAGAATGCTAATAAGGTTCTTTGTAATTCTCCACTTCCCTAGTAAAATCTATAAGACCTTTGTTCTGTTTTTAATACAACTTTATTTATCTTCTTGGAGAACTAAAAACCAATTTCCTTGTGGCCTACAAAGCTTCCCTACAAAGTTAGAAGAGAAAGAAAACAATTTTATTTTAAAATAAATACTAAACTGAAGTATGATAAAAATCAAAGATATGTTGAAACTATGAAGAGGGCTAGGGAAATGGTTCAGTAGATAAAGTACCTGTCACCCAAGCATGAGGACCTGAGATAAAATCACCAGAATTAATGTAAAAACCAGGAGTATTAGCATGTATCTATAATTCCAGAGCAAGAATGAGATGAGAGATTCCCAAAAAACTGTGTCCCAGGCAGCCTGATACACACAGCAGGGAAAAACAGTTACCATGTCTCAAACAAGGTAGAAGGAAGGATGAATATTTGAAGTTTTCCTCTGTTTTCATATGTGCACTGTGGTATGAACCACAAACACATGTACACACAGACACAGACACAGACACAGACACACACACACACACACACACACACACACACACACACACACACATGCACGCACACACAAATATATGTATAAAATTTTTTGGGAACAGGGTCTCATTAAGTAGCCCTGGCTGGCCTGGAACTTACTATTTATAACAGGCTGGTCTGGAATTCATTGCCCATCTCTGCCACAGAAGGACTGTTGACCACCATGTCCCAGCTACAATATTTCTTAAAACAAGCTCTGAGGAAAGAAGAAATCCCACCTTTAAAGAATCAAATACATGCTATCTATTATTCTTGAGATAAGTGAAAAATAGACCTCAAGTAAAAGGTCTTGGCAACACCCTTTTTCACACATAATTTACACTAAATTCACTTGGTAATTAGGTAATGTGACCATTTGTATAATCTCACTCAAAGGTTATTAAACTAAGGACTATAACTCCACATGGGGGTTATGTAACTATTTATATTGTTCTGATTTAGTTGAAAAAATCATGAAATGGAAATTTGGAGACTAATAAAAGCATTGTGATATGTAACGGTCAAACATTAATTCAAAATCAAACACATAATGAACCAAAGGTTTTTATGACAACATTTGCCCATGCAGTATCTTTCCACTTCATTGTGCTCCACATTTCTCACTATATTCTATAAATCAGGCAATCCCAACAAGTGTCCCCTGAAGCACCTCAATTCATATTAAAGACTAACATGCACGATGAATTGCAGTATTTGTACTCTATGGGCAAAGTTTGCTGCTCTGGAACAAATGTAAGAGTTAATCATGGAAAACAAAGAATTCCACTAATTTCTTACTTATCATTCCTCAGCATTTAAGTATCAAATCTGATCGGATCATGTTAAAATATTTAATTGTAAAAACTATTTGATATATTTCCTTGAGTTTTATTTTAAAAATGATTCAATGAACTTTAGCTTGGAATAAAAAGCCATTTAGAATTAAAAATCATTTCTGAAATGGCCTGTATTGGTCACAGTCCTCTAGAGTAAGAGAACTTATAGAATGAGTCTCTCTCTCTCTCTCTCTCTCTCTCTCTCTCTCTCTCTCTCTCTCTCCTTCACTCACTCAATATATATAAAGGAGATTTACTAGAGTGACTTATAGGCTGCAGTCTACCTAATTTGACAATGACTGTCTCCCAGCAGAAAGTACAAAAATCTGATATTTGTTCAGTCCTTGAGGCCGGATTTCAGCTGGTCTTCAGTATATACTGGAATCCTGAAGAAGCAAGCTCTAATGACCGTGAAGCTCTAATGAACTGGCTAGTAAGAGCAAGAGCAATCAGGCAAAGAGAGAGAGCTTCCTTTTTCCATGTTCTTTATATAGTGTGACACTAAAGGTGTGGCCCAGAGTAGAGGTGTGTTTTCCCAGCTCAAATGATCCAGATTAAAGGTGCGTCTTCCCCGGAGAAATGGATGAGATCTACATGAACAGCCTGGACGTGAGTGGGGGTAATGAAGGGTGAAGGTCGAGGGAAAGAGAGCTTGGGGGAGCGGGAGATCCCAGCTGGATCAACAACAGAGAGGGAGAACAAGGAATGTTCATTGTAAATGAAGACCACATGAGAATAGGAAGAAGCAAAGTGCTAGAGAGGCCCACAGAAATCCACAAAGATGCCCCCACAATAGACTGCTGGCAATGGTCGAGAGAGCCCAAAATAACCTACTCTGGTGATATGATGGCCAAACATCCTAATTGTCGTGCTAGAAACCCCATCCAATGACTGAGGGAATTGGATGCTGAGATCCACCGCTAGGCCCCGGGTGGAGCTCCGGGAGTCCAATTGGCGAGAAAGAGGAGGGTTTATATGAGCAAGAATTGTTGAGACCAAGGTTGGATAAAGTACAGGGACAAATAGCCAAACGAATGGAAACACATGAACTATGAACCAATGGCTGAGGGGCCCCCAACTGGATCAGGCCCTCTGAATAGGTGAGACAGTTGATTGGCTTGATCTGTTTGGGAGGCATCCAGGCAGTGGGACCGGGTCCTGTGCTCAGTTCATGAGTTGGCTGTTTGAAACCTGGGGCTTATGCAGGGACACTTGGCTCAGCCTGGGAGGAAGGGACTGGACCTGCCTGGACTGAGTCTACCAGGTTGATCTCAATCCACGAGGGAGTCTTTGCCCTGGAGGAGATGGGAATGGGAGGTGGGCTGGGGGAAGGGGAGGGGGGCTGGAGGGGGGAGAACAAGGGAATCCGTGGTTGATATAATAAATAAATAAATAAGATAATGGAGTGATATATATATATATATGTGTGTGTGTGTGTGTGTGTGTGTGTGTGTGTGTGTGTCTTCCCATCTCAAGATCCAAATTAAAGACAAAACTTTTCCCATATCAAAAGATCTGGATTAAAGGCATGTCTTCCTACCTCAGAGATCCTGATTAGAAGTGGCTATTCCTATTTCAAATTAAGCAAAAATTCTTCACAGGTGTGCCCTCCATTTTGTGGTTTTAGTTAATTCCAGGTGTGATCAACTTGACAACCAAGAATACCAATCACATGGCCCCATACAGTACTTCCATTTTGTACTGTGTCTTTAATTGCCATTCTAAGCACTGAGAAATATAAAATTGAAATATTGATGAGCTTCGAAAAATACTGAAGATTTTCTATGTTCTTCATTATTAACTACTTCACAAAGTTTTAATTCTTTATGTAAAAATAAACAAGCACATTATTTCATTAGTATATAGGTTTACTTTAATCTTTAATGAACAATGCTTTTCTGTGAGCCAAAGAATTATTTTAAAATGAATTTCTTTGGTACATTCAATTTCATGCACCTATTTACTCAGGGTCACATAAAAATTTCTCAGGTGGAAAGGGATCACAGCTAGAAAATGTTTAAGAATCTAAGGTCTTTGGCCTAATTTTCTCTGTCCAAAGGAAATTTCAATTTCTCACACCTTTGTGAGAGAAAATATGTTTTTATGTGGAACCAGGCAGAGACACAGTTAGGCAGAGACTGAAGAAAATGTGAGAGGTGTCTAATAACAGCACTTTAAAGAAATGGCTTATAGGTCCTTGAACACTCTTGGATTTAAAATTGAGAAGAGCTAAATTAATGTTTTAAAATATTGTGAATGTTTTAACGTGGAACCAGACAGAGACACAGCTAGGCAAAGACTGTAGAAAGGGGGAGAGATGTCTAATGATAGCACTTTAAAGAGATGGCTTATAGGTCCTTGAACATTCTTGGGTTTAAAATTGGGAAGAGCTAAAGATAGAAACACCATTCTCTATAGTAACTGTTCTAAGAAAAGAGGAAGCTATGGAAACCTTTCCTCTGCATTCAAATAGAGCTTTCTCTTATGCCTGTAAACATTAGGACCACTTGGCCCTCCCAAAATCAGAGAAAGAGAGAGATTATATCAGATATTTAATTACATAGTAATTTAGGAAGCTAGCCAAATTTATTTTGGTTATTTGACACAGTCATTATGTGTAGACCAGGGTGGCCTCACACTTTAGACACTCCTGATTTTGCCTCTAGAGTGCTGGTAAAATGGGCATAAGATATCAAAAGGTAACTGGAAAAAGTTACCTAGAATAAGGTAACTTTTTATTTTGATATGATTTAATTGATGTAAAAGCTACTTGACTTACCCAATTGCACACTTTTAAGAGATGAAAATGGGTACATTATAACAAACACCAATGAAACCTACAGGATTATCAGGAATACCTTGAAAGCTTATAACAAGGTAGAAAATCTAGAAAATAGTAGATAATTTCCTAGGCACATGTTATAAGCACAAGTTAAGTAAATTTATAATGAGCTGTGACACTGAAAGACTGATCATCTCCAAAAAAAGAAAAGTCCAGGATGGAACACATTCATTGTCAAATTCTACCAAACTATAAAGAAGAGATAACACCAATTATCCTCTTCATAAAATAGAGAGTGAAAGAACACAACACTGTTAATTTCAATGTATATATGAAGGCTGCAATACAATGACATGAAAATGAAATAAACACACACAGTAATAATTAATAAAAATTTAAAACCATAGGTCAATTTCCACGATGTTGATAGACAAAATTTCCATTAAAATACTTGCAAACTGAATTTAATGATCTGAGTTCAAGTGCCCAGTACCTGCATAAAAGGTTGAGTATGAGTGTCTGCACTGTAAGCACAGAGCAGTAAAGCAGAGACAGGCAGAGTTCTCTGTCCAGCTAGCCTGACGAAAAAGACAAGTCAGTTCAGTGAAGAGACCCTGTCTCAATATGTAAGGTGGAAATAAACTGAGGAAGATATCTCAATTTCAACCTCTGATCTCTATAGGCACCACCAAGATGTGCTCAAATGTACATATGATCACATGTGCATGTGTGCATTAAATGCAAAAAGTGTGAAAAATGTTTAAAAACACCAAAATAAAAGAAAGTTCAGAAGAAAACACACTGATATATTTAGTGTGGTTTATGTATGATCATTTTGTGCTCTACTTATTTGTTGAATGTCTATTGCATGCTCATATATTGTACCTCATTCTAGAAACTGGGGAAGTAATACTTAGCAAACTAATAAAATCCTGTCCAGAGAAAACTTACATTCTAGCATAGGAGATTTATTGGTCTAAAATTTCATATGCATATAATGTATTTTGATTTGATTAAATCCACCCCTTTCCCTACTTTCCAATTTCTCTGTTCTATCCCCACCACTTTTCCCTCACAACTTTATGTGCTCTTTTTCTTTTAAACCCACTGAATCTGCTTAGTGCTACCTGAATGTGCATGGGTATAAGATCATCTATTAAAAAGGGCATCCAGGGCCTGCATCCCTGAGCAAAACTGAATTTTCTCACCCAGGAGCCACACATTTCCAATAGCATCTCAGATAGGGATGAGGATTCATAAACCCCTACCAGATTTGTGCTGGGATTTTGGTTTCTTTGACCTTGTGCAATTCTGTGTATCCAGTCACTGCCACTGTTAGTTCATGTGTTCAATGGTCCTGTCATGTCCAGCAAATACTTTTTTTTGCAGATGTTCAGTACCTCTGACTTATACAATCTTTCTGCCTCCTCTTCTTTAATAGTCCTTGAGATGGAGACGATCCAATAATGATGTCCCATTTAGAGCTGAGCACTCTACAGTCTTTTATTCACTGTATATTAGAATAAATTTTAATGCATAAAATTGTAACCTGTGATATATACAATGAGAAAAAGAAAGTAGAAAGGGCAAACTGTGTTAGGAATAAAAATGTGAAGTTATTTTCTTTCAGTTTTGTTTGTTTATTCATTTTAGAATTGCAACAACTTAGTACAGTAAGAGTAAGCTATGATCACTGTTATTAGTAATAGCTAGAACCTGAAAACAACCTAGATGCCGCAACCAAAGAATGGATAAAAAAAATGTGGTACATATACACAATGGAGTACTACTCAGCAGGAAAAAAAAGCATCATAAAAATTTCAGACAAATGAATGGAACTAAAAAGAATCATCTTGAGTGAGGTAACCCAGACCCAGAAAGACAAACATGGTATGTACTCACACTGTACATGGGTATTGACTTTAAATTAAAGGATAACCATGTTACAATCCTCAGCCCTAGAAGACTAGATAACAAGGAGAGCTCAAAGGGGGATGCATGGATTTCCCTGGGAAAGGGAAATAGAAGAGATCTCCTGGGCAGACTGGGGGCAGGTGGGGATGAGAACATGAGGAATTGGGTTAAGGGATGGATGGAGGGGGAGAGTCATGAAAGAGATGACTTGATGGGGGGTGTATTTCCAAGTCAACTACAATCCTGATGCAAGGGAAACTCCTATGAACCTACAAGGATGATCTCAGCTAAGAACCTTAGCAATAGTAGATAAACTGGCCATCTCCTGTAATCAGATTGGTGATATTTTATTTGTATGTTAATAAGTAAAGTTTGCCTGGAGATCAGAGGTCATAGCCAGCCATAAACAGAAGTCAGGCGGTGGTGGCACATGACCTTTATCTGATCACATGGCAGGCAGAGTCTCTGTGTGTTCAAGCACACAGCCAAGTGTGGTGGTGACATATACCTTTAATCCCAGTACCAACCACAGAGACCTGGAGGTCAGTATAGACAGGCAGTGACAAGGAAGTGAGGTGCCTGGTTAAGAGCCAATGAGAAGGCAGAACAGCAAGGCAATAAAGGTGCAAGTTAGATAGGAAGAGGTTCTCTTGAGAAGCCACAGTGGTGTGGTGAGCTAAGGTTAGTTTGGTGGCTATCACTATTGCTCTGATCTCTATGGCTTACATCCCTGTATTTGGCCCTGTGTTTCTTATTTACTAATACTGTTTAGAAATTTGTCTACAAATGGCACCAAAACATGGGGCAAGAGTTTCCACCTAAACCTGAGAAACCTAAAAAAAAAAAAAAAAAAAAAAAGAGATTCTAAAATAGAGCTAAAAACAGCTTCCTAGTTGTCTCTCTTAGACCAGTGGCAGCCTGTGGGCTTGAGCTACTCTATGGCAGGTTCTGTGGGATTGATCTGAAGCATGGCTGTGGATTCCAGCCAAGGTACACAATGGAGTTTCCAAGCCACACAGAGCACTGCATGGCACATTAGCTTTTGCTTTTGCTAGTAAACACACACACACACACACACACACACACACACACACACACACACACACAGAGGTTTCTGGCCTACACGCTGCTGGATGGAAGCATAGACCCAGTGCTTCCCAGAGTTGGTGGTGAGCATGGCTCCCCTTTCTGGCAGTAAGCTTACCACTACCATGTTGGGATGCTTACCTGGTTGGAGCCAGCAGCCAAGGCTACTGCCTTGGTTCTAGCCATGCAGTTTACCATTTTAAAGTCTCTCTTGGCCAGAAAAGGATTATAGATTCAGAATAAGATAGATTCAGATTAAATAAACCTCAAAACAGTTTACGCTGTGTGTAAAATTGTACGTAGGCTTAAAACAAAGAGAAAAGGATAGACAGTTATATAAAGAAATGGATAGTTTTAAAAAATAAAGTCTTTAAAGAGAAAGTAAAAGCAATATAAAATATAAGCCATGTAAAGATGGAAATCACACAGAGTGTCTGGATTATACTGTCTTTGGGATTTTTTACTGCAGAAAAACATTTGATTTTAAAGGTTGCTAAATTAAACCAATATGCATATTTTAAAGGTATCTTTACTTTAAAATTTGAATCTAAGGATATGTTGCTTTGGAAAGGAGGCTCTGCTTTTGTTTCCACAGAAAGCAAGAGGCTATGGATTTGTACCAGGTTAAGATGGATCAGGTTTGACCAGCCAAGACCCCCTGAAAGGTCTCTGATGACACCATGGCCCAGATGATCCAACATCCAGAATGGTTTCAAGGCAACTTGCTGTGGGATGGTCTGTATGTCAAATGTGTTGCTCTGATTAGTCAATAAATAAAATACTGACTGGCCAGTAGCCAGGCAGGAAGTATAGGTGGGACTAACAGAAAGGAGAATTGAGAGAACAGGAAGGTGGAGGAAGACACTGCCAGCCTCCACCATGACAAGAAGCATGTGAAGAGGCCGGTAAGCCACGAGCTATGTGGCAAGGTGTAGATTTATAGAAATGGATTAATTTAAGATGTAAGAACTAGATAGCTAGAAGCCTGGGCCATTAGGACAAACAGTTTAAATAACATAAGTGTCTATGTGTTTATTTTATAAGTGGGCTGTTGGACTTCCAGGGCTTGGCGGGATCTGGAGAGAAAACTCTCCAGCTACAGCAACTGGCTCAGACAATGCAGCCTCACAGACTTTTCCAATCAGGACTTCACCATAATTCTTAATTTTCTCGGGATCCCCATAAGAATACAGTGCCCTCTATCAGCAGGAAGTAGCCCACATTCGCAAAAAAATTGATTGTGGATATTTGTCTTTGTTTAGATTGTTGGTTATAAATTGTTATTGGTCATAGTCAATCTTTTGTAAAAGAAGAAAGGGTGATATAATATAGAAATATAGGATATAGGTATGATAGGATAAAAGGATAGATTATTGAACCTACTTTTAAAGAGAAACAACTTGTTTGAAATGTTTTACATTGCATTGGATTTTAGTTTATTGATACAAATTTAAAGTTAATTTTGTTATACTGTATGTGCATTTCTACTCCTGTTTAAAGTATTATGTTTGTGCAATTCATTTAAATTGTAGTGAATAATTAAGAAATACAGATCAATAGTTAGTCTTCTATGATAGTCAACCTTATAGTCATGTTAAGTTTTCTAAGTATACATAGATATAATTCAATTAGGTAATCTTCAAACACTTCAAAGACCTACAGAATATGACATTTAAAATGTTTTAAAAACTTAGACTTTCTGAACAGTGAGATATATCTACTCCTGGCAGCACCAATTTACTTCAGAAAGAAAGGTGAGCATCAAAGACACTCCATATGGAATTTATCTTCTTCTTGGCAAAAATAGACATTTGGGCAAGAAACTGTTCTTGTCTAGACTGCTTGACAAAATGTTGCATCAGCTGGACATGCAGGACCCATAGGAAGGTGATCACTGAACGTTGCAAGATGAAATGGTCCTTCAGGTTCCTGCTTCACAGAAGAAACAGCCAGACATTCTACAGGACACAGAGAGAAGAGACTGAGAGACTCTAGGCCTGGGGCTGAAGATGGATGCCCCAATGTTGCAGAGGAACTTTAGGTAACTGTTCAGGCAGCCAGCAGTCTCTGTCATTCTAGACTTTTGGAAATTGCTTACAATGCATTTCCTGTTTACTTAGGTAATATCTCCTTCTGGGGTCTTTGATGTAGTTGAAGACTAGATAGTTATAATTTTCCTTAGTATGATAAAATATAAGTTAGATATAAAACCTTAGACTCACAAATCTAGTATAAATAAAACATTTGTTTATTTTTCCAAATATAAATAGACTAGATATTATAATGGTAATTCTTGCTTGATAACTGTTTTGTTATATGTAATTTTACTATGTTAAAGTTAAATCCTTCCTTTTTGAAAAAACAAAAAAGAAAAGGGAATTGCTCTGGATGTCTTTCTGTATGCTGTGTATATATGTTGTTCTGATTGGTTGATAAATAAAATGCTGATTGGCCAGTAGCCAGGCAGGTGGTATAGGTGGGTAAGCAGATAAGGAGAATTCTGGGAAGAGGAAAGCTGAGTCAGGGGAGACGCCAGTCTGCTGTCCTGGGAGCAGCATGTAACAGCACACAGGTAAAGCCATGGAACACATAGTGACATATAGAATAACAGAAATGGGCTGAGTTTAAGTATAAGAGCTAGTCAGTAGTTAGCCTGAGCTAATGGCTGAGCAGTTTTAATTAATATAAGCCTCTGTGTGTTTACTTCAGGGACGCAAGTGGGAGAGATTTGTCCCAAACACCAGCAGGCTGGGACACGGAAAAACTTCCAGCTACAGTAACTACCCTAATTGTCATTGGAAATCCTTCATCCAGTAACTGATGGAAACAGATGTAGAGATCCACAGGCAAGCACTGGGCCAAATTGAGGACAGGGAGGAAGGATTGGTCAAACCAGGGTGGTCAGGGTCATCACAAGGGAACTGTCAGAAGCAACTGGCCTGGTCGTGGGAGCTCACAGACTATGGATCGATGACAAGGGAGCCTGCATGGGACAGGCCTAGGCCCTCAGCATATGTGTGATGGTTGTGTGGCTTGGTCTATTGTAGGACCCCTGGGAGTGGAAGTAGGGCCTGTCCCTAATGCTTTGGCTGGCTTTTGGGAACCTATTTCAAATGCGGAGTTGCCTTGCCCAGCCTTAATACAAGGAGAGGGGCTTAGTCTTACCTCGACTTGATGGGCCATGCTTTGTTGACACCCATGGGAGGCCTGCCCCATTCTGAACAGAGGTATAGGAGAGGTGGATTGGGGAGAGGGGTCAGAAGGAAGGTGGGGAAAAGGGAATGGAAGGAGAAGGAGGGGAAGCTTTGGTGGGGATGTAAAATACATGAAAAAATTAATAAAAAAAAGAGAAACAGAGTAAGCTATGATAACATCAAAGAAAAGAACTTATAAATGGGAAAACCATACATAAAATACTTACTAGACAAAAAAAATTTGTAAATTCAAGTTAGAGATAGCAAAGTAGACTAGAGGTGAATAGAGAAGGGGAAAAGTTCATAGACACTGTGTAACTAGGACCTATGTATGTGATCCCAGAATTTTTTTAATTAATTAAATTTTTCATTATTTCATTTCATTAAAATAATCATTTATTTTACATGCTGATTATAGTTTCTTCTTCCTCATCTCATCCCATTTCCCCACCACCTCCCCTCAACCACCCCCCAATACACACCCCCTTCTTCTCCATTCAGAAAGGGGCAGGCCTACCATAAGCATCAAAAAAGCATGGCACATCAAGCTGAGGCAGGACCAAGCTCCTCCACCTGCATCAAGGCTGATAAAAGAGAAAGTGGGAAGTAGCCTTGAATGCACTGGCACAGAATACAACTTCCTGAATAGAACACCGTTAGCAGACCCTGAGATTGACTATTAATGAATGAGACCTCCTGAAACTGAAAAGCTTCTGTAAGGCAGGGGACACTGTTAATAAGACAAAATAGCAGCCTACAGAATAGGACAAGTTCTTCACCAACCCCACATCTGACAGAGGGCTGATCTCCAAAATATATAAAGAACTTAAAAAACTAGACATCGAAATACCAAATAATTCAATTATAAATGTTGTATAGATCTAAACAGAGAATTCTCAACAGAAGAATCTCAAATGGCCAAGATATACTTGAAGAACTGTTTGACATCCCTAGTCATCAGGAAAATGTAAATCAAAATGACTCTGAGATACCATCTTATACCTATCAGAATGGCTAAGATCAGAAACACTAATAACAGCTTATGTTGGAGAGGATGTGGAGCAAGGGGAACACTCATCCACTGCTGGTGGAAGTGTAAACTGCTACAGTCATTTTGGAAATCAATATGGCAGTTTCTCAGAAAATTGGGAATAAATCGATCTCAAGACCCAGCTATACCACTCTTGGGCATATTCTCAAAGGATGCTCAATCATACCACACGGACACATGCTGAACTATGTCCATAGCAGCATTATTTGTAATAGCCAGAACCTGAAACAGCCTAGATGTACCTCAATAGAAGAATGGATAAAGAAACTGAGGTACATTTATACAATGGAGTATTACTCAGCTGTAAAAAAAAATGAAAGAAAGAAATAAAAAGAAAAGAAAATGATATCATGAAATTTGAAGGCAAAAGGATGGAGAACTAGAAAAAATCATCCTGAGTGAGGTAACCAAGTCCAGAAAGATAAACATGGAATGAACTTTGGGTTTTTTAATGTTGATACTATTTGATTGTAGTGGATTGGAGGAAGAAGAAGGGATACCAGGTAGCAATTCAGTTGAATTAATTGTACCAAATAAGAAAAAAATTCCCGAATTACATTATTACATTATTATTATTATTATTATTATATTATTATTATTATTATTATTATAGCTCTAAAATTCACTTTGTCTCAAAATGGCTCTTGACTTTTACAGAAATTCTAGCTAATTAGATATATGACACATGTGAATAGAACACACTGCCTTTGACACATCCAAAAGGCACTTGCTTAGGAAATATTTCATTGACATTTCTCACAGAAAATAACTTTCTGTTTGTTTGGAATAAGCTGAGACCCTGACAGCATGAATCAGTAAGAACTGTCTGAGCTATGGTTTTCAAGTCAAAGTTTATTTACTAGTTTATCGTATATACAATTTGTAGGGCAAAAGAAGTTTGCACATTAAAATTTGTTTTGTGATAACATTTGGGATTGTAACTTAGGGGAAACGCATTGAAGTATATTCCTATCTCTTTAAGGACTGACAAAACCTGATTTTTCAGTTTCTTTGATATCTGTGCATATGGAGAAAGCATCTAATAAACAAGTGTAAAATATTTCCCACAAACATGATAAAATTTTCCTGCCTTCTGTTTTTATCAAGTGAAAAACTAATACATGATTCTTCAAACTTCAGTATACTCTTAAAGTTCATCTTTTATTCTGAGAAAATAATCTACCAAAAGGTCTTTGATTAGACCTTTTAATTTCACTGAGCGTTGAAAAGTAATTTGGTAATCTTCTACAATTATTAGTTCTAAAATGGTTAACTGAAAGCTTTAAAAGAAAATGAATAAATAACAATATTTCTCTTCCTTGTTAATGTCAGTACATAAAAAAATAAGTGTTGACATTGCTTTTGCAACCTTAGTTTCTCATTGTTCTCAGAGAATCCCAGTGTTTGTTCCATCCTTAATTAGAGAATCTCAAAATTATGGCTATTACAAATTTCTTGCAATTTAATATGCTTCGTGTATGGTACTTGTTTCTTTTTTTTCTGAATAAAGCATGTAGTTTAAAAATCAGGTTGGTGTTATAGAAAAAAAAAACAGAATATCCCAAACCCACCTAATGTTTGGCTGTAGGTCTCTGCATCTGATATCCTCAGTTTCTGGATGAAGCCTCTCTGATGAAAATTATCCTAGGAGATAGGGTATTATAGATAGCATAGGAGAATATCATTGGGAATCATTTCATTGACTTTTTTTTTCCATCATGTTTGATTGTATCCTAGGTCTCTAGGCTATCCAGACTCTGGTTCCCAGCCTTTCAGGCAATGTCAGCCATAAAAAAAACTCAAAAACTGAATCAAAGAATACCAAAAATATCATCCACCATGATCAAGTAAGCTTCATCCCAGAGATGCAAAGATGGTTTAACATACGAAAATCTATCAATGTAATCCATCATATAAACAAACTGAAAAGAAAAAACATGATCATCTCATTAGATGCTGAAAAAACCTTTCATAAAATCCAATGCCCTTTTATGATATAACTTTTGGAGAGATCAGGGGTACAAGGAACATACCTAAACATAATAAGGCAATTTACAGAAAGCCTATCCAGTATCAAATTAAATGAAGAGAAACTCAAAGCAATTCCACTAAAATCAGGAACATGACAAGACTGCCCTCTGTTTCAATAACTATTCAATAGAGTAATTTAAGTTCTAACCAGAGCAGTAAGAACACTATAGGAGATCAAATTGGAAAAGAAGTGGAAGTATTGCCATTTGAAGATGATATGATAATATACATAAATGACACCAAAAATTCTACCAGGAAACTCCAAGATCTGATAAACACCATTAGTCAATTAGCTGAATAAAAAATTAACTAAAAAAGAATCAGTAGCTCTTCTATATGCAAATGACAAATGGGCTGAGAAAAAAATCAGGGGAAAAACACCCTTCACAGCAGCCACAAATAATACAAAATATCTTGGGCTAACTAAACAAGCAAATGATATACCTGTATAACAATAACTTCAAGTTTTGAAGAAAAATTGGAAAAGATGTCAGAAGATGGAAAGATCTCCCATGCTCATGGATCAGCAGGATTAACATAGTAAAAAAAAGCCATCTTACCAAAAGCAATCTACAGATTCAACACAATCCCCATAGAATTTGCAACACAATTCTTTACATACATTGAAAGAACAATACTCAAATTTTTTCCTTAAGACAAAACTCTTGGTCTTTATTGTACATCATTTTTTCATATTAATATGTACATGAGATGTGTCATCTTTATTCTTTTTCTTTTATTCATCTCTGACAGCTTTTAATACTCATTCGACTTGAACTTTTCACCAGTATTATTATTCTTAAGAATATACATTCTATACTCAGCTTTTTACACATACATATATAAAGACCAAAAGAATAGTTAAAATGATAATGTCCTATATATATATATATATATATATATATATATATATATATATATACATATACATATACACACACACACACACACACACACACACACACATATATATATATATATATATATATATATATATATATATATATATATGGCCACAACATAATTAATCTAGTGGTGATTAAAAATCATTATCTGTCATTCATTTCTTTGACCTGACCCCTACTTTTATTTCTCATCTGAGTATCCACAGTTATAGAAACTTCAGTGATTGTTCCACAGATTCAGTCATGTAACATAGTTTACATATAGAGTATATGGAGCTATTGATATCAACAATAACAACAAAATGGACTATGTCATAAAATCTCATTCAATTTAGAGACTTACTGGCACCTCTAGATATAGGGTTTTTTTTATTATTTTTTTAAGAAAATAAAAAAACCAGAGAAACTGAACTCTCCTGTGTACTCAGCAAAGTACAATGGCTGAATTGGGAACTGGTATCCTGACTGCCAAATGGTGTTTGTGATACAAAATCTGTACAGTTTTACAAAGATAAAAAACCACACTTGGCAGGTTAAGTAAATAACATTTGAAAATGGAAGAGAAGTAAGAATATGTTAATGACTTTCATTATATTGTTAATCATCTTTTTGGAAATCCAGTCATTCTTTCTTTCATCTAAAATGTACAAACTTCCAAGTACTTAATCTGATATAATTACTGTCTTATATTAATGTGTAAGGAATAAACTGTATCAATAAATACTATAAATGTCCCTAATGTGAAATTATTTGAAATGAAAAACAAAGCATTTCCTTCATAAACCTATAACAGTGAAGTTTTCTTTAATTAGAAAGGGAAAAAATCTCAGGAGATTCAAGGAAAGCTCCACATGTCTCTTAAATTTTTAAGAATAAAAATTCTAAGTGAAGATTTCCATGTGAATTTTATTTTTATTTATTTTTATTTATTTATTTTTCTTTATTAAGAAATTTTCTACTCACTCCTCATGCTATCCACAGACCCCCCTCCTCCCTCCTCCTACCCCCCAGCCCTCTTTCCTAAGCCACCTCACATCCCCACATCCCCCAAATCGAGGTCTCCTATGGGGAGTCTGCAGAGCCCAGCACACTGAGCCTAGGCAGGTCCAAGCCCCTTCCCACTGCACCAAGGCTGTGCAAGGTGTCACACCACAGGCACTGGATTCCCAGAAGCCTGCCAATGCACCAGGGACAGATCCCAATCTCCCTGCCTGGGTGCCCCCCCAAACAGTTCGAGCCGAACAACTGTCTTCCACCTCCAGAGGGCCTAATCTAGTCCCATGGGAGCTCCACAGCCACCAGTCTATAGTTCATGGGTTTCTGCTAGTGTGGTCCATCATCTCTGCACATCCTCCCATCATGATCTCGACGCCCCTCACCTGCAGTGTCTCTCCTCTCTCTCATCAATTGGATTCCTGGAACTCAGCCTGGTGCCTGGCCGTGGATCTCTGTATCTGCCTGCATCTGTCACTTGACAGGGAAATGGGAGGGTCAAGCTGGAACAGGGACAGAGTGGGAGGGTAGGGAGGAAGATACCATGATCGATGAGAACATCATGGGAATAGGAAGAGGCAGGGTGCTGGGGAGGCTCTCAGGAATCCACAAGGTTGACCCAACCTTGGTCTGCTGGCAGTGGTCCATAGGGTGCCTGGACCGGTCTACTCTGGTGACCAGTCTAGCAAATAACCTAGCTGTCATCATAGAGCTATGTAAATTTTATAATATAAGAAGCCATACATTCCTTAAGGATTCTTGGTGATAATCAAAATAATAGTTTAACAATAAGTCCTACTCATTGTGTTATCACTTTGTACCTGGTATTTTTTGACCCTATGTACTAAAAGAAAATAGGACTGAAATGAATCGATAATATTCAATAAATTGATTGCTATAATATAAGAGCACAATACAGAGGTACACAAAAAGAATGACTCAATATGTTAATGTCATGAGAGCTACTGTCAAGGAAGTAATGGTTAATATTGTTATTTAACGATAGGAGCTAGGCTGGAGAGATCACTCAGTAGTTAAAAGGACTTTCAACTATTTCAGAATTTGGCTCCCAGTAGCCACATCTGGCAGTGCACAACCATAATAATTCCATCTCCAGAAGATCCAACATCTCTGGCATCTGTGGGCACCTGCACTCGTATGTACACACCCACACATACTTACATAATAAAAAATAAATAAATAAGTGAACATCTTTCTTTAAGTAAGAGCTCAACCAAAGGTATATGTAGAATATTCTACCTAAACTGGAAAATCAATCTATTTAATGGTGTGGAGAATGTGAATATATTACACAGTGTGGCATGTTTAGGCAAGGACCAGCATTTTTCTTTGGGATTATATCAGAATTTGTTTCAAGAAATGGGGAAATAAAGTTAGACACAGAGAAGTATCTTTGAAACCTTGTATTACACATGCATCAGACAATAGTTTCACTAGAAGAAAAACACACTTAGATATCTGGCAGAAATAGCAAAGTAATCAAGTTTAGGTTTATTCACAAATTCAAGATCATAGGTCTTTTATTACCTGTAGTGAAAATTAATGTTTTTTTTACAGCTTTGGGAAATTGGTCTGAAATTATCTTATTTATATTTACTATGTTGAAAGGTACTATAATCACATTCCCACCTATAAATCCCTTCTCACTCCAATTTTCCATAAAGAGAATTCTTGCATTCTACACATGGAGGCTCCTAGCAGCCACCATACTTTTACTTTGTGACCTGATAAAAATCATTGGATTGTAAAATAATTCCCTCATAAATAACAGAAAATCTACTGATTTCAGGAAAAGAATAATGGTCAAGTCAGTTAATTCAAAGGAGGAAATAGTTTAGTTAACATTGGCTGTGAAAACTGCATGGGAGACTCATGTTTACACTAAAGAAAAAGAGGAGAAAGATAGAGTATTTTCTGTGAATTAGGACTTAAACTGGCCTCCTTAGAGTTGTGTTTTAGATTAAATGTACAAAGTGACAGTAATTCAAAACAAAACTATTGTAACAAAATGTAAAAAAGAATCGAAATTGAATGTGCCTTTTCATAAGCAAAGGGCACAATTTAATGACATTTTCTTTCTAAAGGGAACTCTATAGGAAATCTAAGATCAATGCTGGATATAGATTTACTTGCATTTAACATGCTGATACTACATTATTTTTGAAAGGTTAAGAAAAGACTTCAGGAGTCTGATAAAATGAAAAGTGTTTGCTTGATATTTTTACCCCAAGTATGTTGAATCAAACAATAAACTGATTCTATAAAATGATAATTGTAGCAGACACAGATAATATTGCACCTGTCTCTTACCACTTCCATCCTTCTTGCTACCTATGAACTTAAAACTACTGGCTTGTGAATCTAAAATGTTTTGTCTCTGTGGGTTAATAAGCAGACAGACAACAGGCCAGAACTCATATGTACTTAATACTCCCCATAAATATTGTTCACTTGTGACTGAAAGGAATTGGAGCATAACTGTCACAACTTCCTTTCCTTTTAACTGAGTCCTTTCAGACACTGATTCTAGTGTCAATGAGCTTCATACAAGTGTAGTGGTAGCGAACTTGCCTTTCTTATCTCATTCTCCTACTCCTTCATTACTAGACCTTTAATATCCTAATGAAATCATTTTCACTTATTTCTTAGAGTCAGGATTCTTAAAACTGTAGAAGTTTCTCTTAATAAGACACATCAAAAGAAAGGGGAAATTCAATGTTATAATTGTGTGTGATATCTTGAAGGAACAAATGACAGATCAATTTGAGTAAAATACATAGAAAGGCTATCCTTGATTTTTTAACTTATTTAATATCCACATGCTAATAAAAAAGAAACTGCCAAAACCATATCTAGTTTTATAATTATTACAAAAACTAAAAGCTTCTCGTTCACCTTTATTTTCTATATTTTACAACCTGTAGTATTTTTGCTAAAAATTCAAGTAAATCAGTGCTAGTTTGAGTTTTATAGATCATTTCAAATTCTATTTGTTTCACCCAGTATTAAAACTGTGTACAACTTCTACATATTTGTGTGTGAATTATTATTTTCTATATAATAAATTAATCCTCTCATATATGGTATATCAGAACAATATTATTTAGCTCACCATTTTGTAGTTCGTCAATGTAGGCTTGACTCAGCTAGGTACTTCTTGTTTTGGTTGGATTTCCTCATGATTTGGTGCTCTGCTGTCAGACTAATCTGGAGGCTCCTTGGCAGAGATGACATCTACTGAATAATGCACATCCTCCAAAGGCTAGCTCAAGTCTATTCTTAGGGCTATAGCAGGATTCCAAAAGGAAGAGCACAGGTACAAAAGGCTTCTTTGAAATATAGCCTTGGAATTATCAACAGTGCCATCTCTACCATGGTTCACAAAGCAAGTCAGGAGTTGAAGCAAGATCATATTCCTAATGGGAAAACACTAAAGGTGTATTGCAGAGTATATATCCAAAAAGAAAAGAACAATTGAGTTTTTGACTCACAATCTGTTTACACTTTGCCAAATTAAAATGTAATGATAATTAAAATGAAAAAAAAGAATTGGAATGTTTTATTTCTCAATTATATTTTAACACTGATTTACCAGTTATCATTTAATATGAAAGTCTTACCAAATAAGTTTCTTTTGGCTTATGTTTCCAGAGGATTAGAGACCTCAATGGCTGGTGCAGCTAAGAGCACATAACTTGAACCGCAAGCACAATTCAGAAGAAGAAAACTGGAAATAGGCAAGGCTTTTTACTCTAAAAACCTAACATGAAGTGACATACTTCCTCCAGCTAGGCCATACAGCCTAAAACTCTCCAAACACTATCAACAATGAGGAAACAATCATTCAAATGCACAAGACTGGGGGGGGAGGGTATTTTTCAACCATTCGTTTGAATTCCACTACCTAGTCTGCATGCTTTCATGACCATATCATTATGTAAGATGCATTCAGTCTAACTTCAAAAGTCCTCATTGTCTTTCACAGTCTCAACAGTGTTTAAACATCCAAAGTCTCTTTTGAGACTTAAGGATTAAGTAATTTTTAGAGAGAAGGACAGTGAGAAAATACTGAGCAAAAGCAAGAATGAACACAGCAGGACAAACACCAAATCCTGCAACTCCACATCCAGTGACAAAGGATTCAGATGGTTCCCGCTAGTATTGCTACCTGTTTATTTTTCTGTCTTGGGCTGGTTCCACTTCCTGGATATGGCATTCTTTAGTGGAAATCTTAGTGCTTTGGCATCTCCAACATCTTGGAGTCTCCACATCTTCATGCAATGGCTTCTGATGGCATCTTGCCCTCCCAGGACCTTGATACAGGGACTCCCCAATCACATACTGTCTGGCCTCAGCATCTCTCTGAAACCAAGGTGGAAGACTCCATGGACCCTTTATTCTTGCATGCCTTTAAAATCCTCAGTACAGAGAAGATATAATCAACTTCTATTACCAGATTAGAATGGACTCTTCCCCTACTTGGATAACATTTTCAGAAGATTTTGTTTGTTGCTGCTTTCTAGGAGCACAGAACCACTTAGTTTCTCACTTGTGAGCTGAACAATTAGCTGGGTGAAGTCTTGTTAGCGGGGCACTTTTCTTATTGTTCCAGTGAAGAATAGGTATCACTTTAATGGCACTAATCTCCTTAACAAATAGATCCTCTCTTTAGTCACTTGCCTTGACTGTACACACGTGAGTAAGTGGTGATCTTTTTCTCTCTTCAGTTGAATATTTGGTATTCCCTTCTGACCAACTTGCTCTTTTCGTTGTAGACCTGAATAAGCATTATCAATAATAACCACTCTACATAGTAAATACTATGCTGTTTTGAAATATCCTCTACCAAAGAAATAAATCCATCAATGTTTAATTTAGCTTCAATCAAGTTCTTAGGACAAGGGCAGATAACACCCAGACTCTGCCAGAATATCACAGTAATGACTTCCAGCCAAGCTGCTGCTAAAGTTATTGCTTACCTTTGAAATCTCTATAGTGTGCATTTCTTGAAGCACTAGAAATTTCCAGGCTCTTACTAGAAAGGCCTATTGAAATTTATTTACTACATTCAGCTACTTTTCTACTCCAAAGCTGAAAGTCTTCCACATTTCTCCAAAACCCAGCATACTCAATTAATTCACAACAACATCCCACTTCTGGTACTATTTAGGATATTAGTTACTTTTCTGTTGCTGTAGTAAACTACCATATCAAGTCATCTTACAGAAGAATCTTAAGGGATAAGAGTTAATCCTGGTGGTGACACATATCAGCAAGTAGCAAGTATGGCAGCAGAAGCAGAAAGCTGAGAGTGAGAGATCACATCACCAACCACAAACATAATCTTCAAAGCCCCAGTGACATACTTCATCCAGCAAGACCCCAACTTCTCATCTTCCCAAACAGTGCTACCAACCAGGGATCAAGTGTTCAAATGTCCAAGCCTACTGGGGACACTTTCCATTCAAACCATCACACCTGAGTACTTTCTAATAACAATCCCAAATAGCTTATTATAGTAAATACAAATATATTGATTTAAATCTTGTAACTCATGAGTTCTTCCTTTCTTATTAATGTGAATCAGTAAAGATTTTCATTCTTTCAACTTATCATAACATATTCATATTTTCTAGGTGAAGATTGATTTTTAGTAACATTCACATTTTCAAACTGGGCAATATAAGTCAAAATTGCATCACTAAATTGTAAAGATAAAAATGATAGAATATGGGTAATAGTAATTACAACTTGAACTATATAGGCATTTTGCTATATTTGCATTTTATTATATACTTATATTTTATTCTTGTTATATGATAAGTAAATCAAGAGATGTTAGAAAATAAGTATTTTAAATCTTATGT
Source organism: Peromyscus eremicus (assembly GCF_949786415.1). Taxonomy (NCBI): domain Eukaryota; kingdom Metazoa; phylum Chordata; class Mammalia; order Rodentia; family Cricetidae; genus Peromyscus; species Peromyscus eremicus. Next base: position 45,108,923 of record NC_081439.1, read on the forward strand.
TATCTAAAATGAGCATCCTCCTCACAATTTCACACATTAATCAGTCTATATAGCATGCTTTATTTTATTAGCAATAAGTATGAAATTCAAGTGATTATTTTAGATATGAATTTTGGTAAAAAATAGAAATATCTTTCCTCTTTGAATTTGTGCTTTTATAATGTTTCAAGAATCCTTATAGACTTCACCCTCTACTTTAAACTTAGAAAAGAAAACTAACACAAAATACTAGGGCAACAAAACATTCTCATTGTTTTATAAGAATATGACTGAATGCTAGATTTGAAGATTTATAAGAGTACATAAGAAAAAACAATGGCTCATTAGGTTAATAATGTCTAACGTTCCTGTGTCTATATATGCATGAACAAACTCACAGAGGTATGCATATAGAAGAGGGATATGTTACTTTACTTTGAACTTAATTTATATTATATTTTCAGCTGTGGTAATAACATTCCTGTATCATATATGCTATATATTATTTGTTTAATCTTTTTTCCTTTCTGGAGATTTATAGAAAAACAGTTTAGTTAAACAGTGGGATGTAAAACAAGATATGCAATTTGATTAGGCCAAAGTAAAATACTTAATTGCATGGAGATGAAAGATTAATTCTTTTTAATCATGTTTCCATCTCTCAGTACAAAAATTCCATAGAGTCACATGTTAGTATGAATACAGCAAAGTCAAGTCAACAACTTGAATGTGGTCCTATCAAATGGCAAAATGTCAATGATATATTTATAACAAAAGAGTAAAGTCAGTTATAAGTTTCCCCCACATAAATTAGTATCTGTGATTCAGAGCCTTTACAAATACCAAATAATTCATTTCCTACTAACCGGAAGCAGAAATAGGAAATCTTTCTGTGAATACTTGTAGGTTTAAAATCTAAATAACATCTTTAGCAGTTCTATAAATGATTGGTTTGGTTATTAAACTGGAGAAAACTGCAAATAACTGCAAATATCGCAAAAGGAACAAACAAGTGGGTTCAGAGTTGTTGAGCAAAATGAGAAACGACACACTTCCTTTTATGATGCATATACTACTGCACACATTGGGGAGTCTTTCACTGTAGTGTTTTTGATTATTAGTCAGTAAATGTATTGGTCAAAAACATCAACATTTTAACAAAATGTAAGACATACAAGTCATTAGCATCTTTTGACATGATGGCAAACAATTGGCTTGCTAATCATTTCTTACTATAAAGTACAGGATATGAATTTCAAAGGGTTTAAATTTCCTGTTGTTTTTCCAGGACTGCTATAAGCCCCAGAAAAAGACAAGAATTTGAGTATGATACTGTGTAAGTGTTTAGCTAATATCTAAAATGTATTGACTCCATGATTTCCTGATGTTTTAAAACTGGAGAACATTCATCACTTTTGGTATCCTGCTTAGATCTCCAAACTCCAACTCAGAAACAACTATGGATGGAAAGAGGTGATGTATGTTTTAAAATCTACTGCTTGTCTATAAGCTTAATGGCAAACACTAATTAAAAACTTCTGGGGGTAGTGTGATGGTTCAGCTGGTAAAGGTACTTTCCACCAAGCCTGACAAAGTGAGTTCTAGCCCCCGTTCTAGCAGTGAGTTCTGGGGCTAGAACTCACATGGTGGAAAAAGAGAATGAACTCTGACATTCATATGCATATTGTACCATGCATATCCCACCCCAAGCATACACTCAAATAAATAAATGTGAAAATAAAATTTCAAAAGCAAATTTAAACTTTATTGAAAACATTTTACCATAATATTTTTTTTAAATTTTTATTTTTATTTTGCAATACAATTCAGTTCTACATATCAGCCACGGATTCCCTTGTTCTCCCCCCTCCCGCCCCCCTCATCTTCCCCTCAGCCCACCCCCCATTCCCACCTCCTTCAGGGCAAAGCCTCCCCCGAGGACTGAGATCAACCTGGTAGACTCAGTCCAGGTAGGTCCAGTCCCCTCCTCCCAGGCCAAGCCAAGCTATCCTGCATAGGCCCCAGGTTTCAAACAGCCAACTCATGCAATGAGCTCAGGACCCAGTCCCACTGCCTGGATGCCTCCCAAACAGATCAAGCCAATTAACTGTCTCACCCATTCAGAGGGCCTGATCCAGTTGAGGACCCCTCAGCCATTGGTTCATAGTTCATGTGTTTCCATTTGTTTGGCTATTTGTCTGTGCTTTATCCAACCTTGGTCTCAACAATTCTCACTCATATAAAACCTCCTCATTCTCGCTAATTAGACTCCCAGAGCTCTACCCAGGGCCTAGCCATGGATCTCTGCATCCAGATCCCTCAGTAGTTGGATGGGGTTTTAGCACAATTAGGGTGTTTGGCCATCCCATCACCAGAGTAGGTCAGTTCAGGCTGTATCTCGACCATTGCCAGCAGTCTGTTGTGGGGGTATCTTTGTGGATTTCTGTGGGCCTCTCTAGCACTTTGCTTCTTCCTATTCTCATGTGGTCTTCATTTATCATGGTCTCCTATTCCTTGTTCTCCCTCTCTGTTCTTGATCCAGCTGGGATCTCCCGCTCCCCTAAGCTCTCTTTCCCTTCACCCTTGCCCTTCATTACCCCCAGGCTGTTCATGTAGATCTCTTCCATTTCTCTGTCATTGGGCGATCCTCGTGTCTTTCTTGGGGTCCTCTTTTCCAGGTAGCCTCCCTGGTGTTGTGAGTAGCAGTCCAGTCATCCTTGTTCCACGTCTAGTATCCTGCTATGAGTGAGTACATACCATGTTTGTCTTTCTGAGTCTGGGTTACCTCACTCAGGATGATTTTTTCTAGATCCATCCATTTGTCTGCAAACCTCATGATGTCATTGTTTTTCTCTGTTGAGTAGTATTCCATTGTGTATATGTACCACATTTTATTTATCCATTCTTCAGTTGAAGGGCATCTAGGTTGTTTCCATGTTCTGGCTATTACAAACAATGCTGATATGAACATAGCTGAGCAAGTGCTCTTGTGTTATGATTGAGCATTCCTTGGGTATATGCCCAAGAGTGGTATAGCTGGATCTTGGGGGAGATGGATTTGCCATAATATTTTAAAAATCTAGACCATTTTTATGGTTCAAGCCACTTCTCTAACCATTTTTCTAGTTACCTCTGATTTAGTTTTGTTTCCTCAAATTTTCAATGGGAACAGTAACATATATAGGTGTGTCTATCTGGGTTGTTACTGGAAAGAGTAAGTGAGATAATTTTTACAAAATGAGTCTGTGAAAATTACCAAAGCAGTAGAAGTCCTGCAACCATATTCAGTTTATTTCAAGAAAGCAGCTTAACCATTCCATTCAGACTCTCTAATCATTAAGGGTCTCTATTTTTATCTTCTTCCCAAAAACAAGAGTCTCTTTATATGGAAATGCTCCTTGCTCATTTTCCCCTTCATTAGGCATCAGCCCAATTCCTTTCCAGGAATAATAAAGTTTCTTTCCCTCTGTTCCTTTTAAAGTATATTTTTCTGGATGACAGTGACACATGGATACATGACTTAAAGGGTTTCTTTTTTACTATTGTATTTCATGGAAAACAAAATCTTAATGTGTAATGTTGTGAATCCAGAGTCATTCATTAGATTTTTGGAAAGGCTCCAATTTGGATTATTATGGGATGTTTTCTAAATCTACTTTTATATGGTTTATGATTTCGTCAAAATTCTTTTATTTAGCCTTTATTGAAAACTATGATTCCCCCAGAGGTTTTTATCTGTTGTCTAAATTGTTACTTGACCCAGCATTACTGTAACTTTTCCAGGAAGTTGTTACAAATTTAGGATCTCAGATCTCATATCACACACTCAATTACAATTTATATTGTTAAAAGACTCTAGCCCTGTGTGATTCAGTTGCACATTAGAGTTCAGTCTACTATCCAAAAGTATTTTCTTCATAGGATGAAAAAGTTCATCTAGACATCCTAGTTTGCATATGAGATATGCATTATTCTTTCTCTTGCCTACAAGCTGGATGCCTTACACATAGACATTTAAGAAAATAAGTCACTCACCGTATCAAAAACATATCAGTCAATGAATTAAGGTATTTATAGTAAATGATACTAGTTAAATTTTAACTTTGAATGTCTGTTCTATCCCACATAATCTTGAGAAAGGTAATCATTTTGCTCTGCACCTGAGTTCCCTACCTCTCACTGTATTCTTTAGGTCTATTTTTCAATAATGCTTAAAAAAAATGCTCCTAAGTCTCAAAGGCTTATAACAGTAAATATTCTGTTTTTCTCTCCCTGTCAGGTTTACAGGTCAACTACAGTAGCTTTTTTTCAGGCTGTGGGTTGGGTCTAGATCTCCTCCACATGCCTGTCATTCTGAAAAGAACAGTTATTATGATGATAAATGCACAGATGTACAAGAAGCCAAGACACATCATATCAGCACATTTGAACCACCCATCACTCCATACATGCTAGCAGTAGTTTTTCCAATCTAGTTACATGAAAAAGCTCCAAGTCAGCATGACAAAGAAAAAATAGAGAGATTCTATTAATAGAGACTATCAAATTTCATGGCAAAAAGACTATGGGCAGAATTGAAATAGGGGTGAAAATTAGGAACAACAATTGTATCTACACTGTTTCTCTTTGTCATTGGGAAGATAGCTGCATTTTTGATAAAGGAAATGGTTCCAACTAACTTTATTTCTTAGGGATGCAAATTTAACTACAGCATTACAAATGACTTTCATTTGTAAGCATCCTTTATTTTCCTATCATATATAATTTCCTAGATCATGAAAAAATTCACAATACAAAAAATTTTGCTTTAGTTTAAATTTTAAATATGTACTATGAGGTACTGATAGCATTAATTATTCATTTCATCAACATTGCCGTTTTCTTTAAAATATTATATGACATAAAAATCTAACAGAATACGAGTTACTATAGGAGTAGAAATGTGCTTTTTAACTCAGTTTTATATATTTCTTTATTAAATAGGGCATGCAGTTTTCCAGACAGTACCCAATGCACAGCTTCCCCTATTGGAACCAAGATCACAGGCAGCTTGATTTTAATCCTGTCCAAAGTTTGCTTCTGTGTTGCTCTACATTTTAACTCTGATACTCTAATGGCCATTTGTTATACTGTGATTATATTAATTAACTACAGAGAGATAGATGTCTGGCTAAATTGTCAAGTAAAAGACAGGGTATCAATACAAAAGAAAAATGCTACATTTCAAAATAAAATATACTACTGAATGTTAATGAGTTTTGACACCTTAAAAACACAAATACCTTATCTAGTAAATTATGCTCATAAAAACGATCTGAGGAGTATTTCTCTGTATTATTGACAATCTGAACAAAAAGTGAGATTTGTGTGTAGTAGTTTTTTTTTTTTTAATTCTAATAAGAGGAAAAAGTAAAACCCTGACTAATATAAACATTTATCTCTTTTTTTTTTGGGGGGGGGGGTTTCGAGACAGGGTTTCTCTGTGTAGCTTTGCACCTTTCCTGGAACTCACTTGGTAGCCCAGGCTGGCCTCGAACTCACAGAGATCCACCTGGCTCTGCCTCCCGAGTGCTGGTATTAAAGGCGTGCGCCACCACCGCCCGGCTATAAACATTTATCTCCAATACTGTATTTTTTTTGGCTTTACATATGATCACTTCTTCATTATTTTTCTCCTCATAGTAACAGAGTTAAAATTTGATAATAACTTATCGGTTATTCAATGACATATATAGGACGTTGAATTTAGTAATGACACTGTCCAAAGGGAGCTTTAATTTCTCTGTTGGTGTATGAGACCTGCTGCCCACACTCCATCTCCATTGTCTATAATTTATTCAGAATGTCAAGAAACATTATGCACATATGTACTAAGCCGAAATCCATTATCAGTACTTGTGTTTCTATAGGATCTGTGCTTTTATGTGTTACTTGTATACAGAGTACAGTCAGGATGTAATTTTGTATTCTCTCCTTGCACAGTTTATTCAATAGGAAAATGTAAAGCTACCTATGAATAACATTCAGATTTATGTATATGCCCAAAACATTTCATGTTCATATATACCCTATAAGACTTCATGCTCCTGAAGACTGTAATGTGATTTCAATTTAACCACCTAAAACCTGTGATTACATATACTTTAAGCTTTCTCAAGAGCAAAGCACCAACTTTATACATAATATGACTCAAGTCATAAAGGGTTCTGTTTGTATAGAGAAGAGGAAAATAGTTGTGTTGGTCACTTTTCATCACTGTGACAAAACTCCTGAAATAACCAAATAAAAAGGATGAAAATCTTACTTTGCCTCCTGATTGTGAAGGTTTCAGTGCATGTTTAGTCAACCTAATCCATTTTCAGTCTATGATCATGAACTATATTCTGACAGACACAAGTGGAAGAAGAAGCTGCTTACCTCAAGTGTAGCTGAAAAGCAAAGACAAAGTGGGATTCTAAGGCTGAGATACTTCATCAAGAATAGATCTTCATATGATCAGGAGACATCTACATTTTACAAGGTCTGCAACCACCCAGTGCCATCACAGGACCATGTCTTTAACAAATAGCCTTCTCTGTGTACATTTACCCAAAACATATCAGTGCTGAATCATAGATATCTAATTTCTTTATTCTCCTTTATTTGATTTATTTTTATAATGCATATAAGATATGCATATATAAGATATAATGCACATAAGAACATATAAGATATGTTCTTACATTATTCCCTTTCTTACATCACCTAAGTGTGCTAAGATGAATCTTAGCATCACCATATATGGCATAAGTAGACAACATACATATGCCTCATGATATGATGCAATGAAGCATTCCTGTTTTTAAAACACTGAACCTAAATCAAATCTTCCCTAAATTAGAGTTTACAGGAAATATATAGCATAGAGAAACAAGTGAAAAATGATATTACTAGAATGTAGACAAATGACCTAGTTCCTTCAGAAAATAAATGACAACGGAAAACATAATGGGTGTGAAGAGCTCTTACAGAAATAAACTTAAGGGACAAAACAAAAACAAAAACAAAAACAAACATATTCTTTGAAAAATAACTAAAAAGAGAAAACAAAACAACAAAAAAACATAAAAATCATCTTCAAATGGATGAGAAATGTTTAGGTTTTTTTTTCATTATCAATTGACATTAAATTCTGCTATTTTAAAAATGTGTAATTATAATTTTTAGAAGTAACATATTTTGTTTACATGTATTCAATAAAGTATTTATGTGCAAAGTGATATTAGTCTGGAGTTTTTCTTAATTTCCCCTTCCTAAAATACTGGCAATGGTTGATCCTCAAATAATATTATATATATTATAGATATATATAATTATACATTCTATATATATATATATATCGAGAGAGATGATAGAGATTGAGATAGATATATTAGCTATATTAACTTTATATATACATAAATTTCCATTATAATGTTTTTATGTGAATTTTTACCCTTAATGTTTTTGTTGCCACAGATTTGTCTTAGGGATCTGTACATTTAAGATATCCAAAAAATATATCATTGTTCATTGACAAGATGTAATTACCTGTGAATGGGATGATCATCAGCTAGATATTTAGCACTGGTTTCTTATCAGCTCAAGTATCTCATATCAGACCTCCACCTTAAGTCTTCAACACTGAGAAAAATTTTCTGTATTTGTACCTTTGCAAATAGCCTACTTTTTCTATTAAATGATTTGGAAGACAGATCCCTGTGGGGTTATCATGCCACCACTGCTTTAAGCTTTAATAGGTATACAGTGTATCAATCATATGCAAATAAATGAATTTTTTAAGTTTTAGTAATGAAAATAGTTTGGTCTTTGATTTTACAATAGGTTCCACCAAAAATAAAAATCATATTAACTCTCCTCAAGAGTAATGAGGCTATGACTTCCATTTCCTTTTGACTGTATGTTTTGGTGTTACCTCAAAAAATCACCAGATGTTGTAGAGAACAGTTTATTCTCTTAAGTGATAACAGGTTGAATTCTTAGAAGGAGGTGTTGCCATAATAGGCAAGAGATCCTGAAAATTCAAAACATTAACCTAGAAAAGTAATTTCACCAGTATCTAGAAAATTTAATTCACCATGAGATTCACCTAGGGTATTTGACAAGAGCAGAAATTATTGGATCCTCTCCTAAAGAATAAAAAATGTCTTGGGTTGTCAAGGAAAACAAAGCATGCACGCATCTTTTCAGTGCCATTGATAGGTTCTAGGAGAAATGACTTGTAAAGGCAGCTTACAAAATATCTAAGTATGAAGAAATACAGCAGTTATATCGCTACACAGATTTACTTCAGCCTGAAGACTCTTCATATTATATATCATATTATATATAAAGTTGAAAAATACATCAGACCAAATGCAAAGGAGTATTATTTAAATGGTGCATAGATGAGCCTTGGTTATTTCTATTTGTATTTAAACTCTCTTATGTCAATTTAAAATAATGCCAGTTTTGAGATCTACTGAAATTATGCAATAGCTAGTTTTGTACATTTAACAGTGTGAGTTTAACAGTAATTCCATTCTCACAAATTAAAATTAAATATCTAAAAATATTTGTTCAGTCTTGATCAAGATTTGTATTGTTTCATTTTCAGTTATAATTTATTTTTACGTGGTTATTAAAACATAAGATTTGTAGATGTATTAATACAGTACAACACAACAGCGTCTAGAGTTGACAGTCATTATGGCTTTATAACTTCCTCAATGGGATTCACATTTGTTAGTATTCTTTTTTAACATACAGTTTCCTCATGTTTTTCATTTGATGAGCGATTTCTTTGGAGTGATATTTTCCTTTTATTCTCTTTCTTTCTACTGCATTTATGATTGTCATCTTAGAGCCTCCTTGGGAATTGTCCATTATATTAACTGAGAATCCCTTACACAAAATGAGTGCTACATAACATAGGACACAGATCTAGGCTTAGTGACAGAATCTGAAGAAAATGTTACCAATTTCTGGTGTCTCACACACACACACACACACACACACACACACACTGAAGTATTGGATATATTTCAAACATGTGAAAAAAATTTAGTTAACATGCATATACCAAGCAGAAATATTTTACAATTGACAATTTGCTATGCTTATCACTTATGTATTTATCCTTATATCACTCTACATAGTCATAAAGCATCTTAATTTTTGTAAGTTGCATACATCATTCTATTTCTGTCTCTAACATTACAACATGCAAATTATAAACCAGAAATCAGTTTTTCCTTTTCTTTAATGTCTATCTTCATTTTCTTAAAGCAGGGTTCACTGTATCAATTTTGCTATTCAGATGAGGATGATCTGAAGGTCTGGATCATCCTGCCTCTCCTTGCTGAGTTCAGGATTTTATAGGCATGCTTCATCACACTCAGATCATGTGGTGCTAGGAAGTGACACTAGCGCTTCATGCAAGGTAAGCAAACACTAAGCTACAAAGCTAGCCCCTGAGCATGGGGCATTTCAGGCCCTCTACACCCACAGTTCTCCATGCTGGGGATTAAACTCAGGGATTTCCACTACTAAACATACTTTTTATCACTAAGCTAAATCCCTAGCCCCTTCAATTTTCTAACTCTAACTTTTTGTATTAGGGTTTCTGTTGCTGTGATAAAGCACTATGCCTAAAGCTACCAGAGGAGGAAAGGGTTTATATTTCAGCTTACAACTTTTGGGTCACACTTCATCACTGAAAGGTCAGGGCAGAAACCTGGAGGCAGGAACTAATACAAAGGCTATAAGGAATGATGCTAAAAATAGTAGGCTGGTTTCTTGTGGCTTTCTTAGCCTGCTTTCTTATAAAGCTCAGATGCCCAAGGCTGACACCACCCACAGTGGGCTGGGCCCTCCCAAATCAAGGATTAATCAAGAAACTGCCAGATAGACTTGCTTATAGTACAATGATGTGAAAGAATTTTCGCAGTTGACAGTCTCTATTCCCAAATGAATCTAGCTTATGTCATGTTGACTTAAAACTTACCAATATATTTTTTTTCTAAAATTTTATGCAATTAAAGCTCATACAAAGATAGGTAAAATTTTAAAATGTGATTTGATGAGTTTTGATAAATTATACAAGCTCTTGTTAAGATATATACTACTGCTGTTATGATGCCCTGTCCCCAAACAAGTGGTCATATGTCCCTTTCCAGTCAGTCCTCACCCTTACCCTTATTTTCAAAGGTAACCATTACTCTGATTTTTCCACACTCAATATTTTTCCTCTTCTTCTACATAGTCATTTTAAATAAATTATTATACACTACACATTTTTGTGTGTAGGGCTTCATTTAATCCGCACTATATATAGTATATATCATTACACTAGGAATGTAACCTTGCCTCACAATTCTAGAAAGGAGAGTAAGTCATGCATACATGGAATAGGGGGACAGTCTCAGGACTGCACATAGTGTCAACTGTTGAGAGTAAGTTCCCTGGACACTAAGTATATAGAATCAATGACAGGATGATGTATGGTACAATGGGAAAATGCAACATAAAATTTGCAATGGATAGATCCATCTTTACCATATACAGGAGCTTATATTGGCAGAAGAAGAATGGTATTGTGGGATGGAAAAAAAGTGCCTTATCAAAGCCTGTAGTTGTTTTGTTGTTGTTGTTGTTTTACTCTTTGCTCTTTGGGGGTTCACCTCCCATCTCCCAAATAAATACACAGAGACATATACTTATTTATAAATGCCCAGCCTTAGCTTGGCTTGTTTCTAGCCATTTTTTCTAACTTAAATTAACCCATTTCTCTTCTTCCACATTTTGCCTCTGTGGTTTTTATCTTTCTTTATTCTATATGTCTTTCTTTCCTCCTTACTCTGTGGCTAGCTGTGTGGCTAGATGGCTATCCCCTGATGTCCTCCTCTCCTTCTTCTTTTCTCACTTCTCTCTTCTATTTATTATGTCTGCCTTTGGAGCCCCACCTGTTTCCCTCTCCTGCCTAGCTATTAGCCATTCAGCTCTTTATTAGACCAATCAATTGTTTTAGGCAGGCAAAGTAACACAGCTTCACAGAGTTAAACAAATGCAACATAAAATAATCCAACACATCTTTGTATCATTAAACAATTATTCCACAGCATAAATGAATGTAACACATCTTAAACTAATATTCCACAACAAAAGTCTGTATTTTATATAGAGATTGAGACATGGGATCCTCTTGTAGAAAAAAGAACTGTATAAAAGCATATCTTGCAGACATGAAATAATTGTTTGAGTTTGAATATTGCTGTCTACCAGAGACCGGCTCAGGCGCAAGATGGGGTCCAATTCCCAAAGAGGATGTGTGAAGTTGGCTGGGGGGAGAAAAGGAGGAGTTGGACAGGATCTGAGGGTAAATGAGGGTGAATCAGGATAGCTGCCAGTAGCTTTTAATTGAAAAAAAACTACACCTTTTTTTGCACATAGGATTAAATGAGAGAAAAGGGACATGTGAGCTGAGGTGTGGCTTGAATCAGGGATTGAGGAAGGTAGCCTTGCCCTTGACAATAGGCACCAATCATATGTTAATGAAAGGACCTAAAGTTCCTCTTGCCAGAGATAAGGAGAATGATTCCTTTAGAAAGCAGGAATACCCCAGGGAATGGAGACCCTTATCCAAATTTCTGACTTTGGGAAAAGGACTTCTACTGTGTAGCTGGAGTTTTCTCCAATATGGTATTTAAAATGTTTTAAAAATTTAGACTTTCTGGACAGTGAGACATGTCTGCTCCTGGCAGCACCGATTTACTTCAGAGAAGAGGATGGGCATCAAAGACACTCTATATGGAGTTTATCTTCTTCTTGGCAAAAATAGCCATTTGGGCAAGAAACTGTTCTTGCCTGGACTGCTTGATCAACTGGACATGCAGGACCCATACAAAGGTAACCACTGAAATTTGCTTGACAAAATGGTCCTTCAGGTTCCTGCTTTGCAGAAGAAACTGCCAGACGTGCTACAGGACATGGAGAGAAGTGAAAGAGAGACTCTAGACCTGTAGGCTGAAGACAGATGCCCCAACTTTACAGAGAAACTTTGAATGACTGTCCAGGGTGCCATCTGTCTCTGTCTACTCTCGCAAGACTCCCAAAAGTTGCTTGCATCCTTCTCCCATTTCTCAGGTAATGTTGTATCTATCCTTCTGAGGTCTTTGATGTATTTGAAGACTAGATAGTTATAATTTCCTTAGTTATGATAAAAGATAAGTTAGATGTGAAACCTTAGACTCACAAATTTAGGATATCTTCTTTAATTTTGCCAAATACAAATAGACTAGATATTATAAGTAGACTAGATATTGTAATTCTTACTTCATAACTGTTTTGTTATATGTAATTTTACTATGTTAAAGTTAAAACCTTCCTCTTTGAAAAAAAAGAAAAGGGGAAGTGCTGTGGATATCGCTCTGTATGCTGTGAATGTGTTGCTCTGATTTGGTTGATAAATAAAGCACTGGTTGGCCAGTAGCCAGGCAGGAAGTACAGTATAGGCAAGACAAGCAGAGAGGAGGATTCTGGGAAGAGGAAGGCTGGGTCAGGAGTCACCAGCCAGACACAGAGGAAGCAAGATATCAAAGTACCAGTGAGCCAAAAGCCACATGGCAACTTACAGATTAATAGAAATGGGTTAATTTAAGATATAAGAACTAGATAGCAAGAAGCCTGCCACAGCCATACAGTTTATAAGAAATATAAATCTTTGTGTGTTTACTTGGGTCCAAGCAGCTGCAGGACTGGCAAGTGAGAGAGATTTTTCCTGACCACAGGTCAGGTGGGATACAGGAAAACTTGAGCTACACTTTTGGGGAGCAGACACTATACTACAATTTTTTAATCTTCCTATATGCACCTATTCCCATCATAATGCTCGCAAAAAGGAAGGTACTGATGTTTACTCTTTTCCCATTACACAGTACCATTCTGATTTCTCTATATTTATTAACCAAACTCTTGCCTTTAATGGATTCAGGCTCTGGATGTGAATTGTAAACATTTCATCCATGGTGTGTCTAATAATCTAGTAAATCTAGCAAATCTCTAACTTTCCTGTTCTTGGTGTAATTAAGAGGGCACAATGGGATTCCTGGTTCCAAGATGGCAGGTATTTTTTTCCAAAGAATTATTTTATTTAGAAAGGCTGGCATTGTACACATTTTCAACCTTTACCAAAGCCTGAACAAAATTTCCCAATGGGAAAGGCATTAATATTGAGAATCTTTAAAAATTAAAGTTAAAAGGTGCAGGACAAACATAGTCTGTAATGTCAAAATGCTTGAACTTTGCCAAGCAGTAATGGTTACCATGCAGTCCATACCAATTGTCCTTAAACCATTATATCCATGTCTCTAGCTGAAAGGTTTCTCCCATCCCAACCAGCCCCATGGTCCTGCATTTCTCTGGTTCTGCCCAGTCCTATGGTCCCATAGCTGCTTATAAAATAATCATTCAGAGGATTAATATTATTTACAAGTTATATGGCCTATGGTAAACTTCTTGCTAGCTAGCTCTTATAGTTTACCTCAACCCATAACTATTAATCTACATATTGCCATGTATTCTATGGCTTTACTTGCATTCCATCACATGTTGTTCCTAGGACGTCAGTCTAGCATCTCCTCCACTCTGCCTTTTTCTTTCTCCTTGGATCCCCTGCCTGACTTTAAAGTGCCTTGACATAGGCCAAAGTGTGGGGCGTTTACCCACCACCCCCACAGTTCCCCAGAGTTTTCTTGAGTGTGAGCAGCAGGAAATATTGATAGAGAGATTTATCGTGGAGAATCTTGTGGAGATAAACAGATAGAAAATAAAGGATAGCCTTGAGAGGGCCTGGAACCTATTCCAACGGGCCCCGATGGTCTCTGCTCCAGTGTTTTTATAGAGACACCAAGGGGTGGAGCAAAAGACCTCCTCCCCCAGCACAGCCAAGTGCAGACCATCCCAGACACCTGCACTCAGGCCTGTGGTCTAATCATCCTCTATGCAGACCTGCTGGGTAAAGCCACGAGGAACCCGAGAACGGGCTCCCACACCAAAGCAACTTATTTATTAACTAATGGGAACAACATATATTCAAAGTGTACAGAAAGACATTCCCCAGAATTTGTCTATTGCTTTTTAACTCTGTAACCACAAGTAGCTGCCAGCTGACCTAAGTGCTGCAAGAGCAGCATGTGTACACCTCAATATTTAGTTAAGGCTGTAAGAATTCTGAACTCTAGGTCTAGGATAACATTACTTATTGGATGGAGAAGTGTATTTGGGAAAGCATAAAGAGGAACAATGGAGCTTTTATAATGATTATAATGTAATTCTTAAAATATGATATTTTTCTTTAAAGTCAAAAATAGGAGGATCCAAGACCCTTATACAGACATGCTTACAGGCAAAACACCAATGCACATGAAATAAAAATAAATACACCATTTAAAAAGACTTATGTCACATAAAACCTGTAAAAATAAATTTATATCATTTAATCGGACCAAAAATAATGATGAAAGTAAATACTGTTAAAACTGTGCAAACATAATTTAGGTAACATCACAGGCTGAAAGAAGGTATGCAGACATATATTAAGGCAAGGTAGAAATAAATAAAAAAAATTCTCCTTAATGTAATTGGAATGTATGAAAATTTATGAAAAAGAATAACCTTTATGTGGTAGGATTCATGTTGTTAGTGCAGCAATAAAGGACCATTAAAGAAACTTTTTTGGCCAACAGAAAAATCTCTGGCCTGAGTTGAAATCCAATATTCTGTTTGGGCTGGGTCAATCACTTAGCCAAGGGACCATCCCTGGAAGCTGGGCTTACCTTAAGCCATGCTAATGAGATGGGTTGAATAATATCTCCTTTAAGGAGATACTGTATTTTTCTTTCCCAGAATTTCTGCCTGATTTAGACTCAAAAAGGTCGACAAACCTAGCCACATCTCATGGCTGCTCAAGCTATTTGGATTCACTTGAGTGCATAGCCTAATTCTTGGGAAAGAAAAAGAGGTTTAATCATAAACAGGAATAAACCTAATTTTTCTTTACTATGAGATGGCTTTTAAGCCTAACATGTATGCAGGCTGGTTCTTCAATATTCCTTAGTAGTGTACCAACTGCTCAGTCACCTTTCCTCAAGTAAGTAACATCCAACCTGTGCCCATGCAAGAAACTAATAATTAAATACACAAAAATTAGATGTGAAAGTAGGAAAGACACTTGTTGGAAAGAATAAGAGGTTCAGCCCAACTGGAAACAGGTAGGAGAGGACCTGGTAGGGAATATAGTTATAGAACTGTGAAATAATAAATAATAAACCTTCAACAACATGTAAAGTGTGTTCATATACAGTATTTTGTGACATGTTTATATGGATCTTAGGAAAATACCTAGAAATGCACTTGTTATGTATAAAGCAAGTGTACTTCAATTTTCCACAAAACTGTATAACTTGCTTATCTAAGGTACTTGTGTCATTTTTTCACACACTCACTCAACAATATATAAGAGTTCTAATTGTTTGAAATTCTTACCAACATTTATCATTATGACTAATTTAACCACTCTTGTCAGTGTAGTGGTAAATATATCATTGTGCTGTTAATTTTCACTTGCAGGGCAGCTAACAACTTCAAGATATTTTTCACCAGACTTTCGCCATTCCTGGGTTGAATGACATTTTTTAAACTTTTTTCCCGATTTTGACTATTAATATATTGTTAAAAGCTCTTACAACCAAATTAATAAGACATGTATACCATTCTTATTACATACTGAACCATGTAGATGGTATATGTTGGGGATCTCCAGCTTGGAGCCCCATTCCACACTCCTGTCTCACTCCTCCCATTACAGACCCTGCCCATGAGAAAGCCCAACAAGAATCAGCCCCTCTGCGGGGCTACTCAAGATTACACCTACAAGCTATTTAAGATATGGTCACCATATTTGCCACATGATTCCTCCACTGCCTTCCCAAGAGTCACCCAGGAGTTGCTTTGCTCTCTTCATTTAACCTGGACTTTCCAATTTGGTTTGACTGGCTTATTACGTTGGCAGAGGATACCCAATAACCAGGGATCGAATACTTTTCAGTATGTATTTGGAATACTATATCCTACAAAATACTAATGCATAGTCATTAGTTCCTCCAGATCTGGTGAATATTGGGTACACATTTCACTCATAATATGTTTATTTTGTTTTTGGTATATGAAGACATATATATTTATCTCAAAATTGTCACTTTTAATTTCAAACTGATATTATCTATTATTATTTGTGTTTGAAATATTGGGGTATACAATAAAGTTCTCTCAGGCATCTTAGGTTTAAATTGAGACATTTACCATTGTATCATTAATTTTTGCTTTGCTGAAATATTTAATTAGTGTTTTATAATTTCGTATTTTTTCTGTTGGGCAGAAACAACACAAAGATACTCAGTTCTAGAAGTGAGAACTATTATAACTTTAGATTAGAGAAGCTAATAGTTATGGACATACTGAAGGATTCACAAAGAACATGGCAATTGCAAGCTGGAGCTAGAAGGATAATCTTGTGTATGACAAGAAGAATGTAATTAGATATATTTTGCATGGTCCCTATAAATTGATTAATTTGTCTAAATTTATAGACTCCAGGGAAAGGAGGTTACCTTTAATTTTCTGGTACCCAGGCCCAGGGTGACTGAAGCTAATGCTTAGTAAATCACCAAATGAAATGGTACTTGTTTGAACTTGGACTTTAGAAGGAATCTTGGTCAAATACTAAGAGGTTCTAAAAAAGACCTGGATAATGACAACAGCAGTAAACATGACAACTGGGATAGGGGAAATTTCACAAGGCTTCACCCATAGATGAAGAGCTATAGACAGTCAATGGCTCATAAGAGAGAATAAGTCTTCTCCAGAGACAAGCCACTTGATAGATTATCCAACCACAAATGTTACAGATTTTAGTTTTATAATAATTCAGCAAATTATCCCAAAATCTATTACTATTTTTTCTAGGAATAAATTATTAGTATAGTTATATTTTAACTGTAATGTATTATATACATTTACATCATTGTCATTTATGTATCATTATTAAAACATGATTTTATGAAAATAATATAGATTCACAAAATATTTGTGTTACTATTATTTGGATAGAATCAAGAAAACAATTGAATTAAAGTCTAAAATTAAGATTAAAAACATAAAATGAAGATATAATTCTACTTTCATAGAAGTTTTTTTTCTGATACTAATGATTCTGGAAAAAATAATCTAAATGAAATATCACACAATAAAACAATTCAAAAGAACATTAGCAACTACAGTTTAAGCCTCTATATTATTTCATTTTTTCTGGTGATTGCTTTTAAAAAAATCAGATGTTTAATATATATATAACATTCCAGTTCCAAAATGTATTGAACAGAATACTCACTCCCTGATAAGAGGTTTGCTTGCACCTAAAACCTTCCACCACCACTAATAAATTATAGTATGGATACAGAACTTTAAGGGTTTAGTTTTTCACATAGATTATTTAGCAAATTTGGTAAATAATTTGTTTATAAATAGAGATTAAAAACATGTAATCTAACTAGGTGCCCATCAACACATGAATGGAGAAAATATATATGTGAAATGAATTGATTCTGAAGGATAAGGGGACTCTTGTTATATTTTTAATCTCTATCTCTCAGAAAATGCACAGATTATTTATTGTAAGTACATTTTATCATCTAAATATTTTCAATAAGCTCTCTTGTACTTGACCTCACAAAACTCCCTTGTTTCAAATTATATAATACCTTACCATTATTGTATGTTGCCTGTTAGGTAAACATACAATAGAGAATTGATGTCTCTTAATGCCAAATCCTAAACCTACCATTCAAAAAGCCAAAAAGGAATAAATAATGTTGTGAGATACTTGATCACATTGTGTGGAAATGTGTCATTGTGATTGGTTTAATAAAAAACTGAATGGCCAGTAACTAGGCAGGATAGGTTGGGTGGGACTTCTAGGCAGAGAGAGAAGGGATGAACAGTTTTGAGAAGAGGTGAAGAGCCATGAGGCAGAAGTAGATTAATAGAAAGAGGTTAATTTAAGTTATAAGAGCTAGTGGGAAACAAGCTTAAGCTAAAGGCCGAGCTTTCATAATTAATGTCTTCATGTCACTATTTGGGGGCTGGCAGTCCAAGAAAGTCTAACAAGGAAGTTTAACTAGAGAATACTGCCGTAGGCTGTGCTTGACATTTGACTCTCTTGTCCTTACTTTTCATTAGGGTTTATTTTTTTGGGGAAAAGGATAAAAGAAACTCAGTTATGGATAGATATTTTCATATAGGTGCTTGTGATGAGATATCAGAGCTCTTATCTACCAAATCAGATGTTTTGATTCAAGTCCTATCTATGGTACTTCTCCCTAAAGTGTTAAATTTTTCTTATTCAAAATTCTTCTTTCTAAAATCAGGGCTTTCCCAACAATTACTTCTCTCTGGCTTGTTGATTGAAAAGCAGTAATACATTTTTTGGCAGGAACATTTGTTCTTAAATTTTACTGTCCAGCTATACTCAATTTTAGCTTGAAAATTGACCATTCTGCTTGCAAGGATAGATTTTTCTAGTACTCCCAGCCCTGAGGCCAGTTCTTTTATTTAAGAGTCAAGGCAGTATGTCTTCTGTGGCCAAAGAGACAGACAGAGATAAAGATTAATACTCAAAACTTCCATTTCATGCACCAAGTTTCCACCTCTACAAAATATGCAGTCTCACGACTTATTTATTGGCAATCATAGCCTTTATTATGCATTTTCTTCCTTCATAGCCAAGTATAAATATAAAAAAACAGCAGATAAAAAGAACATAAAACAACATGACAGAGATAATTTAAATGGAAAAAATGAATTAGAAAATTGTAAAGGTATAAATAAGACACGATATGTCATTTCTATATTTTGAAGAACCCAATTATACATTCTGTCTTTGTAATAAATTTTATAAAAAATAATAAAACTGCTTTCAATCAATAACAACAATGAAATTTAAACATCTAAGTTGATAGTCTTAATACATAGTATATTTGCTTACCTATCCTCAATATTGTTTTGCAGATGACCAAAGAAATATATTAATACCAACCATAGAAACATCAAGTCCCTAGCCATATCTTTGTAAATTCTATAATCTATAATCTATGTATTTGAGAGATCCAGAAAATTAAACTTTGAAAATAAACTGGAAGCAATTCTCTCTTTGAATTTCTGCTGCACAATTTCCTTGGCAATTTTTACTCATTACAGTTCACATTTACCCATATTTCCAAGGACTGTTATTTAACTATGATAACTATATACCTATATTTCCTAAGCACTGGTTGCCGGTTTTTCCAAATATGGTAGCAAAATTGAGAAAGAAATTACTCAAGCCTGTCTATTTTCTGTTTAACTACAATTCAGTTCTACTGTGAAGGTTAAAGAAGCAAAATGATCTCAAGGTAAGGAATATTATGGAAATGAAAAGGTCCTAAATAGGTAATAATAACTCTATGATATTCAATGATCTTATTAAGCATGTATGGAGTATTGCTGCTGTTGCTGCTGTTATTTCCATTTTGTGACCTTGTAGCAAGCAGAAATAACTACACTCTTCCAATTTGAAATTCACTGTTCTTTAAAAAAGTCAACAACTAAATCTTTTGGTTCTTCATTTTGGCATCTTGTCCCACTATTTCTTTCTTCCTTTTTGCATATATTCTTCTCTCATATATTCTTCTCTCATATATTACATACTGACTGTAGTTTCCTCTCTTTCCCCTCACCCCAGTCTCTCCCTTCCCCTCCCCTCTTCACCACATCCACTCTCCTTTGGTTTCCCTTCAGAAAAGAGCAGACCTCCCAGGGATGTCAACCAAACACGACATCATAGGCTACTTTAAGAACAGGCACATATTATCAGATCTAGGCTGGATGAGGCACCCAGTAGGAGGAAAAGGGTCCCACAAACAGGCAAGTGAGTCAGAGACAGCCCACACTCTCACTGTTAGGAATCTCACAAGAAAATCAAAACTACTCAGTCATAACATATATGCAGAGGACCTAAGTCAGACCCTTACAGGCTCCCCGATCTCTTCAAGACTCCATGAGTCCCTGTCAATTGGTTCTGTGGACCATGTTCTCTTCTTGTGGTGTCCCTGACCCCTCTGGTTCCTCTGATCCTTTCTCTCTGTCCTCCGCAGGATTTCCTGAGATCCACCTGATGTTTGACTGTAGAACTCTGCATCTGCTCCCATCAGCTGCTGGATGAAGTCTCTCTGGTCTCTTTGATGAGGAATCTGCTAGGCTCAGGTCCCAGATCAGTCTGCAGGCAGGACAAACTGTAGGTAGGTTGAAGGATTTGTAGCTGGGTTGGTATCTCAATCTCTCCACTTGAGGCCTTGCCTAGTTACAGAAGATGGCTGGTTCAATCTCTGTGTCCTCCATGAATAGGAGTCTTTGATAAGGTTACTTTCTTAGATTCCATTGAGTTTCCATTTCACTGGGTTTTCACCTTGCCCCCAAACGTCCTGCAATTCCAGTAATTTCTCCCAGTATTTACTCCTCTCCCAATATGATTTCTCCTGTTCCCAAGCCACCCACTCCAAGTTCACCCACAAAATCTATTCTATTTTTCCCCATGGAGATACTTGAGGACCCTTCTAAGCCCTCCTTTTTACTGAGTCTCTAGGGTTCTGTGAACCAAAGCATTATTATCTTTTACATTACAGTTAATATCAACTTATAAGTGAGTACATACCATATTTGTCTTTCTGGATTTCGGTTACCTCACTCAGGATGATGTTTTCAAGTTCCATCCATTTCCTGATAATTTCATGATATCATTGTTTTTAACAACTAAGTAGTACTCCATTGTATAAATGTACCACACACTCTTTACCCATTCTTCAGTTGAGGGACACTTAGGTTGTTTCCAGGTTATGGCTATGAGGAATAAAGCTGCCTTGAAAATAGATGAGTACATGTCCTTCTGATAGGATAGAGCAAACTTTAGGTATATACCCAGGAGTGGGAGAGGTGAGTCTTGATTTAGATACATTCCCAATTTTCTGAGAAACTGCCATGTTGTTTTCCATCCTGGATGTACAAGTTTGCACTCTCAACAGAAATGGATGAATGTTCCGCTTGCTCCACATGCTCACCAGCATGCGCTCTCTTGTATTTTTCATCTTAGCCATTCTTACAGGTGTAAGATGGAATCTCAGTATCATTTTGATTTGCATTTCCCTGATAGCTAAAGATGATAAATATTAAGTGCTTCTCAGACATTTGAGATTTCTTTGTTGGGAATTCTCTATTTAGATCTGTACACATTTTTTTAATTGTATTAATTGATTTGTTAAAATGTCTAGCTTCTTGAGTTCTTTATTTATTTTGGAAGTTTGCCTGCTGTAAGATATGAAATTGATGCAAATCATTTACCATTCTGTAGGCTGCTGTTTCATCCTATTGATTGTGTCCTTTGTCTTACAGAAGCTTTTCAGCTTCATGATGTCCCTATTATTAATTGTTGATCTTAGTGCCTGTGTGAATGGTGTTCTGTTCAGGAAGTTGTCTCCTGTGCCAATGTGTTCAAGGCTATTCCCCACTTTCTCTTCTATCAGGTTCAGTGTATCTATTTTTATGTTGAGGCTTTTAATTCACTTGAATTTGAATTTTCTTCAGGGTGATAGATATGTATCTATTTGCATTCTTCTACATACCGACATCCAGTTACACAATTACCATCTGCTGAAAATGCTTTCCATTTTCCCATTGTATATTTCTGCCTTCTTTATCAAAAAATCAAGTGCCCATAGGTGTGTAGATTTATGTCTGGGGGCTTCAATTCATTTCCATTAATAAATATATCTGTTTTTATGCCAATACCAAGTGGTTTTTATTACTACAGCTCTTCAGTACATCTTGAAATCAGGGATGGTGATAATACTATGTTCTTTTATTATATTGGAAAATTATAGATATATAGATTTTTTGTTTTTCCAAGTTAAATTGAGTGTTGTTCTTTCAAAGTCTATAAAGAATTATGAACCAATAGCTGAGGAGCCCCCATGGAACTGGATCAGACCCTCTGGATAAGTGAGACAGTTGATTAGCTAGAACTGTTTGGGAGACCCCCAGGCAGTGGGACTGGGACCTGTCCTTAGTGCATGAGCTGGCTGTTTGGAACCTGAGGCCTATGCAGGGACAATTTGCTTAGCCTGGGAGGAGGGGACTGGACCTGCCTGGACTGAATCTACCAGGCTCAGCTGAATCCCCAGGGGAGTCCTTGCCCTGGAGGAGATGGTAATGGGGGGTAGGCTGGAGGAAGGGTGGGAGGAGCGGGAGGAGGGAGGACAAGGGAATCCGTGGCTGATATGTAAAGTTAAATTAAATTATAAAATAAAAATGAATTATGTTGGAATTTTGATGGGGATTGAATTGAATCTCTAGATTGTTTTTGTAGGGTGGACATTTTTACTATACTAATCCTATTCATCAATGAGCATGGGAGTTCCTTCTGTTTTCTAATATCTTCTTCAATTTCCTTTTTCAAAAACTCGAAGTTTTTATCATACAGGTCTTTCACTTGTTTGCTTAGAGCTAACCCAAGCTATTTTATGGTATTTGAGGCTATTGTGATGGGTGTCATTTCCCTGATTTCCTTCACAGCCCATTTGTCATTTGTATATACGAAGGTTACTGATTTTTTTAGTTAACCTTGTATCCAGTCAGTTCACTAAAGGTGTTTGTCAGCTGTAGGAGTTCCCTAGTAAAATTTTTGGTGTTGCTTATGTATACCATCAAATCATCTGAAAATATCAATGTTTTGATTTCTTTTATTGCGATATGTATCCCCTTGACCTCCATTAGTTGTCTGATTGTTCAAGATAAAACTTCAAGTACTTTATTGAACAGATATGGAGAGAGTAGACAGCCTTTCTTGTTCTTGGTTTTAGTGGAATTGCTTTGAGTTTCTCTTCATTTAATTTGATGTTGGCAGAAGGCTTGTTGTGTATTGCTTTATTATTTCAAGGTATGTCTCTTGTATTCTTGATCTTTCCAAGACTTTTATTATGAATGGTTGTTTGATTTTGTTGAAGACTTTTTTTTCAGCATCTAATGAGATGATCATGTGGGGTTTTTATTTTAGTTTTTTTTATATGGTAGGTTATATTGACATGTTTTTGTATGTTGAACTACCCCTGCATCTCTGAGATGAAGCCTACTTGATCATGGTGGATTATCTTCTTGATGTGTTCTTTGATTCATTTGGAAAGTATTTTATTGGGTATTTTTATATCAATATTTATGAGGGAATTTGGTCTGTAATTCTCTTTGTTGAGTCTTTGTGTGCTTTGAGTATCAGGGTGATTATGGCCTCATAAAATAAATTTAGCAATGTTCCTTCTGTTTCTATTTTGTGGAATAATTTGAGGAGTATTTTTATGAGGTCTTCTTTTAATGTCTGGTTCAGTTCTGTGCTCTGGGATTTTGTTGTTGTGAGGCTTTTAGTGGCTACTTAAATTTCCTTAGGGATTATAGGTCTATTTACATTGTTTATTTGATCTTGATTTTACTTTGGTAAGTGATATCTATTGATAAAATTGTCCATTTCTTTTAGATTTGCCAATTTTGTGGAGTACAGGTTTTTAAAATATGACCTAATGATCTTTGGATTTCCTTATTGTGTATCGTTATATCCCCAATTTTGTTTCTGATTTTGTTAATTGTATATTCTCTCTCTGCTTTTTCGTTAGCTTGGATAAGAGTTTGTCTATCTTGCTGAATTTCTTAAAGGACCAACTCTTTGTTTCATTAATTCATTGTGTTGTTCTCTGGTGTGCTATGGAAGAATGCTATTGTACAATAGTTTAATAAAATGCTGATTGACCATTAGCCAGGCAGGAAGCATAGGCAGAATAAGCAGATAAGGAGAATTCTGGGGAGAGAAAGGCTGAATAAGCAGACACCAGCCTGCTGTCCAGGGAGCAGCATTTAATGGCACACAGGTAAAGCCACAGAACACGTGGCAACATATAGATTAACAGAAATGGGTTGAGTTTAAATGTAAGAGCTAGTCAGTGGTAGGCCTGACCTAATGGCCAAGCAGTTTTAATTAATATAAACCTCTGTGTGTTCACTTGGTTCCTAGTGGCTGTGGGACTGGTGGGTGAGAGAGATTTGTCCCAACTGCCTGCCTTTGGGACACAGAAAATCTTCCAGCTACAAATAGCACCCAAAGGCTTGAGTTTCCACATGAAACCTGAGAATATTTAATAAGCAATTCTAAATGGAGCCAAAAAGAGGTTCCTGCTTCATGTCTCATGCGAGCAGTGAGACATTACAACATGTAGGCTTGAGCTACTCTATGGTAGGTTCCTGGAGTGCAGACTTGACCTGCAGCATGGCGGGAATGAGGTCATGCTGCACTTCATGCTGTGTGGTGGATTTAGCCTTTGCTAGTACAGACAAAAAAAAGAGTTTTGGGGCTACAGGCTACTGGTTGGAAGGATAGACTCACTGTCTCTCAGAGTCAGGAGACAGCATGGCTCCCAGAACTGGTGGTGAATTATCTCCACCATGTTAAAAGCATAAAAACCGACATGTGAGCCAATGGAATCGAATTGAAGAACCTGACATTAATCTGCACACCTATGAACATATAATTTTTTTACAAAGAAGCCAAAAGTGTACAATGGAAAAAAGAAAGCATCTTCAACAAATGGTGCTGGCATAACTGGATATCAAAGTGTAGAAGTCTGCAAATAGAGCCATATCTATCACCGTGCACAAAACTTAAGTCCAAGTGGATCAAAGACCTCAACATAAATCCAGCTACTCTGAACCTGATAGAAAAGAAAGTAGGAAGTAGTCTTGAACGCATTGGCATAGGAGATCACTTCCTAAATAGAACACCAGTAGCTCAGACACTGAGAGAAACAATCAATCAATGAGACCCCTTGAAACTGAGAAGCTTTTGTAGGGCAAAGGATACGGTCAACAAGGCAAAGCAACAGCCTACAGAATGGGAAAAGGTAAGCCATAAGCCACGTGGCAAAGTATAGATTTATAGAAATGGGTTATTTTAAGATGTAAGAGCTAGCTAGCAAGAAGCCTGCGCCATTAGGCTACATAGTTTGAAATTAATGTGTTTCTGAATGATTATTTTAAAAGCAGCTGCAGGGCTGTGGGAGCCAGGCGGACCCAGAGAAAATGTACAACTACATTTCACGTACCAATGTGAAGCTCTCAAATTTCCATAAGGCCTAAAAGAGTCCATCCTCCTGTCCCAGCCCGCCTCTGGTGCCTTCTGAGTGTCCACCTAGCCGCACAGGATAGCTTAATAACTCCGACTGCAATCACAGAGGCCAGCAGAGCTGTCTGATTCTTTTTAAAACCCTACTCAGCCACAGAGGCTGTTGGTTCCTAACTTGGACCCACACAACACTGCCCCACTCTTAGCAGGCCCCAGCTGCCACCATAGGCTCACCATGCATTCACACAGGTTAATTCCCATCAGTTCTTTAAGTGGCCATGCCAGCAGCTGGCCCTTTGCTCTACCCTGGACTTTAAAATCCCCACTCTGAGCTGCCTGACTGCTCTCCTGATCTCGCACAGCTGCATGTGCAAGCTTGTGCCCACATATGCTGGCACTCCCAGAGTGTGCCTGCTATGCAGTCTGAGCATGGCATCATTCTGCTCTACTTACTCACTGGGGCAGTCTGCTCCAGCCTTTTGAGCACCTGCTTAGCCTGGTAGTTGCTTTTTCTAACCAATTTTTTTTAGGTGTAGTTCATTTCAATTGTGCTTAAAACTCACAGGTCAGTCAGCTTCTGGAGTGCTAAGCCAGCACAGAACTAAAGCATTCAGGAGCTGCTTTGGTGCCACACCTGGGACAGTTGTTTGCCAAATATTATTATTACATCCTAAAATCCTCCCACAAACCAGTGGGTTAAACAAGAGTATTACATCTACAACAATCTTCTGAGGATTTTAATTGAGGTAAATTACTCAATAACTTTAAATATTAGACTGATAAATAAATAAATACTTTTAAAAAAGCTTAAAATTTGTAAACTCTTTCCATGCCAATGGCAGGAAATTAGAAACCTGCTCATTTCTGCTTTGGTTGGGATGATAGGAGAGATAAGCAACCTATCTGGGATGTATACATTTTTAGCTATAATTACTGTTAGTCTGGCAATTCATATCTTATCCTTAAAAAATGGTTTGATAACAGTGCCAAAAATGAGAACCCGACGGAAATTATATGGACTTTGCAAAATGGTAATGAGAAATTTCCAGAAAAATTACAAACTGTGTTGAATTATTTTGAGCAATCAGTAGATAGAACATTGGCTTGGAAAGGTAATATGAATACCATAGATATAGTCACTAAGGATAACAAAGTAGCCTTGACAGATAGGATCAAAGCTTTAGAGATATTTACACAAATCATGGAAAATTGTTATGAGAAATTTTCAAGACGAAGCCTAGCTTTGGGGAGAGTAACTTGCAAGCCATAAAGATAGCCACTAAACATGCAAGGCAGCCTTGATATATAAGATAAAAGCTTTATAATTATATTTGAATTATGAGAAGAAGAAACTAACTGATTTAACGAAAGCTTTAGAAGCACTCACTGTTCTAGGAGGTTCAGATCCTACAAAAGGCAACTACCAATAGATTCTAAGCCTTAGAAGAACTTATTAAAACTGATTAAAAAAAGTGTTCAGACACAGACAAAAGAACTTACAGGGAAGTCAACCTCACCATTAACTTACAGCATTAGAGATGACCTGCCTAGGATTGTTATCACACCCTCCATGATTTATCCTGTTAATATTTGTGAAACCCCAGCAAATAACAATTATCCCAAAGGATATACAGACTGAAAATGGGAACCTATACATATGAAAGATTTAAAAGATATCAAAGAAATAATAGTTTCCTATGGTATGCATTTAACATATGTGAGGCATATGATGAATATGTCATCCTCTAGGAATAGAATCACTTCAAACAACTGGAACCAGTCTCAGCAGTTTAGAATATGGTCAAAATGAATAGCTGATTGAGTGAAGAAGCTAAGGCCCTTGAACAGCAAAGTAAGATTAGAAGTTTTGAGATTTTCCAAGATCAAATACTTGGTGAGGGCTATTATGCTGATGTAAATAATTAGGTGACATTTGATGAGCCAAACTTGTCACTATGCCATATAGCAGCCTTAAATGCTTGAGATAAGATTCAAGAATCAGGAAAAATAACTGAGCCATTCATTAAAGTTATACAAGGCTCAAAAGAACCCTTTATTGACATTTTGCAAAGATTGACTAAAGCTGTAAGTAGAATGATATCAGATCCAGAAGTTAGACAATCAATAGTTGAATCTTTGGCTTTAAAAATGCCAATTTAGAATGCAATAAGATAATTGGGCCTTTAAATATCAGATCAGCACCCACAGAAGAATGAATCCAATACATAGTCAATATTAATTCTTTTAAATATAATGATGAGGCTTGGATAGGAGAGGCAATTTCCAAAGATCTGAAGAGACATTAAAACGTCAAATGTTTTAATTGTAGTAAACCAGGCCATCTAAGAAGAAACTGTAGACAGGGTATTCCTAGAAACAATGTTTCTTCTAGGAATGACCCAAATAGAAGGCCTCAGTTTTCTGGATTATGTAGAGGATGTAGCAAAGGCCAAGATTGGACTAATGAATGCAGATCAATTAGAGACAAACAATGCAACCCTTTACCATTGGTCCCAAGTCCAACATGGTCCAGTCATTCCTGTTCACTGTAGAGGAAACTTCTCCCCAGAACAATTAGAGGATCCAGTGGCTATTGTAAAAAAAACAAACAAACAAAAAAACAAAAAAAAACCACTGCTCTGGATGATAGAACAACTTTGGAAGATGAATCAAAAATTCCAGGAGAAACCACAAAACAAATATTTTGGCAGACTTCCATAAATGAGCAAAGACCAAAGCCAAGAGTACAAATAAGTAAGATTGTAATTGAGGGTCTACTGGACACAGGGGCAGATGTGACTATAACTACACCAGAACCATGGCATCGAAATTGGACTCTTCAGGAGGCAGATGTTCAGTTTAGTTCTTAGGGATTGGAACCCTATATCAGGTAAAAAAAAATGGATTGAATGTATAGGGCCAGAAGGAAAGAGAAGAAAATTGAGACCATATGTAGCTAATGCAACAATGAATCTATGGTGTCAAGATCTGTTACAGCAAAGGAAAATCCAGAATAACATCCCTCTAATCTCAGAAACAGATCATAAAACAACTCATGTTTCTGGGAAGAATACTATAAAGTACTATAAAAAACAGACACTAACCATTCAGGCTGTACAAAAATAAGACACAATAGCTCTTGATCTCTCAGGGGTACCAGTGGCCTTACCCTTAAAATGGCTAACTGACATTTCTGTCTGGGTTGGACAATGGTCTATGACATCAGAGAGACTACATGCCTTAGAACAGCTGTTTCAGGAGCATCTAAAATGTACAACATATTGAAAAATCTACCAGCCCTTGGAATTCTTCTATATTTGTTATTAAAAGAAATGTTTTTATAGAAAGATTTTTTCTTTTTATATAAAAGAAAATAGAGAATGTTGACAAATCTGAAAGCCAGAAATAAAGTAATTCATCTGATGGGCTCACTACAGCCTGGAATGCCTTTGTCTTATCTGTTACATAAGGAATGACTTATTATACTTATTGACTTAAAAGACTGTTTCTTCACTATACCTCTATAAGAAAAGGATAGGGAAAAATGTCATCATGATACCTACTTATAACAATTCTCAGCCTGTTAAGATATATCAACAGAATGTTCTCCCACATAGAATGTTAAATATCCCTACCCTGTGCCAATATTTTGTGAAAAAAATCATTGGAAATATTTCATACACAGTTTCCACAGTTTATAGTTTACCATTATGTAGACAATATCTTATTAACTGATTCAAAGATAGATACTTTAGAAAAAATGCTTGAAGAAGTAAAGAAAGTTTTGTTTTGATAGGAGTTATAAATTGTTCCTGAAATAATACAAAGAGGAGATTCTATTAATTACTTAGGATATAAAATAGATCTACAAAAAATTTGACCCCTAAGGTATAAATCAGGAGAGATTGATTACAGACTCTTTCTTTGAAATGACTTTCTCAGATTGCTAGGAGACACTTCCAATTTACTGCCCACTATTGGGATAAAAAATCATGAACTGAGTAATTTGTTCAAAACCTTGGATGGTGGCAAGGACTTAAATAATTCAAGGGAATTATCAACTGAAGCTAAGAGAGAATTGGCTCTGATGGAAAATAAAATAAAAAAATGCACATGAGGATTATGAAGCTCAAAAGCTTGACTGTATTCTTTCTATATTATCCTCTACACATTCCCCTATAGAAATTTTAAGGCAAAGGGAAGATATTATATTGGAATACATATTTTTACCATATAAAAAAAGTAAGAAATTAAAGATAAATGTGGAAAAGATTTCTAATTTGATTTTAAAAGGAAAAGTAAGACTTTGTCAATTGACAGGAATGGACCCAACAGAAATTGTAGTACTTTAACTAATGAGGAAATTTCCTCTTTGTGGTCAGAAAATGAATATTGGCAAAAATCTTAGAGTAATTTTTTGGGAGAGATTAACAACAGTTATCCCAAAAGTGAGAGACTTAAATTCATAAAAAGAACCAGTTGAGTCTTTCCCTTACATTGTATAGGAAACACCAATCTCTGGAGCCTCTACATTCTATGCTGACACAAATAAATTAGGAAAAGCAGGTTACAAATCAAGAAACTTAAGCAAAGTGGTTCAAAGCCCTTACGATTCTGTGCAAAAGTCAAAATTGTACGCCATTCTCATAGTACTAATAGACTTTGAAGAAATATAGTTACAGACTTTCAATATGAAGAAAGAGTTGTTTTACATATTGAAACCACTGAATTTTTTCCTGATAAAACAACTAACTTTCTTATTTATACAATTACAAGAAATAGCAAGGAATAGGAATCATCATATATATAAAAAGCACACCTCAGATCCCATACAGGTCTGTCAGGTCCTCTAGCATAAGATAATAATGAAATTGATCAGTTATTAATGGAAAATGTTCTAGAGGCCTCAGAATTACATAAAACACCATGTCAATAGCAAAGGTTTGAAAAGGGATCTTTCCATCACTTGGCAACCAGCCAAAGAGATTGTAAAATAATGTCCTACTTGCTCCTTCTACAACCTAACTCAATTACCTGCAGGAAGCAATCCTAAATGTATACAAAAAAATAAAAATTGGAACATGGATGTGTTTCATTTTGCAAAATTTAGAATATTAAAATATGTACACCATACAATACATCTGTTTTCAGGATTTCAATGAGTAATTGCACTGAGTTCCGAAAAGTCTGATTCTGTAATTACACACCTGTTAAAAGTTATGGCCATTATGAGAATACCTGTGCAAATTAAGACTGACAATGTTCCAGCATATGTCTCCAGTAAAATGAAAGTTTTTTGCATATTATAATATAAAGCATATTGCAGGTATACTACACAATCTAACAGAACAAGTGATTGTAGAAAGATCTAATCACACTTTAAAAGAAATGCTTAATAAAGAGAAAGAGGGAACTAAGACCCCCTCCCAGAGATAGATTGAATAATGCCTTATTAACCTTAAATTTTATAAATGCTAATGAAAAGGGAACAACAGCTGGGGAGAGACATTGGACAATAGAAAAAACTATTGAGTGAAATCAGCCTGTGTACTTTAAAGATATGTTGACCTCATAGTGGAAACCAGGATATATGTTATGTTGGAGAAGGGGTTTCACTTTTGTTTCTAGAGAAGAAAAGCTATGGATACCATCAAAATTAATAAAGATTTGATTCAAACAGGAGAGACCACTTAATAAAGAGAAGAGATAGTTCATCCACCAATGTGACAATTTTACAAGTCAAAAGGAAAACGCACCAAATAAGGGTCATGTCAGGGTTCTATTTTTATCTTTATAGGAAAATAGAAACACCCATCTTAAAGAAGTCAAAAGACCTTGGACATCTAGACATCTAAAGAAGAAAGTAAAGCTATCCAGAAAAATTAACCAAGCAAAGAAAAATCTGACCTAATTGTACCAATATTCTATACAGGGTTAAATCCTACTATCTAAACATCAATATATCTTTACTTCTCAAAAAAAGTTGATATCCCAACTCAATTAAAAACTAAAGCTGGATTTGGAGTTTGAGTGTGGCTCTCTCCATCTCTAAATCCAAGCATGCTGTTAAAAGAAAAATTCATAGTCTCTCTCTCATATCAGAAGAGCCACCT
Organism: Peromyscus eremicus; assembly: GCF_949786415.1. Taxonomy (NCBI): domain Eukaryota; kingdom Metazoa; phylum Chordata; class Mammalia; order Rodentia; family Cricetidae; genus Peromyscus; species Peromyscus eremicus. The sequence goes on from NC_081439.1 coordinate 45,140,336, forward strand.
GGTATGTTAAAGAAGAAAAGTAAAATCTGGGGACTATTGTTGTCACAATTCTTTCTCCCAATACTTATTTTTGACTCTTTAAATCATTTTTTTAGATATAGTCCTATCTTAAAATTTAAACTTACCAGTTTGATGATATAATTGTTGTGGGGCCCCATCATCCTTCTGGAGACTTCAGAGATTGCTGTTAGAAAAATTTATTGTTCATTGTGGAAAACTTAAACATTATTAGTATCAAACTGGTAAGATTGATATCAAAGATTGGCTTTGGACTATAAACTGCTCAGGAGAATTCTAAGGTGTCTAGCTGAGATGGTCCACCATCTTTTACCACTCTAGCCAGAACTTTACCCATAACTCTGAGACTAGCTACAAATGTCACAGCTAGTCCTCATGAGACTTAACCATTGTTTTAATTTTTTTTTAAAGATTTATTTATTTATTATGTATACAGTGTTCTGTCTGCATATACACCTGCAGGTCAGAAGAGGGCACCAGATCTCATTACAGATGATTGTGAGCCACCATGTGGTTGCTGGGAATTGAACTCATGACCTCTGGAAGAGCAGCCAGTGCTCTTAACCTCTGAGCCATCTCTCCAGCCCCTGTTTTAATTTTTTTACAGGGTCCCACAGAGATACCATCGCCCCCTAGACATCAGGAAGCAGTTCTAAGAAAATGACACTGCCTTCTCCCAACAGGAATTTGTTTTCTCAGGGTTATGGATAATTGATATCTGTTAGGGGTTGATTATAAGTTATTACAGGGTTTGGGTGGGACAATAAAATTAGACTAAAAAATCTCATTTGGAATAGAAAAAAAAGGGGATAAGCAGGATAAGTAGGATAGAATAATAAGGTAGTTTGTCATATCTACTTGTAAAACAAAAAATCAACTATCAGTTTTAGAAAATTTGCATTGATATGGATTCTTGTATATTGATACAAATGTAAAGCTATTTTTCTATTCTTGTTTAAGATAATTTGTATATTGATGCAAATTTAAAATTATATTTGTCATGTTGTATATCTTTCTAGTTTTGTTTAAAATATATTTGTATATTGATACAAATGTAAAGTTATTTTTATTATGCTGTATGTATGTTCTACTTCTGTTTAGGATCTTTTATGTATTGATGCAAATTAAGGATGTTTTTGTCACATTTCATTATACATTTCTACCTCTGATGAAGATATTTTTGTATATTGCCACAACTTCAAGGTAATTGTCCTTACATTGTATATCTATTTTTATAATGTGAAGTATTAGTCTTTAAGCTGTATAGATTGATAAGAATTACAGATTAATAGCCACCCATGTTTGTCAAACTTATAGTTATGTTAGTTAGGTTTTTTAAATAAACAGAGATATACTTTAGATGGATAGGTAATCTTCAAATACTTCAAAGACTCAGAGAATATGGCATTTAAATGTCTTAATAACTTAGAATTCTGTTGATGTGAGACACAAATGCTCCTGGCAGCACCAATTTACTCCTGAGAGGATGATGGGCATCGGAGACACTCGATATGGAGTTTGTGTCCTCTTGGTAAAATTGGCCTTTTGGGCAAAGAACTTCCCTTGTCTCAACTGCTGACAGTAAGCACACTGTCCAATCCAGACAAGCAGGACACAAGGAAAAGCGACTGCTAAACTTTGCTAAGCCAGAGTAGGGCAGTCTTTCAAATTTTCCTGCTTCTGAAGATGGTCTGTCAGATATTCTAGGCCACTAGCCAAATTAGGATGCCACAACATTGCAGAAAAACATTAGGTGACTTTCCATGCAGTCGGGTGTTTCTGTCATTACTTGCATTTTTAGAAGTTGCTTGTTTGTACTTCCTGCTTACTTAGGTATTATTATTTTCCTCCTCAAGCCTTTAATTGGATTGAAGACTAGTTACAGTTACAATCCTCTCATATCTTAGCTAAGAGTATATCAGGTAGAGGACTTAGATTCTTCAAGGACAGCTATTGGAGTAATCTCTGTAACTCACCAATTACCTATGGTCTGGCCATTTCATATGTGTTTCTTGCTTGATGCTGTTTTTAGTTCCATTTTTGTTTATGTTAGTACCTTTTCTTTCTTCTAGACAATACTTGATAATTGTTCTTATTGTATACAGTTTTGTGTTAGGATTAGAATACCCTTTTATTTAGAATGAAGGGATAAGTATTGTGGGAATTTGTTCCATTCAACCAATGGCTTTGGAGTAGAAAACCCTAGAAAGTGATCTTGGCTCCGTACATGACCACTTAAGAGCAGAGGAATAGGGGAATCTCTTGGGCAGTCAGAGGAGAAGCAAGTCTTACAGTTGGTCTCCATCACCCCTGGTCAGAACAGAAAAGACTGTGGCAGCCAGATCAATAGGATCAGCAGTGGCATCTTCCTTTTTCTGTATTAGTGAGTCTGTATTTGCATTGCACCCCTTAATAAATAATTAAAAAAGATTTTGTGGGTTTACACTTCAGAATCAATATGATGGTGTCTCAGAAAGTTGGAAATTGACATACCTCAAGACTCCACTATACCACTCCTGGACATATACCCAAAGGATGCTCTGCCATACCACAAGGACACTTGTTCAACTATGTTCATAACAGCTTTATACATTATAGCCAGAAACCCAATAGAACCTCAATTTCTTTTTATGGGAAAGCACTAATGGGAATTGAACTCAGCACTTCCTTGTACCTGATAAGCACATGCGGTAGCATTGAGCTCTGCCCCTGGCCCTTAATCATTATTATTCATTTACTTTTTTAATAATTTTTTTTATTATTTTACATCTCAACCACAGCTTCTGCTTCTTCCTCTCCTCTTAGCCCCCCATCCATTTCCTTCTAAACCCATGTCAACTTCCCCACTTCTATTCACAAAAGGGCAGGCCTCACATGGTTATCAACCAAACATGGCATATCAAGTTGCAATTAGACTAGGCACCTCCCCTCATATTAAGGCTGGAAAAGTCAACTCAGTATTAGGAAAACGGTCCTAAAAGCAAGCAAAAGAGTCAGAGACTCTTTAGAAGGGTAATTTCCATAAAAAAGCCACATGAGTATGGAAGAGTTGACACAATGAAATGATTAATTTGAACTTTATTCTTCTGGAGAATTGGAATGTTGCAGATTGAAAACCAAATTACTCTTAATTTCTCTTTAGCCCCATGTATAGGCATATATCACTCATCTCTGTATCTTTGATGATCAGGTAAAACTTTTGGAATCTATTAATTTAGCAGAATACAAAGTTTCCACCAACCTCATAAGTAAGATTTTGGTAAATGGATTGATTTACAACTGATTTTTTTTTCTGTTACTACAGATTTCATATAACCCCATCTATCATGGAACACATGATTCTGGACAACCTTAATCTTTGTCTCTGGGATGTGCTTTCTAATTTTTGACTTGGAAAAAACTAGATTTTGTTTCCCTTGGATCAGTAATAGTTTTTCAAGTAGAAACTCCAGTGACAAAGATGGGTTTTATTGAGTTGTTGGCCAAAGGGGTTCCATAGAAACAACACCCCCAATGTAACAGGCTATTGGCAAAGCTCTTGGTTACTTTCTGCAACCCTATTACTAAAGAAATACAACACTTATTCATTGTCATTGCACATGGAGAAATTGATCTGTGAATGTAGACTTTTTGTTTTGTTTGGTATTTTTGCCTTTATAAAAATATGTTTGGGTGTTTTTGGGGTGTGTGTGTTTGGTTGGTTGGTTTGGGGGATTCTTAGAGAGAGATAGAAATAACAAATTTGCTTGGACAGGGAAGTAGGGAAAAATCTGCGAGGAGTTGAGGGATTAGAAAAAATTTTCAAAACATTCTATGAAAAATTAAAACATATAAAGAAATATTTTTATGTTGATAGTGCCAATAAAAAGTGAACAACAAACAGTAACCCTATTGGCCAGATCAAGTTTAATGTGATTTAAAGCTGAGGAATGAAAAATATGTGGATTTCTCTTAAATAAATACTTTTAATTAGGAGTTAGTCTATATTCTCAGCAACAGAGAAGACATATACACTCTAATGATGTTCATGGGCTACTAGGATAGATTGTTCTTAAAGGGCATGGAAGAGTCTTACACGGGGAATATAATTCAGTGGTGCTCTATAACACATGCGATGTCTTGAATTTACTTCCTAGTACTATGAAAAGGAGGGAGAAGACTCAATGAGCATAGATACTTGTCAATCTTAATGTCTTCTAACATGCAGGATATTATGAGTAAATGAAAGCAGAATACTTGTATTATTCTCGATATGAGAGAGAAATTAGAATGCATACTGTTTGTTATTAGGGGATAGTAATAGACAAAAATGAAAATATTCAGAGACAAGGAGATGTAATGCTTTTCATAGACAGAACCATACAGACTTTATGATTATTCTATTCCTGGAAAACCTAATATCAAAACAAAAAAGATCTCACCTTTTAGAACTTTTAATACTAATTTAATTATTTTTACTGTCTTACTCAACTTCTTTGTACCTGGAGATATTGTTGTGGGTACACAAGTGGACATTAATAACCACTATACAATATAATAACCACTATACTATATAATAACCACTTAATTGCAGACTAGGCAATTAAGTCATTAATGTTGTAGAATATTATTTTAAGATGTGTTTATGTCATGGAATATTTGTTTAATGATGCAAAGATGTGTTGTATTCTTTTATGTTTTGCATTTGCTTAACTCCGTGAAAATGTGTTACTTTATCTGTCTGAAGCAGCTGATTGGTCTAATACAGAGCTAAATGACCAATAGAAGGCAGGAGAAAGGATAGGTGGGCCTGGCAGGCGGAGAGAAAAAAATAGGAGAAAAAGAGAGAGAAAGAAGCGGCCAGGCATTCAGCCATACAGCCAGTCATGGAGTGAAAGTGAAAGTAAGATTATAGAAGTAAGAAAAGAAAAAAGCCCAGAGGCAAAATGTAGATGGGATAATTTAAGAAAGGGTGGCTAGAAATAAGCCAAGCTGAGGTGGGACATTTATGAGTAATAATAATCTTCCATGTGTGATTTATATGTGAGCTGGGTGATAGGCCCCCAAAAGAGCTAAGAACCAAAGAGTAAACAATGCAAACAACCAACAACACATTAACACAGCATATATGCTAGTATAACTATCACGTGTTTCACTTTCATTGTGTTCAAATGTATATGATTGTCATTCAATAAAACATAAAGTGATAATGAAATGGTTCCAGTTTAGTTAACCCTAGGTAATAAGTATACCTAGTACTTGATATCCAGCTAGTATGAAGAGTGAAGTGTTTTGATTATGATCAAGGAAGAGTCACTATTATCAGCATTACAGATATTTTGGGCTTGATATTTTAGTGTATTGGGAAGAGAGATATTCCATGAATTATTTTTAGGTCTTCATCTACTAGATGACAAGAACTCTACTACCCCTACTCTATCTTCAAACATTGTCAAATCTACCATAGAACTTCCAAGAACATCCACTAGACACTTGTGGTAGTTTGAATGCAAATGGCCTCCACAATCTCATAAACCCATAATCTCGTAATCTCATAGGGAGTGGCACTATTAGGAGGTGTGGCTTTGTTGGAGTGGGTATGGCATTGTTAGAGGAAGTATGTCACTATGGGGGTAGGCTTTGAGGTTTCATATGCTCAGGAATACTCCCAGTGTGTCAGTTGATATCCTGTTGCCTGCAAGATGTAGGACACTTAGCTAGTTCTCCAGCACCATGTCTGCATACCACCGTGCTCCCTGCCACGACTATAATTGACTTAACCTCTGAAACTGCAAGTGAGCCCCCTCAATTAATTGTTTTCTTTATAAGTGTTTCTGTGGTCACGGTGTCTCTTCACAGCTATAGAAACCCAAACTAAACAACCCTCTTTTTTAAATCTAGTTGTTATTGCTGCTGGGATTTAGGCCCATCTTCATAAAAAAAAATCTGAAAGATTAGATTACTTGTATCATTTAAGAAAATTCAATGTCAAGGTTTCTGCCCTGGATGTATGAAAATATGACTATGTAGTCAGAAGTAGAAAAATTGTAGCAGAAAAAAAAGAAAACTAATTACATTACAGACATATGACAACACCAAATTTAAATCAGTACTTTGAATTCCTACATTTTTGACTTTGTAATATGACCTGTTCTACATTTACTAATACGTTTTGTTGTTTGGAATTGCCAACCACTTGGATAGTTTTCTAACTTCACATGATTTTTGTATATTTAATTTAACAAGCATTTAAATGGCATTCATAAATCTTACCCATGGGCTATAACAATGAAATAAAACTCTATTCTAAATTTGTCTTGGGTCAGAGTCACATTTACAGTACCAAATGAAAGCAAATTAGTTTAGTAAGTAAAGATTTGATGTGTCTGATAGCTGCTAGTGAAGATGAGAAAGACATCATTCATGGTGTAGTCTCATATAAAAAAAATCTAGGAACAGTAATAAAGTACAGCCTTTTAAAAAAGATTCTTTAGGCTTAGAATACATATTTAATTCTAGACTGGTACAATTAATCATAGTGATCTTTGGCAGTTATGATCCTTGAGCTTGAATTTTCTTTCTTATTTAATTACATGCAGGTAAACTATCTAGGCCCTGCATCTTTCATTTAACATTAAGAATAAAATTAAATGTTATGAGTGTTTACAGCATGATGAATACAACTAGATAATTATCACCTTACAGGCTTGATGATTTAGCCTGGCCTACAATACCTTATAGTTATATTCATTAGGAAGGCTTACAACAATATAATAACTACCTGCAATTTTTCAGAGTACACAGTATAAATTCATTTTAAGCAAAATACTTTTCATTTATCTGAAAATGTTGATTCCAGTCAATCAAATTCAAATTGATTACACAAAGTATAACATATCATTCTACTAATGTCTTAATTACTTTTAAACTGAAGTAAGCATGGCTTTAAAAATAAAATACATATCTTCAATGTTTAAAAGATGGGGTATTTTATTATTTTATTACATTTTTGACAATTTCACATATGCATGTAATGTATTCTGATTATTCTGAGCCCTATTCTATCTCATCTCATTCCCACCCCTTTCTTACCTCAATTACTCCATAAATGTCCCTTCTCACATGCATGTATTCTTGTTTGGTGACACACAGAGTTTAGTCAGGACCATCCTTGATTACATATGGAAATATCCAATAGAATCTGATGGACCCACCAATGAGTATGCATCTGAAGACACTGACTCGCCATCCCCCAGAACCCATCTGTAGCCAATAATTAAACAAGGATGGGTAGGATCCCATGAGCTCCTCACCAATCCATCTGGCTGTTGACATGATTAGTCTTGTACAAGCCCAGTAGACTCTAATAAAACTTGGAAATATAAATTTAAATAACTGTCATTTCAAGGAAGTTTTTATTAATAATGTTGTCATCATAAATAAGAGAGGGTCTGTTGATTAGTACCTCTATAGTAGTGCTTTAAGAAACAAGTTTATTCAATTTTGCCTTATTTTATATTTTAACACATGAGGATAGTTAATTCCCTGAATCAAATGCAGAAACAAAGACTCATTTGAAAGTAAAAAATAATATCTCATAATAAACCATACCTTTCAGGAACTTGACCATGGACTTTATAGTTTTTAGAACCGTTAAAAATTAATATATATTATTTATTATTCTATATTGTATTGTTGTAACCACACAATTGTACAAGAAGTGAGAACCACTGTGAATGATATGTAATGATTAGAGAAAAACTAAGAAAAGGAGTTTGACCTAAATATTTCCATATTTATTTGTATTAAAAAATTATTGCCTTTAAGTGTAAGGTTGTGTTGCATACACACAATAAATCTATTAAAAACTAAAGTCAGAAAGTGAAGTATATCTAATTGAGTTATTTATTATTGTTATATGTAATTAAGTAGCTTAAATGCAAATATTTTATTAATAATGAGATAACTTGAACTTAATAAAATATATCTGAAATGGAATTCAATTTTCAAATTCTAGAACTGATAATTATGAATACTATTATTTTAATGATATTAAGAGGCATGAGTAGTTGGATATATCAATACTAAGGTCAGCCTTTGGGAATTTTATCATTTGTCCAGAGGATAGAAAAAGTTCAAAGATATTAAGTTGCTTGAATTATTACAGTCTTTTAGAAGAGAGTATATCATAATGGTCAAAACTTTGAATGATGGAAAAAGAAGGGGATTAAGTAACTAGGAGATTATGTTTTGGAGTAAATAGATACCCAAAACAAAATTTCATAATGTAACAGGACAAATGACAGATATTTCTCCTGTTGTAGGTAGAGGAGTACATGTATAAACAACAAGTGTTGTTTTAAATTTGTTTAAACTTTGTGGAGATATCATACTAACATATCGTAAACATCACTCACTCTAAGTATTATAGTATATAAGGATAACAATATTTATTACAGTTCAATTTAAATCTATTTTTTCAGGAATGCCACTTTTTTTAAAAATCAACATTCTCTTTTTTCCTTTATTTCTCCTTTGTCCTCACTCCTTTATTTATTTCCTGCTCTAAAGCTTGAGTTGGAGCTGCTAGGCAAAGGGCTTGGTCATTCATTCTGCAGACAAAACCTAAGAGTAAAAGAGTAAAGCATTAGCTAGTCAGAATGCACCCTTCCATAGATATCAAATTAAATTTTCCTTTCTGCATGTGGTAAGAATAACATTTAATGTCACTATACCACTGAATGAATGAATGTTGAGTTCATTAATGTTACTCACTAAAAGAATATTTCATGAATATCCTCTACATATGGTAATTAAAATTACTGAGAAAGTATTTTACCAAAATTCATTGCTCTGTGGTATGATTTGTAGTTTTAACAGATTGAACTCAGCCCTTTCCCAATCAAAGATGTATCCAATATAGTCACTACAAATGTACACAAACTGTTTTTTTCTTTAATAAACTTAAACCTTGAGCCTGAATCTTTTCTTTTTATTTTTCCTCCTTTCTGTTTTCCAATTTTAGAGCTAAAACTTCTACCTAAATTATTCCACAGTGTATCTCACCATAAAGCTGGTAAGTCAGAAAAAAATCAGAATGCTTAAATTATTAATAAAATTTTTTTTGAATTCTTTCTAGATGAATTTTGGGGCCATCTAAGAAGTCACATGGATGACAAAGTGGTTCATTTATAAGATTTTTTAGAACATGAAGAAACAACTGTTTTTTTTTCATGAGTATTAACTTTTTTCAGAAACCATAAAATAATTCCAGTGTGTTGCTTGAATTAAACTTTATAAAATGTTTTACCATCATTTTCAGCTCTTATGTTATTTGCTCAAATGCTATGTCAACAAAAGCTTCACAACATTTTCTTGAATCTAGATCACCAATAATTTTACTTGTGTTTTTTTTTGTGTGTGTGTGTGTGCATGGCATATCACATGAACTAGTGTTTTGTGGCCTTTTATATCAGCAGATTTTACATAAAACCATCACAAAGAACTCTAAATTTATAATAACACTTGACTTCAAACAGGATGTGGCAAGAGTTGCAATGTCTTTTCTCATATGTTACTCACTTTTTCTCTGGTACATTTACTCACTTCATTAATAGTAAAGTGGCTTTAATACCTACAGATACTGAAAGAAGCATTCTTTGATAGGCTAGCTGTGCTGGTTAGATTTTTTGTCAGTTTGACATAAGCTAAAGTCCATCTAGGGAGAATGAGCATCAACTAAGAAAATGCCTTCATCAGACTAGCCTATAAGCAAGTTGATGGGGCATTTTCTTGATTAATGATTGATGTGGGAGGGCCCAGACCATTAGAGGCACTGCCACCCCTGAATTGAATAAAAAGCCAGGCTGATGGAGCCATGAGGAGCAAGCCAGTAAGCAGCATTACTCCATGACCTCTGTTTCAGTTCCTGTCTCCAGATCCATATCTTGAGTTCCTGCCCTGATTTCCCATAGTAATGGAGCAAGGCCTAAGAGTTGTAAGAAGAAATAAACCTTTCCTCCCTAAGTTACTTTTCATTGTGGTGTTTAATCACAGCAATATAAAGCAAATGAGGACACTAACTCTAACAGGAGTGCAATTGTTTCTTACAATCACAATCATTTCCTTTTGATATTTTTGAAATTGATAAGGCACTAGCAAATATTAGAAAGTAAAAATATAAAAAAAAGAGAAATAAAGAAAGACGAATAAACATGAGCAGGAATTGCTTTATAGCAAATACTGAACATACAGAATTAAAAAAATATGAAAAGCTGCAAAGGAAAAATACAAAATAACATAGCAGACCTATTAGAATTAGAATTACACCTGACTTCTCAATTGAAACTCTAAAAGACAGAAGTGTTTGGACTGCTATGCTGAAGACTCTAAGAGACCACAGACGCCAGCCCAGATTACTATGCCCAGCAAAATTTTCCACCAACATAAATGGAAAAAATAAGGTATCTGCAAGAAGAATTACTAGATGGTCTTATTAATAAAAAACCCAGAGACAGATATTGGGGTGAGAGCCGAAAGAAAGATCTGAGGGATAGAACAAGCCTTACAAGTTCTTACCGCTAGGAAATCCTCAACCCAAGAGAGCCACTTCGTGTTTACTTATGCCTTATATACCTTTCTGTGCCCTGACCTCTTACTTCCTCTCTCTGCTCAGCTACATCACTTCCTCTTTCCACCCAGCTCTAACACTACCTGTCTACCTGTACAGACCTCAAGACCTGTATAGTTAACTAGTGCTGGGATTAAGAGTGTGTGCCACCCACACTTGGCTCGGTTCCCAGTGTTCCCTTGAACTCACAGAGATCTGGATGAATCTGAGCCTCCCAAATGCTAGCATTAAAGGCATGTGCTACCACTGCCTGGCCTCTATGTTTAATATAGTGCCTGGCTTTTTCCTCTGATCCCCAGGCAAGATTTATTTTTAAGAGCACAAATAAAATATCACTAATTTCCCCCTTTTTTGTCTAAAATAAAAAATACTATAACTAATATAAGAAAAAATATATAAAATAAGTATAATAACTGTATACAATATATATAGACAATAGATACATCAACAATGTCTAGTCCACTTACATTTAACAAATTCAGTGAAAATATTCCATTATATATCCTATTTTGATTAGTCCAAAATGTACCTAATTCACATTCTATCCTAACTTTTAATACTAAGTGAAAATTATCTTTTGATGTCTTTCAAACTTATACCCTTTACACCTCTTTAGTCAGTTTCCTTTCTGAAATTGTTAACAAGGAAAATTGTAACTACAGTTATCTAATCTTCAATTCCCTCAGAGACCTGAGAAGGAAATAATATTAGCTAGTTAAACAGGAAGTACAAAAAAGCAACTTCCAAAAACGTGAGGAATGACAGAAACAGCTAGCTTCCTGGACAGTCACCCAACATTTGTCCTCAACATTGGGGCATGCTCTTTGGCCTATGGGCTTAGCATATCTGACAGACTCTTGTGTGAAGCAGGATTTTCTAAAGAGCCTTCCTACTTTGTCTTGGCAAAGATCAGCAGTCTTTGTTTGTGTTCCTGCTTTTCCATTTTGGACAGCATACTGCCAGCAGTTGATGCAAGGGCACTTTCTTGCCCAGTGGCTAACTTTTGCCAGAATGAAAGTAAACTCCATAAGGAGTTTCTTCGATGCCCATCAGCTTCTCTGAAGTAGATTGATGCTGCCAGGAGCAGACATGTCTCATTGTCATAAAAAAGAAAAAAATCCATGTTATTAAAAGGTTTTAAATGCCATGTTTTGTAGATCTCTGAAGTGTTTAAAGATGACTTGTCTATCTAAAACATATCTCTGCTTGACCTTGTAAACATACCTAATATGACTATAAGTTTGATGGTAATGTCTAACTACTAACTTTCATTTCTTTATATTCTAATTAGTTGTTAATAATAACTTTCAAGGATTAGAAAATTGTATTACATTGTTAAATGAACTATATAGGTATAATACCTTGAACAAGATTAGAAATATATGTACAGTATTTTCTAACAAAATCAATCTCAAATTTGTATCAATATACAGAATTTGTATATAATATACAAAAATCCAATCCAATGTAAAATATCTAAAACTAGTAGTTGCCTTTTAAAGTAGTTTCAATAATCTACCTTTTTTATCTTATATGTATATAATTTGTATACAATATTTAAAAATCCAGTCCAATGTAAAATATTTAAAACAAATAGTTCTTTTAAAAGTAGATTTATTAATCCTATGTATTTCTCCTTTTCTTTTCAGCATAGATTTAATAATATACACTTTATCCTATTACTTCTATGTCTTTTTTTCAGAGTAGATTCAGTAATATACCTCTTATCCATATCCTCCTTTTTCCTTTTTTTAGAACCTTAAATCTAATCTCCTCTGTTTAGCCTTTTTCCTGACCAGTACCAATAACAACTTGTAACCAACCATCCTAAACAAATTCAATTATCCAAAACCCATTGAAAAATGAAAAAACACCCACCCCACCTCTTGGGAATGTGGGCTTCATGTTCTTAAAATTACTTTCTGCTGTCTGGGGGTGAAGGCATCTTTAGGGGATCCTGAAAGAAAAAATTTTGAGCTAATTGTCAAGTCCTGGGAGAGGTGGCTATGTCATTTGTTGTCCAGTCTCTGCATAACACAAAAGTGCAGAACTTATCTCAAGTCCTTGCTTGAGTAGTCTGTAAGGCTGGATTATCTCAGCTAGCCATCTCGACATTGTCCCAAGTAGTTTGTAGTCCAAAGCTGATCTTTGGGTGGTATTTGCCAGCTTAGTGGTATTATCAGCATCCTGATGGAATCATCATTGTGGGGCCCCATCATCTTTTTGGAGACTTCAAATTTGCTGTTAGATATGGTCATGTTTCCCTGCAGAAAACTTATAGAGACTCAAACATGAAAACATGTACAGGCAGCTAGATGAAGCCTTTTTTCTAGTATTAATTAGCATTCTATATGACCATTAATATGACAAAAGTTTAAAATACATATATTAATCTTACAAATTTTGATATAAAATTCATGCCTTAAGAAAAGTTTTAAAAAATCAAAATAGAACCAAAGAATTATGAGATTAGTGGCAATAGAATAGTCTTTTAATTTTGGTTTTCTTCTGTCCCATATCAGATGGCTCTTCTGACATGATACAGAGATTTTGCATTTTCTTTTAACAGGCGTGCTTAGGTATAGAGAAAGAGAGAGCAATTCTCCAACTCCGAAGCCACCTTTAATTTTTAATTGGACTGGGAGTACATAAAGACCATTTGTGTTGTCTGTAGAGAAGAGCAAAATCAAACATTTAGGAAGACTTATGAAATTTTATATGTGATATTCCATTAAGCCAATTTACTCTTTTTCTTGGGACATTTTTTTTTGGATGATTTATCCTTTTTCTTCAGATGTCTCATTTGTCCAGTGTTCTTCAGATTCCTTAGTCTTAATTCTCCTGAAAGACAAAAACCCTTCCCCAAGCTAACTTTGGGGAGATTCCCTGAACAAATGAAAAGTATTTGTTCGTGGTATAAGTTAGTTTAAATTGATGGTCATGCTGGTTGTTGAAATATCACCTTTTCTAATTAAGAGGTCTGTCTTGTTCAAATTGAACCTTTATCAAATTTGATGGTATCCACAGCTTACCTTCTCCTATAGAAACAAAAACAAAACCTCATCCCCAATGTAACACATATTCTGGTTTCTATTCTGTGGTCAGCACATCTTTAAATTAAATATGCTGATTTAATTCTTTTTTTTTCTATTATCCAATGTCTCTCCACAGCTGTTGTTCCCTTTCTCATTAGCACTGAGAAAATTCAATTTAGTAGAGCATTATGTAATCTATTTCTGGGGGGGGGGTTGTTACCCCTTTCTGTTTATTTAGCATATCCTTCAGAGTTTGATTTGATCTTTCTATGACTGGTTGGCCTGTAGGATTGTGTGGTATACCTGTAATGTGCTTTATATTGTAATAAGCAAAAAACTGCTTCATTTTACCAAAGACATATGTTGGAGCATTGTCAGTTTTAATTTGTACAGGTATACCAATAATGGCCATAACTTCTAGTAAATGTGTGATTACAGAATCAACCTTTTCAGAACTCAGAGCAGTTGCCCATTGAGATGCTGAATAGGTATCAATGGTGTGGTACATATATTTCAATTTTCCAAATTCTAGAAAATAAAACACATCCATCTGGCAGACTTCATTGCTCTGTATACCCTTTGGGTTACATTCTGTTGGTAGTAGAGTTTGATTGTAAAATGAACAAGTAGGACATTTACCTATAATTTTTTGGCTTTTTACCAGATTATAGAAAAATCCTTTTTTAAACCCTTGCTATTATCATGATGTTTTTATTCAATTCTGAGGCCTCTAGCACATTTCCTATGAATAGGTGATTGATCACTTCATTTCCTTCTGCAGACCTCAACATAAATCCAATTACACTGAACTTGATAGAAGAGAAAGTAGAAAGTAGTGTTGCATGCATTGGCACAGGAAACCACTTCCTAAACATAACACCAGTAGCACAGACACCAAGATCAACAATTAATAAATGGGGCCTCTTGAAACTGAGAAATTTTTGTAAGGCAAAGGACATGATCAATAAGATGAACAACAGCCTACAGAATGGGAAAAGATCTTCACCAAGCCTACATCTGACAGAGGGCTGATCTTCAAAATATATAAAGAACTCACGAAACTAAACATCAAAATACCAAACAATCCAGTTAAAAAATGGGCTACAGAGCTAAACAGAGAATTCTCAACAGAAGAATTTCAAATGGCCAAAAGACATTTAAGGAATTGCTCAACATCCTTAGTCATTAGGGAAATGCAAGTCAAAATGAATCTGAGATACCATCTTATACCTGTCAGAATGGCTATGATCAAAAACACTGATACCAGCTTTTGTTGGAGAGGCTCTGGAACAAGGGAAACACTCCTCCACTGTTGGTGGGAGTGTAAACTTGTACAACCACTTTGGAAATCAGTTTCTCAGAAAATTAGGAGTCAATCTACTTCAGGACCCAACAATACTAGTCTAGGGCATATACCTAAGGAACGCTCAATCATATCACAAGGACACATGCTCAACTATGTTCATAGCAGCATTGTTCATAATAGCCAGAACATGGAAGCAACTTAATTGCCGTTCAACTGAAGAATGGATAAAGAAAATGTGGCACATATACACTATGGAATACAACTCAGCAGTAAAAAAAAAATGACATCATGAAATTTGCAGGCAAATGGCTAGAACTAGAAAATATTATTCTGAGTGAGATAACCCAGACTCAAAAGGACAAACATGGTATGTACTCACTCATAAGTAGACACTTGATGAAAGTCAAAGGATAACCAGACTACAACCCACAGCTCCAGAGAGGCTAACTAACAAGGAGAACCCCAAGAGGGACACATGGATCAACCTTGGATGAGATCGTTTATGAGTAGACTAGAGGTGAGGGGGGAAATCAAGAGTAGGGGATAGTAGATGAGAACATAAGGGAACAGGATGATAGAGTTTGAACAGGGACAGAATGGAAGAGCAACAAAAGAGACACCATGATAGAGGGAGACATCATGGGGATAGAGAGAAACCAGGTGCTAGGGAAGTTCTCAGAAATCCAAAGGAATGACCTTACCTTAGACTACTAGCTATAGTGGAGAGGGTGCCTGAACTAGCCTGCCCAGGAATAAGATTAGTGAATACCTTAACTGCCATCACAGAGCCTTCACCTGGTAAAGGATGGAAGCAGATGCAGAGATCCACAGCCAAGCACCAGGCTGAGCTCCAAGAGTCCAGTCCAAGACAGAGAAGAGGGACTCTATGAGGAAGGGTCATTAAGATCATGATGGAGAAATGTACAGAGACAAACAAACCAAACTAGTAGTAACTCATGAACTGTGAACCAATAGCTGTGGAGCCTCCATAGAACTGGACTAGGCCCTCTGCATAGGTGAGACAGTTGTGTAGCTTGATCCTGCTTAAGGGGCTCCTGTCATTGGGCTCAGGATCCATCCCTGGAGCATTGGCAGGCTTTTTGGAGCCCACTGCCTATGGTGGGACACTTTGCATAGCCTTGGTCAAGAGGGAGGGGCTTAGACCTGCCTCAGCTGAGTGTATCAGGCTTTGTTGACTCCCCATGGGAGGCTTTGCCTTGGAGGAGGTGGGAGTTGGGGTTGGGATGGTTGGAGGCTGGGGGATGGGAGGAGGGAGGGGAAGGAATCTGTGGTTGGTATGTAAAATGAATGGAAAATTTCTTAATAAAAAAGAAAAGAAAAAGAAACACACCTCAAGAACATGGATAGTCATTACTTCAGGGAAAAGGGTTGGAAAAAGATATTCCAACCAAATGGACCTATTAAACAAGCTGGTATAGACATTTTAATATCTAACAAAATAGTCTTTAAACTAAAATTAATCAAAAGAGTTGGGAAATGACACTACATATTCATCAAAGGAAAAAGCCAACGAGAAGACGATGTAATTCTTAGTATCTATGCCCCAAACACCAGGGCTCCACCCTTGTAAAAGAAATACTACTTTAGCTTAAATCACACATTTGACCCTCATGCATTGATAATGGGAGACTTCAATACACCACTCTTACCAATAGGAAGGTCATTCAGACAAAAAATAAACAGAGAAATTCTGAACCCAACAGATTTTATAAACCAAATGGACCTAAGAGATGTTTTTAAAAACATTTCACCCAAGTACAAAAGAATATACCTTCTACTCTGCACCTCAAATAACATTCTGCAAGACTGACAACACACTCAGACACAGAACGAGTCTCAATAGATTCATGAAATTTGAAATAACTCCATTCATCCTATCAGACCATACATATTAAAAGATGGGTATCAGCAACAACAGAAACAACATAAAGCTTACAAACTCATGGAAACTGAACAATTCTCTACTCAATGAAAAATGAGTGAACACAAGAATAACAAAGAAATTAAAGACTTTCTAGGATTCAATGAAAATGAAGACACATGATACTCAAACTTATGGGACACAATGAAAGTGGGACTGAAAGGAAAGTTCATAGCTCTAAGTGGCTACAAAAACTTGAAGATATCTCATACTAGTAACCTAACAGCACACTTTAAAGTTCTAGAACAAAAAGAAGTAAACACAGTCAAGAGGCATGGACTACAAGAAGTTAAGAAATTGATGGATGAAATAAATAAAATAGAAATAAAGAGAACAACCCAAAGAATCAATTAAATAAAGAGTTGGGTTTTTTTTGAGAAAATCAACAAGATAGACAAAACCTTATCCAACTAAACTAAAAGACTGAGAGAGAGAGGGAATATCCAAATTAATAAAGTCAGAAACAAAAGAGGACCTAACAAAGGACACCTAGAATATCCAGATAATCATAACAATGCATTTTTAAAAACGGTACTCCACAAAATTGGAAAAATGTACAAGAAATGGATAGTTTCCTTGATATGTACTGTTATGCCCAGATCATGACCCCAAAGAGAACACTGAAGACTGAAGATGTTCAGAATGCAACAGCAAGGTTTATTGTATAGATACAAGCCTAGACAGGGAACTCGTTCCTACACCCAATACAGTGAGGCAGGGAGGAGTTGCTCTTTCTTTGTGAGACTAGCTATTTAAAGGCAAAAACCACAAGCCCTTCAGGGCGTTTGTGGGGAGGGGGTTGGCACAGGTGCAACTCGGATTGGTTTATTTTTATCTCTGTTCTCTTTTAATTGGGTGAGGGTATGTAACCTTTAAATTTACTGGTTGGGGGGCTACAATTATCATTTTGAGGGCTGTCTGGGACAATGTCCGGGACAAGTCCCAGGCTTTGTCCTTGAGCTGCCTTGGGGGCTGGATGGCCTAACACGTACTGACTGTGGGGGCTGGCTCAGTGGTCCAGGCTCCATCCTTGAATCATGCACATAGCTCTAAGTTGGTGAGGGGTCCCAGACAGTAAACAACTGGCTGAACTTTGAGCACATGCAGAAAGGGAGCTAGTATAAGGACTATGTCTTTGTTCATGGCCCTCCCAGAAACTGCTTGCTTAAGTCTCAGGAAACTGAAACTGAGGCCTGATCTCTGAGAGAAGCCTGAGCAGCTTGTTATGGCATCTGCGTGGTCCTTTCAGGTACCACTTGTCAAAGTTAAACTAAGACCAGATAAACAATTTAAATAGACTAATAACCCTTAGTGAAATAGAAGCAGTAATTAAAATTCTCCCAACATCCAGGGACAGGCAGTTTTAGAAGAATTCTACCAGACTTTTAAGGAAGAATTAACACCAATACTCCTCAAATTATTCCACAAAATAGAAACAGAAGAAAAATTGCCCAATTCATTTAATGAGGCCACAGTTACCCTGATACCCAGACCACATTAAGACTCAACAAAGATAGAGAATTACAGACCAAATTCTATTATGAATATAGGAGTATTAACTCAATAAAATACTTTCAAAGGGATCTAAGAACACATCAAAAATCATATCCACCAGGATTAAGAAGACTTTATTCCAGGCATGCAGGGATACTTCAACATATGGAAATCAGTCAATGTAATCCACCATATTAACAAAGTAAAATAAAAATGCATGATAATCTTAATAAATGAAGAAAAGGCTATTGACAAAATCCATCCCCCATTTATGATAAATGTCCTGGATATATGAGGGATACAAGAGACATACCTCAACACAATAAAAGCAATTTACAGCAAGCTAATAGCTATCATCAAATTACATGGAGAGAAATTCAAAGAAATTCCACTAAAATTGGGAACAAGGCAAGGTTGCCCACTCTCTCCATGTCTATTCAACATAGTACTTGAAGTTTTAGTTAGAGCAATAAGACAATTTAAGGAAATCAAAGGGATATAAATTTTGAAAGGAAAAAGTAAAGTATCATTATTTTCAGATAATATGATAGTATACATAAGTGACCATAAAAGTTCTACTAGGAAACTCCTACAGCTGATAAACACTTTCAGAAGAGTGGTTGGATACAAGATTAACCATAAAAATCAGTAGTTCTCCTATTTAAAAGTGACATACTGAGGAAGAAATCAAAGAACAAACAACCTTCACAACAGCCACAAATAATATAAAATATTGGGATAACTTTAAGCAATCAAGTGAAGGACATATTATAGTCAAAACTACAAGAAATTGAAGAAGATAGCAGAAAATGGAAAGATCTCCCATGCTCATGGATTGGTAGAATTAACATAGTAAAAATGGCTATCTTACCAAAAGCAATATATAGATTCGAAGCAATCCCCCTCAAAATGCAAACACAATTCTTTACAGACCTTGAAAAGACAATTGTCAAGTTCATATAAAAAAAAACCAGAATAGTTAAATGTTATTATTTGTTTTTTATTATCTACAGTGGTTGCTCCTTAAGCAATGGCTGTCCTAGAGATTGCAACTCTACTGCTACCAGCAGGGGTTTGATTGCAAGGGCCACAGCCTGAGGGGATTCTGTTCCCTCAGGCACCTACTCTTTCAAAGCTACTGAAGGAAACGTTATCTAAATCTAAAGAACTCATGATTCAATGGTTTAGGTGGAATTCTGCTCTCTCAGAGAGGCTGAATAGCAAACAGCTAATCTTCTCACTTTGCTGGTGTCTTCCAAAAAACAAAAACAAAACAAACAAACAAACAAATAAAAAACCCAGCATCCTTCTCTCAGCCTCCACTTAAAAAAAATCATTGCTACACATGGTTCCGCCTTACCACTTCCTGTTAGCTACTTACTGACTCAGCCTCCTACTGGAAGGTTAATTTTATTTAATCAAACACATTTTCGAACTGGTAACAAAAGCAGTTGAAAAAAATGCAACACACCTTAAAATAATATTCCCCAACAGTTAAAACAATCCTGAAAAAATGAAAGAACTGTTGGAGGTATCACCATTACTGGTTTCAAGTTGTACTACAGAGCTGTAGTAATAAAAACCACATGCTGTTGGCATAAAAATAGACATATTGATCAATGGAATCTAATTGAAGACAAAGACATAAATTCATACAGCTATGGAACCTGATTTTTTAAATAAAAAACTAGAGATAAACAGTGTAAAAAAGAACGCATCTTCTGCAAATGGCCAAACTGGATGTCTGCATATAGAAGAATGCAAATAGATGCATATTTATCACCCTGCACTAATCTCAAGCCCAAGTTGATCAAAGACCTCAACATAAAACCAGACACACTAAACCTGATAGAAGAGAAATTTGGGAACAGCCTCAATGCATTGGCACAGGAGATAATTCCCTGAACCAAACAAATAGTACAGACACTAAGACCAACAATTAATAAATGGGACTTCATGATGTTATGCCCAGATTGGGACCCCAAAGACTTCACCACAGACCTTAGGTTCAGAATGCAACAGCATGGTTTATTTCTGTTTGTTTTCAAGCCGCGGGCAGGGAAGCTTGATCCAAAGCACTCACTCGTAGTCGTGAGGCCAGAAGGAACTTGCTTTTTCTTTGTGTGGCTAGCTTTTTAAAGGCAAAATCCACAAGCCCTTCAGGGGGCTTGGGGGAGTTTTGCAGGGGTGCAACTCGGATTGGTTTATTTTTATCTCTGTTCTCTTTTAATTGGGTAAGGGTATGTAACCTTTGAATTTACTGGTTGGTGGTTACAATTTATTACTTTGGGGGCAGTCCAGCACAAGTCCCAGGCTTTGTCCTTGAGCCACCATGGGGGCTGGCTGGCCAAGCACGTACTGCACATAACTCTAAGTTGGTGAGGGGCCTCAGAGAGTAAACATCTGGCTGAACTTTGAGCAGTCAGAGTACTTGCAGAAAGGGAGCTACTGCAAGGACTGTCTTTTGTTCATGGTCCTCCCAGAAACTGCTTGCTCAAGTCTCAGGAAACTGAAATTGAGGCCTGATCTCTGAGAGAAGACTGAGCAGCCTGTTATGGCATCTGCTTGGTCCTTTCAATGAGACTGAAAAGCTTCTGTAAAGCAAAGGACAGTGCCATTTAGACAAAGAGGCAGCCTATGGAATGGGCAAGATTTTTAGCAACTCCACATCTGATAGATGTCTAATATCAAAAATATATAAAGAACTCATGAAACTATATATTAAAAAAGCAAATAATCCAATTAAAATGGTGTACAGTTCTAAACAGAGACTTCTCAATAGAGGAATCTCAATGGCTGAGAAACATTTAGAAATGTTCAACACCCTTAGCCATCAGGAAAATACAAATCAAAACTACTTGGAGATTCCATTTTACGCTTGTCAAAATGGCTAAGATCAATAACAAAAGTGACAGCTCATGCTAGAGAGGATGTGGAGCAAAGGGAGCATTCCTTCCATTGCTGGTAAGAGTGCAAAAATGTACAATCACTTTGGAAATCAATATGTCAGTTCCTCAGAAAATTTGGAATTATTCTCCTTCAAGACCCAGCTATACCTCTCTTGGGCATATATCCATAGGATGCTCCATCCAACCACAGGACATTTGCACAACCATGTTCATTGCAGCTTTATTCATAATAACCAGAAACTGAAAACAATCTTGATGTCCATCAATTGAATACTGGATAAAGATATTATGGTACATTCACACAATGGAGTATTACATAAAAATGATATAAAATTTGCAGGCAAATGGATGCAATAGAAAAAATCATCCTAAGTGAGGTGCCCCAGACCCAGAAAGACAAATATGACATGTATTCACTTGTAAGTGGCTATTACCTGTCAAATAAATTGTAACAAAGCTACAATCCACAGACCTAAAGAGTTTAGGTAAGGAGGAAGGCTCTGGGGAGATTCATGGATCTCCCTGGGAAGGGGAAATAGAATAGATTGTGTGGGTGTATTCGGAGTAGGTGGGGACATGGTGACAGTTATCAGGTGAAGGAAGAGTGGAGGGAGAGAGTGCAGGGAGAGACAGTTGAAATTGGGAGCCATTGGAGGGGGCTTTATGGAGACCTAGTGCAGTGGAAACTTCCTAGAATCTATGATGGTGACACTGGTGAGGACTCCTAGTAATGGAGTTTATGAATTCTAAACTGGCCACCTTTTGTAAAGAGGCAAGGTTTCCAGTGTTCAGACTGGGTTACATTTGATTGAGTTGTTGGCTGAGAAGTTCCTATGGTGATCCCTAAACAACCCAGACTGATGCTAGAACAGAGGGTTTCCCTCTGAAAACTGACAGCCAGTCCCCATTGCCAAGGACGACTTTCACTCAGGTCATTGAACATAGAGAGGTTGAACTGCTGCAAGCTTGGAATCTTCACCTCTACATTCTAGTATCTTCCTCATGAGAAGGTACTCTGCAGGCTACAAAAAGAGAAAACGGGACACCAAGCCAGCCATAAAACCCTCCACCTACAATCTGTGACCACAAGGTGTACTGGGGCAATGATGGGGAAGACAATGGAGGAGTAGCCAACCAATGCTTGATTTAACTTGTGGCCCATGCCCCTAGAGGGGGCATGCCTGACACTGCCTGGATGGCCAGGAACCAGAGGATGGATAGCCCAGAGACCTAGGATAGAACCAAAAATGACTGGCTAAATAAATAAATAAATAAATCTGTAAATAAATAAGAGTCAATGAAATGATTCCTAATGATATTTTGCTATACTCATGGATAGGTCGAGTCATCATCAGAGAGGCTTCCTCCAGTAGCAGATGCGAGTCGGTGCAGACACCAATAGCCAAATATTATGCTGAGAAATTGGAGGTTTTCATCGGGTTGCCTCCTTCAGATCTCGGGAAACCACATGAAAGAGGGGGAAAAAGGACTGTAGGAGTCAGAGGGGGTGGAAGATACCAGGAGAACATGGCCCACTGAATGAATTAGGCATAGCTCACGTGGGCTTTCTGAGACTGAAGTGAGAAGAAGCATAGGGCCTACATGTGTCTGCATGAGGTCCTCTGTGTATAAGTTATGGCTGTTAGCTTCGTATATTTTGTGGGATTCCTAAAAGTGGGAACAGGAGTATCTCTGACTCTTTGCCTGCTCTTGTGACTCTTATTCCTCCAACTATATTGCCTTATCCAGCCTCAGTATGAGGGCTTTTACCTTGACTTATTGTATCTTGTTTTGTCCTGTCTGGCTGTCATCTCTTGGAGACAGGCACTTTTTGGAAGAGAAAATAGAATGGGAGTGAATCTGGGGAGGAAGGAGTTGGGATCAGCTAGGAGGAGTGGAGGGAGGGGAAACTGTGCTTGGGGTGTAAAAAAAAAAACTTAAAAAGAAATGATGAATAGTATTCTATAATAAGTCTGTTTTTGTATTTTAAAATATACTAATTTTATTTTTTTTTATTTTAAAACAGTTCATAGTTTGCATATGGTATATATGATAAGGATAAATAAAATATTTTATAATAGTAGAAATACACAGATCCACATCATATTTTCAATAGCAATGAGCCAATATATGAAAATTTTGAAAATAAATATAGTGAGAAATTGTGTTTATGCAACATTTAATCAGCTACAAAATTCCATTTTATGTCTTTTTGTTAAAAAATATTACAGGCTCAAAAAAAGCATCACTTTTAGCAGAAGCAAAGAAGCACAAAATACAGAATTATTATCAAAGGAATAGAAATTGCAAGAACAAGAGTCAATTATAAAAGACTCAAATGACTGATTTTCAAGAGAGCACTTGGTCAAACTGATTTGGAACATTTTAAAATCTGTTTGCAGCAATACCAGATTAGTGCTTGATTGAGGGAAATCAAAAGTGTATATACTCCAGAGGATGGCAATCTTGAGGGGACATCTTATTCTGCCTGACATAATGCAATGGCTATATGTTAAAAATTTAGATCCTTGAGAAACTCTTACAAATATCACCAATGACAAATGTGAAAAATGTTTATTAGAGCATTCTTTATATTGAAAAAAGCAAATAACCTAAATGGAACTGTCTATAAATGTGTTAATGTTAATATACAAAGTGTTACTTTTATAAAATGTTTAATACCAGGCCAAAGATGTAGCTCTGTGGTAGAGAAGTTACTTAGCAAGAATAAAGCCCTGAGTTTGATTTCAAGCACCATAAAGGTACCACCACCACCACCACAATAATAATAAAATAATAATAAAAATAATAAGCTGATGTTTAAATAGAATATTAAAAAAGGGCTAGATCCATTTCTAAACATTTTACACTTAGTCATTTCATAGTTCCATAGAAGAAATGTGTGGTGTTTCATATGAGAAACATCACTCATAGGCTAATGTATTTGAACATTTAGACCCCCATTTTGTGAGGCTGTTTGAAGAGTTTATGGAGTATTTAGGATGAGGGACCTTGCTGGAGGTGGGTCACTGGGTGTAGGCTTCGAGAGTATATAGTTTTACTTGCAGTTCACTCTCTCTGCTTTCTGTCTGTAGATGGAGATGTGAGCTATCAGCTATGTAATCCTACACCCAGCCTTTTCTATTTTTGCACTTCTCTTGCCATTACATACTTTCCCTTTGGAAACATAAGCCAAAATAAACTCTTTATTCTAAAGAAAAATTAAGTGACATGTGTCAAGATATGTAAACTTTAGAAAAGTTGGGTCTATTGATACAAACCTGAATTTCAAGCTATTCAGGCTGCTGGAAAGGGAGGTTTGCAAGTTCAATTCCTGCCTGGGCCACAGAGCAAGTGCAAGGCCAGCCTGAAAATTAAATGACACTGTCTCATAAAAAGGAGATTGAGCTTCTCTTCTCTGATGTTCTCTGAGCATTGGGAGGGGGTGGTGATTATACATGTCCCATTTAGGCCTGAAACTTACAATCACTTGCTTTCAATATTTCGACCAGTTAAAAGTCTCTGCATTAACTTTTGCCTACTAAAAAAGAAGCTTATCTGGCAAAGACTGAAGGCAGCACAAATCTGTAGGTATAAATGTAACTATTTAGAAGTCAATTTGACATGACTCTTTGGCAAAATAACAATAATAGACTCCTCTCTAAGACATATGTTCTTCCCAGCCATTTTTTAAACCATGTTTACAAGATAAGACAGGATTATGCTACTTTTGGAGCAGATCTCAAATCTAAGTAGAAAGTGCTCAGTTACCCCCATAATAGTCATTCCACTATTATATCATAGGTACATCTTACCTGGCAGGTAGATATTTTAGTATACACTGTCCAGTGCAAGGTAAGACCGTTGATGTCTTTTCTTACCCAGCAGCCTGTCTAGCTCCTTTAAGTGGCAGGAGCCATGTGCCTTCTTCAGGGGACAAGGTCTGAGAATAACATGAACAGCTGTCCTTGTGGAAGAGCCCTGGAGACCCTAACCCATTTGGCAAATTCTGTGGACAGTTCACTGCATAATTCTGGGAGCATAAGTGCTACGCTCTCTCCTTGCTTTCACTGTGCTAGCCATATGCTTTCACTGTGCTACCTTTAATTTCACTTTCTCAGTCATGGATAAAATAGCTATTACAAAAGGAAAGTTTCCCTCTGATGACTCTCCTCTGAGTGAGCCAGAGGGAATGTTGTTAAAAATATACAGTGGACCTGATTCAACCCCTAAAGCCTTTGATGTTTTAGGTGTGACCATGAATTCAGGCTTTTTAAGAACAGGATGTTGCCTTTCCAATGTCAGAGTAGCCCATAAAGTTTAATATTACGTATTTTCATAACTGTTCTGGGAAGAATGATTTTAACCACAAGAGACTTAGAGAAATGCTAATAAATTATATCAAGAGTTAATGGGAACAGTCTAGAGACAGGAAATAAAGTAAAATAATAGAAACCTACAGTTCTCTCATTTCTAATAGCTGTGCTAATATCCTAAGAAGTTAAGAGAGAAAGACATGAGAACAAGGGATAAACAAAGCCAACTATTAAGAGTAAGGTTCCAAGTTATGTTGCCTATAGGACAAATGGAAAAACCTAGTATATCCTCAGAGGAGATGGAGTAGTACAGAAAGTAGAATGAATTGATCCAGCTTTGGCTGTTAGGTTGATTGTAAGAACCCAGACCCTACCAATGTAAATATTAACCACTAGAGACAAAATTGTCCCCCATCCTGCATGACGTTATAACCACAAATGTGCCAACTGGGCACACTGTTCTACCTGTAGGTGTGCCTAGTTAGAAAGCTTCCTTTGTGGCTTGCAACACTGCTTATGCTTTTAACATTAGAGATATGAATCAAGTAGGTAACTGCTGCAAGCTGCAGGAAAATGGAAATCAACTATCACACGAACTACTACTTGGAAAAGTTAAGCCATGGCTTAAGAAGTCTTGTGATATTTTACATTTTGTATATATACTAAGTGGTTCCTAAAATGATTTTCTTGTGTGCTTCCAAGAACTCCTAACAGTGTATTTATCTAAAATACTTATCAAGCATTCAAGGCCAAATGATCTCCTGAACTAAAGTAACACCCTTACGGAAACAACACCTGTTTCCTAGGTCTGATGGATAGCTTTATTTCTTGTGCAATTTAAGGTGAGACCCTCCTTTCTTATACAGCCTTACTAACATTATAGACTCCTAATTCCTTCTTTTTTTATTTTGCAATACAGTTCAGTTCTACATATCAGCCATGGAATCACTTGTTCTCCCCCCTCCGACCCCCCTCACCTTCCCCCCAGCCCACCCCCCATTCCCACCTCCTCCAGGGCAAAGCCTCCCCTGCGGACTGAGATCAACCTGGTAGACTCAGTCCAGGCAGGTCCAGTCCCCTCCTCCAGGCCGAGCCAAGCGATCCTGCATAGGCCCCAGGTTTCAAACAGCCAACTCATGCAATGAGCACAGGACCCGGTCCCACTGCCTGGATGCCTCCCAAACAGATCAAGCCAATCAACTGTCTCACCCATTCAGAGGGCCTGATCCAGTTGGGGACCCCTCAGCCATTGGTTCATAGTTCATGTGTTTCCATTCG
Organism: Peromyscus eremicus; assembly: GCF_949786415.1. Lineage (NCBI taxonomy): Eukaryota > Metazoa > Chordata > Mammalia > Rodentia > Cricetidae > Peromyscus > Peromyscus eremicus. The sequence goes on from NC_081439.1 coordinate 45,167,243, forward strand.
TTTGGCTATTTGTCCCTGTGCTTTATCCAACCTTGGTTTCAACAATTTTCACTCATATAAAACCTCCTCTTCCTTGCTAATTGGACTCCCAGAGCTCCAACCAGGGCCTAGCAATGGATCTCTGCATCCAGTTCCCTCAGTCGTTGGATGGGGTTTCTAGCATGACAATTAGGGTGTTTGGCCATCCCATCACCAGAGTAGGTCAGTTCGAGCTGTCTCTCGACCATTGCCAGCAGCCTGTTGTGGGGGTATCTTTGTGGATTTCTGTGGGCCTCTCTAGCACTTTGTTTCTTCCTATTCTCATGTGACCTTCATTTACCATGGTCTCCTATTCCTTGTTCTCCCTCTCTGTTATTGATCCAGCTGGGATCTCCCACTCCCCCAAGCTCTCTTTCCCTTGACCTTCGCCCTTCATTACCCCCACTCATGTCCAGGCTGTTCATGTAGATCTCTTCCATTTCTCTGTCATTGGGCGATCCCCGTGTCTTTCTTTGGGTCCTGTTTTCCAGGTAGCCTCCCTGGTGATGTGAGTAGCAGTCCAGTCATCCTTGTTCCACATCTAGTATCCTCCTATGAGTGAGTACATACCATGTTTGTCTTCCTGAGTCTGGTTTACCTCACTCAGGATGCTTTCCCTATTTGCAGATGACATGATAGTATACTTGAGCAACCCCAAAGATTCCACCAAGGAACTGATACAGCTTATAAACACCTTCAGCAACATAGCAGGATACAAGATCAACTCAAAAAAAAAAAAACAGTAGCCCTCCTATATACAATGGACAAAGAAGCTGAGAAGGAAATCAGAGATACTTACCCTTTACAATAGTCACAAATGACATAAAATACCTTGGGGTAACACTAACCAAGCAAGTGAAGGACCTATATGACAAGAACTTTAAGTCCCTGAAAAAAGAAATTGAAGAAGATGTCAGAAAATGGAAAGATCTCCCACGCTCATGGATAGGCAGGACTAACATAGTAAAAATGGCAATCTTAACAAAAGCAATTTACAGATTCAATGCAATCCCCATCAAAATACCAACACAATTCTTCACAGACCTGGAAAGAATAATACTCAACTTCATATGGAAAAACAAAAAACCTAGGATAGTCGAAAGAATCCTGTACAATAACACAACCTCTGGAGGCATCACCATCCCTGACTTCAAGCTCTACTATAGAGCTACAGTAATAAAAACAGCTTGGTACTGGCATAAAAACCGATATGTGGACCAATGGAATCCAACTGAAGACCCTGATATTAATCTGCACACCTATGAACATATAATTTTTGACAAAGAAGCCAAAAGTGTACAATGGAAAAAAGAAAGCATCTTCAACAAATGGTGCTGGCATAACTGGATATCAACATGTAGAAGGCTGCCGGGCGGTGGTGGCGCAAGCCTTTAATCCCAGCACTCGGGAGGCAGAGCCAGGCGGATCTCTGTGAGTTCGAGGCCAGCCTGGGCTACCAAGTGAGTTCCAGGAGAGGCGCAAAGCTACACAGAGACACCCTGTCTCGAAAAACCAAAAAAAAAAAAAAAACATGTAGAAGGCTGCAAATAGATCCATATCTATCACCGTGCACAAGACTCCTAATTTCTTACCTAACCACTTCTAGCGATGTAGTTTGAGCACACAAATTCTCTTTTTTGATATACTAATTGATCATTAGCTCTCAGTTGACCTCCTCCTTTACCACTCCCCTTTGGGGTTGTAAAAGAAAGCCTGACAGTCACTGCCTGAGGAAAATTCTTACCTGCCTTTATGACCCTGTAGGAATTCAAGCCTGGCGACCTGACTGGAGGAGGAGTATTGCTATTGCTAGGGTTTATAACTGTATATCCTAGAGAACTTGAGAAGAAGAACTGAGGGGTATAAGGAGATTCAGAAGAAGAATTTGAGAGAGAGGACTTGAAGATAAGATGGAAAAGAGAAAAGAGAATGGAAAAACTAGATGGGTAAGAACTGGAGAAGAACTAGATTGAGGACTAAAAAAGAGCACTAGAGGAACGAAATGGAAGATGAAGGAGAGCCAGATGGGGAAGAACAAGATGAGGAAGAGCAAGATGAGAAAGAAGGAGATGAGAGAAGAGATAAAATGGGAAAGAATTAGATGGATGAGAACCTAGATGGGGCAGAACTAATATGAGAGAATTAAGATAGAACTTAGAGAGAACAACAGATAAATGTAGAGAGAAATCAGTCAAGAAAGGAGCTAGGCACGAGAATAGAATAGAAGCTGTGTAGAGAGAGAACTGACACAAAATAATAAAGTATATGGACTAAGGAGTTTTGTGTATGTAGATTCATTTCATTTCATCAAAGATTAAATTGTCAGCTGGTTGTAGATTCTTCCTGGACCCCAGGAGGGGACTATTGAGGGGCTGGACCCCCATAGTCACCTATAGGTAATGGTTACTGGTGGGAAAGTTGGGGGACGGAAGGGGAAAGAAGCAACGCAACAAACTGGTAATTATTGTAACCATTTTTTATAAATTTAATGAAACAAATTTGATTACAAAACTGTTCACATAAACCATTGAAATTGTATAAATAAAAATGACCCAGGCTATCTCGGCAACTTGTTCAAACAACAGGTCATCACAGTTTCTTTGTTGTGCCATCTAAACACATCCATTCCAGGCCATCAAAGCTGTCTGGAGCTAGACTTCCAGAAACCTAGTACTATGAAAGCTAGTTAGCAGAAAGGAGGTTTCCTAGTCAGAAATTTATGTTTTTCTGTCTTGCAACCAAAGTGTGCAGAGTCATCAGCAATAGCGTCTTACCATCTAGTTATGGTTTTCAGTCAAGATCCGTGGCAATAGGGCATATGTAAGTGGCAGTGGATGGGGAGGAGTGGAGTACTATGAAATGTTGTCTTCTGGACAAGACAGGGCTGATGCACTCATAATCTCAAAGTATCTGTGTCTGACTCAACAAAAACTGCAAAAGATCAACCAGTCAAACATCCAGTAAGGGTCAAGGAGGGACTCCCAACCTCTACCTTTAGCTGAGGAGTTATTTGTAGTTGATAGCTGCTGGGGGGAGGAGAGTCAGTTTTCTTCATGGGTATAATGACTAGTAGGTAGTCTGTGCTCCATTGTATGGGCCAACACTCATGAGAATATAGGCAACGTTATTTGGAATCAGTGGATATAAAAAACAAGCATGTGAATTTGGGAGGGGTACTTGTTGGAGGGAAACATGGACATTGGCAACAGGAAATAGTAAGTGGATATGATGAAAATTTATTGTAGATATGCATGAACTTCTCATAGAATGAATAAAATTATTATTTTAAAAGGTCTATGTAAGAGTTGAAGAATAAGAGGTCATGAGTTTGGGACACTAAAAGGGGTGAGGTACATAGAATGGGTTGGAGAGAGGAAAAAAAGGGGGAAAATGATGTAATTATATTGTAATTGAAAATAGTTAGTTAAAAGGCAGTAATGATCAGTGATAATGTACTTGTCTAGCATGTAAACAGGCCCTGGTTTGGTCCCTTGCACCACCAAAACAGAAATAAGAAAATGTCATGTTGAAAAGAAATGCCTATTAGAGCAAAATCTGTAAAGGACTGTATCATAAATAACAGTTAACATTTATAAATATCAAAGCAAACAACCCACAGGTCCCCAAAATCTACATAATTGGAAGCTTTACTATAAAAATACACATTTTATCATAAATTTAGAAAATTACAATGCTTTTGCAGAATACCTAGAATCTAGAAAGTATTAAAATCTTATTAATATCTTCAGACATTTGCCAATGGCCATGTCAGAGGAGCACCAGATGGCAATTGAAGATCAGGTGTCAGCCTACCAGGAGGAAAAGCACTGATGGGTGAATCTCAGATAGAAAAGGCTCTAAGACCACAGACCCCAGAATGCCTTTTGCTTCTGTTATGCCTTTACATGTTTGCTGCTGCCATCTGGTATCTGGCATGGTGTGAATGGATGTTGGGATATTCCCCACTGCCTATAATGTAGTGTGTTTATCTCATGGAAATATTCTGTTGTACTGGGCATATTTACCTGTGGATTATTATGAAGATGATTTCTTCCTGAGCTGTTCTGTCTAATTGATAATAATAATGTTAGTTTAAATAGAGTTTAAATGATTAAGAATATAAACAAGGAAGTGTCACACAGCTAGACACATGAGTTTCTATTGAGGAGCCTCATAAAGACTATGGCTTAGGTTAATGATTAAGAAAAACATTTGGGCCCCCAACCCCATCCCTGGGCACCAGCCACTCCGGGGAAGACCTGCCCGACTTGGCCCCAGGTTCTGGTCCCCGGGTAGGTGCCCTTCTACCCCAACAGGGAAGGATCCCCTTCTCCAAGACCCTTGGCAGACCCTGCAGTCTCCACGCCCTGCCCCCACGCCCATCTGCCTGAGCCCCAAGCCTCTTCCTGAGACTTAGAGGCCGGCCCCTCAGCTCCCATCTTGCCCCAGACTTCCCTTCTGAAGCACAGGTGAGTGCCCTAGCTTGCCCCGGACCCCATCCCTGGGCACCAGCCACTCCGGGGAAAACCTGCCCAACTTGGCCCCAGATTCTGGTCTCCAAGACCCCTGGCAGACCCTGCAGTCTCCATGCCCTGCCCCCACGCCCATCTGCCCGAGCCCCAAGCCTCTTTCTGAGACTTAGAGGCCGGCCCCCAGCTCCCATCTTGCCCTGGACTTCCCTTCTGGAGGAGAGAAAGGGGGGGGAGGGAGAGAGGAGAGCTCCCATCCTGCCCCGGACTTCCCTTCTGGACAAGAGCTCCCATCCTGCCCCGGACTTCCAATTTGGACAAGAGAGCTCCCATCTGGACAAGAGAGAGAGACTTCCTGAATCTGTCAGCTCTGTCTGAACCAAGTGTGCGGATAAGGCCAGGAACGAACCACAAGGAGATGGGCAGACGTCAAGGCAGAAACACATACAACAAAATGAATAGTAATACACCATCACCAGGCCCTAGCCCTCCTCCAACACCTAGACCTGAACATCAGAAATTGGAAGAAGCAGAAGAAAATAGCCTTATGAATGTCATCATGAAGAAGCTAGAGGCTCGTGTAGAGGAAAAGACAAAAAAATGTGAAGAACGCTGTAAACAACTAGAGGAAAGGGCAAACAAACTAGAAGAAATCAAAAAAGTCCTGGAAGAGAACAATAAAATACTGAAAGAAAATCAAGAAAAATCAATGAAACAAATGAAGGAAACAGTCCAAGACCTGAAAAGGGAAATAGAAAAAATGAAGAAGACACAAACAGAGGGAATGCTGGAAATAGAAAATCTGAGAAAACGATTGGGAACTTCAGATGCAAGTATAATCAACAGAATGCAAGAGATGGAAGAGAGGATCTCTAGCGTTGAAGATACAATAGAAGAAATAGATTCATCAGTCAAAGAAAACACTAAAGTCAACAAAGTCATGAACCAAAATGTCCAAGAAATTTGGGACACCATGAAAAGACCAAACCTACGAATAATAGGGGTAGAAGAAGGAGAAGAATACCAACTCAAGGGCACAGAAAATATATTCAACAAGATCATAGAAGAAAACTTTCCCAACTTAAAAAAGGAAATGCCTATGAAGATACAAGAAGCCTATAGAACACCAAACAGACTAGACCCCCCAAAAAAGTCCCCTCGCCACATAATAATTAAACAATTAAACGTACAGAATAAAGAAAGAATATTAAGAGCAGCAAAGGAAAAAGGCCAAGTGACATATAAAGGCAAACCTATCAGAATAACACCCGATTTCTCAATGGAGACTTTGAAAGCCAGAAGGTCCTGGACAGATGTAATGCAGACATTAAGAGACCATGGATGTCAGCCTAGACTAATATACCCAGCAAAACTTTCAATCCTCATAGATGGAGTGAACAAGACATTCCATGACAAAGCCAGATTTAAACAATATTTATCCACAAACCCAGGCCTACAGAAAGCACTAGAAGGAAAATTCCAACCTAAGGAAGTCAGATACAACCTCGAAAACACAGGCAATAGATAAAGCCACAGCAGTAGACCCCAATGAAGAAAAGTACACACACATCACCACCAAAAAATAACAGGAATGAACAATCACTGGACATTAATATCTCTCAATATCAATGGACTTAATTCACCTATAAAAAGACATAGGCTTACAGAATGGATACGAAAGCAGGACCCATCTTTCTGCTGCATACAAGAAACACATCTCAAATTCAAAGATAGACACTACCTAAAAATAAAAGGCTGGGAAAAGACTTTCCAATCAAATGGTCTTAAGAAAAAAGCGGGTGTAGCCATCCTGATATCCAGCAAAATAGACTTCAAACTAAAATCAATCAAAAGAGATCAAGAAGGGCATTACATACTCATCACAGGAAAGATCCACCAAGATGAAGTCTCAATTCTGAACATTTATGCCCCAAACACAAGGGCACCCACATATGTAAAAGAAACATTATTAAAGCTTAAATCACATATAAAACCCCACACATTAATAGTGGGAGACCTCAACACCCCACTTTAACCACTGGACAGATCCCCCAAATCGAAACTTAACAGAGAAATAAAGGACTTAACTGATGTCATGACTCAAATGGACTTAATCGACATCTACAGAACATTCCATCCTAACAAAAAAGAATATACCTTCTTCTCAGCACCCCATGGAACCTACTCTAAAATCGACCACATACTTGGTCACAAAGCAAATCTAAACAGATACAAAACAATTAGAATAACCTCCTGTGTTCTATCAGACCACCATGGTCTAAAGTTGGATTTCAACAACAACAAAAACTACAGAAAACCTACAATCTCATGGAAACTGAACAATACCCACCTGAATCACCAATGGGTTAAGGAAGAAATAAAGAAAGAAATTAAAGACTTCCTAGAGATCAACGAAAATGAAGACACCACATATCCAAACCTATGGGACACTATGAAAGCAGTACTAAGAGGGAAATTCATAGCACTAAACGCCCACATAAATAAGCTGGAGAAATCTCACACTAGTGACTTAACAGCACACCTGAAAGTTCTAGAACAGGAAGAAGCAAAGTCTCCCAGGAAAAATAGATGCCAGGAAATTATCAAAGTGAGAGCTGAAATCAATAAAATAGAAACAAAGAGAACAATACAAAAAATTAATGAAACAAAGAGTTGGTTCTTTGAGAAAATCAACAAGATAGACAAGCCCTTATCCAAACTAACCAAAAGACAGAGAGAGAGCATCCAAATCAACAAAATCAGAAATGAAAAGGGGGACATAACAACAGACATTGAGGAAATCCAGAGAATCTTCAGGTCATACTTCAAAAACCTCTATTCCACAAAACTGGAAAACCTAAAAGAAATGGATAATTTTCTGGATAGGTACCACATACCTAAATTAAATCAAGACCAGATAAACTATTTAAATAGTCCAATAACCCCTAACGAAATAGAAACAGTCATTAAAAGTCTCCCAACCAAAAAAAGCCCAGGACCAGATGGTTTCAGTGCAGAATTCTACCAGATCTTCAAAGAAGAGTTAATACCAATACTCTCTAAATTGTTCCATACAATAGAAACAGAAGGAACATTACCAAACTCCTTCTATGAGGCTACAATTACCCTGATTCCCAAACCAAACAAGGATACAACAAAGAAAGAGAACTACAGACCGATCTCCCTCATGAACATTGATGCAAAAATACTCAATAAAATACTGGCAAACAGACTCCAAGACCACATCAAAACAATTATCCACCATGATCAAGTAGGATTCATTCCAGGGATGCAAGGATGGTTCAACATACGAAGGTCTGTCAATGTGATATACACCATATAAACAAACTCAAAGAAAAAAACCACATGATCATCTCACTAGATGCTGAAAAGGCATTTGACAAAATCCAACACCCCTTCATGATAAAGGTCTTGGAGCGATCAGGAATACAGGGAACATACCTAAACATAATAAAGGCAATTTACAGCAAGCCAACAGCCAACATCAAATTAAATGGAGAGAAACTCAAAGCAATTCCACTAAAATCAGGAACGAGGCAAGGCTGTCCGCTCTCCCCATACTTATTTAATATAGTACTTGAAGTTCTAGCCAGAGCAATAAGACAACATAAGGAGATTAAGGGGATACAAATTGGAAAGGAAGAAGTCAAGCTTTCCCTATTTGCAGATGACATGATAGTATACTTGAGCAACCCCAAAGATTCCACCAAGGAACTGATACAGCTTATAAACACCTTCAGCAACATAGCAGGATACAAGATCAACTCCAAAAAATCAGTAGCCCTCCTATATACAATGGACAAAAAAGCGGAGAAGGAAATCAGAGATACATCACCCTTTACTATAGCCACAAATGACATAAAATACCTTGGGGTAATACTAACCAAGCAAGTGAAGGACCTATATGACAAGAACTTTAAGTCCCTGAAAAAAGAAATTGAAGAAGATGTCAGAAAATGGAAAGATCTCCCATGCTCATGGATAGGCAGAACTAACATAGTAAAAATGGCAATCTTACCAAAAGCAATCTACAGATTCAATGCAATCCCCATCAAAATACCAACACAATTCTTCACAGACCTGGAAAGAATAATACTCAACTTCATATGGAAAAACAAAAAACCCAGGATAGCCAAAAGAATCCTGTACAATAAAACAACCTCTGGAGGCATCACGATCCCTGACTTCAAGCTCTACTATAGAGCTACAGTAATAAAAACAGCTTGGTACTGGCATAAAAACCGACATGTGGACCAATGGAATCGAATTGAAGACCCTGACATTAATCCGCACACCTATGAACAAATAATTTTTGACAAAGAAGCCAAAAGTGCACAGTGGAAAAAAGAAAGCATCTTCAACAAATGGTGCTGGCAAAACTGGATATCAACATGTAGAAGGCTGCAAATAGATCCATATCTATCACCGTGCACAAAACTTAAGTCGAAGTGGATCAAGGACCTCAACATAAATCCAGCTACTCTGAACCTGCTAGAAGAGAAAGTAGGAAATAGTCTTGAACACATTGGCATAGGAGACCACTTTCTAAATAGAACACCAGTAGCACAGACACTGAGAGAAACAATCAATCAATGGGACCTCTTGAAACTGAGAAGCTTTTGTAGGGCAAAGGATACGGTCAACAAAGCAAAGTGACAGCCTACAGAATGGGAAAAGATCTTCACCAACCCCACATCTGACAGAGGACTGATATCCAGAATATATAAGGAACTCAAGAAATTAGACATCAAAATGCCCAACAGTCCAATTAAGAAATGGGCTATAGAACTAAACAGAGAATTCTCAACAGAGGAAACTCAAATGGCTGAAAGACATTTAAGGAATTGCTCAACATCCCTAATCATCAGGGAAATGCAAATCAAAACAACTCTGAGATACCACCTTACGCCTGTCAGAATGGCTAAGATCAAAAACACTGAAGACACCTTATGCTGGAGAGGATGTGGAGCTAGGGGAACTCTCTTCCACTGCTGGTGGGAATGCAAGCTTGTACAACCACTTTGGAAATCAATATGGCGATTTCTTAGAAAATTGGGAATCCATCTCCCCCAAGATCCAGCTATACCACTCTTGGGCATATACCCAAGGAATGCTCAACCACACCACAAGAACACTTGTTCAGCTATGTTCATATCAGCGTTGTTTGTAATAGCCAGAACATGGAAACAACCTAGATGCCCTTCAACTGAAGAATGGATAAACAAAATGTGGTACATATACACAATGGAATACTACTCAGCAGAGAAAAACAATGACATCATGAGGTTTGCAGACAAATGGATGGATCTAGAAAAAATCATCCTGAGTGAGGTATCCCAGACTCAGAAAGACAAACATGGTATGTACTCACTCATAACAGGATACTAGATGTGGAACAAGGATGACTGGACTGCTACTCACATCACCAGGCAGGCTACCTGGAAAACAGGACCCCAAGAAAGACACAGGCATCGCCCAACGACAGAGAAATGGAATGAGATCTACATGAACAGCCTGGACATGAGTGGGGGTAGTGAAGGGCGAGGGTCGAGGGAAAGAGAGCTTGGGTGAGTGGGAGATCCCAGCTGGATCAACAACAGAGAGGGAGAACAAGGAATAGGAGACCATGGTAAATGAAGACCACATGAGAATAGGAAGAAACAAAGTGCTAGAGAGGCCCACAGAAATCCACAAAGATACCCCCACAACAGACTGCTGGCAATGGTCGAGAGACAGTCCGAACTGACCTACTCTGGTGATGGGATGGCCAAACACCCTAATTGTCGTGCTAGAAACCTCATCCAACTACTGAGGGATCTGGATGCAGAGATCCATGACTAGGCCCCAGGTGGATCTCTGGGAGTCCAATTAGCGAGAATGAGGAGGGTTTATATGAGCGAGAATTGTTGAGACCAAGGTTGGATAAAGCACAGAGACAAATAGCCAAACAAACGGAAACACATGAAATATGAACCAATGGCTGAGGGGTCACCAACTGGATCAGGCCATCTGAGTGGGTGAGACAGTTGATTGGCCTGATCTGTTTGGGAGGCATCCAGGCAGTGGGACCGGGTCCTGTGCTCATTGCATGAGTTGGCTGTTTGAAACCTGGGGTCTATGCAGGGTCCCTTGGCTCGGCATGGGAGGAGGGGACTGGACCTACCTGGACTGAGTCCACCAGGTTGATCTCAGTCTATGGGGAAGGCTTTGCCCTGGAGGAGATTGGAATGGGGGGCGGGCTGGGGGGAAGGTGAGGGGGGCGGGAGGGGGGAGAACAAGGGAATCTGTGGCTGATATGTAGAACTGAATTGTATTGCAAAATAAAAATTAAAAAAAAAAAAAGAAAAGAAAATCATTTGAGTCTCAGTAGCCCAGCTAGTTTAAATTCTTTTAACCTTAATGTTGGGAGATGTGTTCACAGGTTTCAGAGTGCATCATAGCTGAAATAAAGTTCTGAAAATAACTTAAAGTTAGACTAAGATTTCTTTGTTGAATAGCTTTGAGGTAAAAAACGCAAAAAGATAATCTAAAGTTTTAGAAAGGAATATAGTTGAATGTGGAACTCTTTAAGGTCAGGGAACAAGAACAAAGGAGATCAATTATCATTACGTGATGTGCCTTTCTTCCTAGGATCATTTGGAGACACAAAGGTGATGTTTAATTCATTATACCCATTTCTGCCCTCAATCTCCTGATATAAGAAACTATTGAACAGTGGGTATGCTCCCAAAAGGTTTAAAGTAGAGCTGATCAATTCTTTTTCATGTATAAAAGTTTAGATTTGTGATTCTTTTAACATTTCTTATAAGATTACTTTTTTAAATGTTTTTTGGAGTATTTTTTATTTTATAATTTAGTTTAATTTTAAATATCAGCCACAGATTCCCCTGTCCTCCCTCCCCCTGCCCCCCACCCTTTCCCCAAACCACCCCCCATTCCCATCTCCTCCAGGGCAAGGACTCCCCTGGGGATTCAGCTCAACCTGGTAGATTCAGTCCAGGCAGGTCCAGTCCCCCACTCCCAGGCTGAGCAAAGTGTCCCTGCATAGGCTCCAGGTTCCAAACAGCCAACTCATACACTAAGGACAGGTCCTGGTCCCACTGCTTGGATGCCTCCCAAACAATCCAAGCTAATCAACTGTCTCACTTATCCAGAGGACCTGTTCCAGTTGGGGGCTCCTCAGCTATTGGTTCATAGTTCATGTGCACTAGATTGGCTATTTGTCCCTGTGCTTTTTCCAATCATGGTCTCAACAATTCTCAATCATACAATCCCTCCTCTTTCATGCTGATTGGACTCCTGGAGCTCCATCTGGGGCCTGGCTGTGGATCTGCTTCCATCAGTCATTGGATGAGAGTTCTAGCATGACTTTTAGGGTGTTTGGCCATCATATCACCAGAGTAGGTCAGTTGGGGCTCTCTCAACCATTGCCAGTAGTCTATTGTGGAGGTATCTTTGTGGATTTCTAGGGACCTCTCCAGAACCTAGAAACAACCTAGATGCCCTTCAACAGAAGAATGGATAAATAAAATGTGGTACATATACACAATGGAGTACTACTCAGTAGAGAAAAAGAATGACATCATGAGGTTGGCAGGCAAATGGATGAATCTAGAAAAAATCATCCTGAGTGAGGTAACCCAGACTCAGAAAGACAAACATGGTATGTAGTCACTCATTGGTGGATACTAGATGTAAAACAAAGGATGACTAGACTGCTACTCACAACTCCAGGGAGGCTACTTAGAAAACAGGACCCTAAGAAAGACACAAGGATCCCCCAATGACAGAGAAATGAATGAGATCTACATGAGCAAACTGGACGTTTGGGGGGGTAATGAAGGGCAAGGATCGAGGGAAAGAGAGTTTAGGGGAGTGGGAGATCCCAGCTGGATCAAGAACAGAGAGGGAGAACAAGGAAAAAGAGACCATGATAAGTGAAGACCCCACAAGAATAGGAAGAAGATTACCTTTTAATATAAGTAATAAAGTGATTGGTCCTTTCTTTGTAATCAGAAAATGCAGCCTGCCAGTAAATAAATAGCTTGCTTGTCTATAGTGTTCATCTATAACAAGTTGCTTGGGTATGAATATATGTGGGTTCTTGGGATAATTTATTTTTCACCTGTAATCTGCAAAATGTTTAATCATGTAAGGGATATAGAAAACACGCTGTTTTTTTTTAAACCTGTATTCATTGTAATCATTCATTTGAAAAACAGAATGTAACCACATTATAATTTTTATATTGCCTGAAAGATTTTTTTCTGGGATATATAAGCTGTAAGGGAAAGAATAAAGATAGAGTTAAAATGAGTTAGAAGGAAAACATCAAGATTGAGAGAGTTAGAAGAAAAACATCAAGAATAAAGATAGAGTTATAAGAAAAACATCAAGAATGAGAGAAGGAAAATAACCAGGAAAATAAAGAATAGAGAATGCAAAAGAATAATAAAGAAAAGGTCTAAAGGAAACTATCAAGAGAATGCTGTGGGATGTCATTCTGTATGCTGTGGATATATGTTGCTCTGATTGGTTGATAAATAAAACACTGATTGGCCAGTAGCCAAGCAGGAAGTATAGGCAGAGCAAGTAGACACGGAGAATTCTGGGAAGAGGAAGGGCTGAGTCAGGAGTTGCCAGCCAGACACAGAGGTAGCAAGATGTCAAGGCAGAACTGAGAAATGGTACCAAGCCATGTGGCTAAACATAGATAAGAATTATGGGTTAATTTAAGTGTAAGAGCTAGTCAGTAATAATCTGAGCTAATGGCCAAGCAGTTATAATTAATATAAGTCTCTCTGTGTGTTTATTGGGGGACACAAGAGGGAGAGATTTGTCCTGATCCCTAGCCTGGCAGGACTAGGACATAGGAAAACTTCCAGCTACATGTGTGAGTGTCGTTTCCCTAACCACCTCAGATTAAAAAAAAAAAGTCATAGTATGCACCAACTCTATGGATTCCCTTCGAGCCCTAATTTGCTGGAGACTGCCCCCTCACTGCCCCAGGCAGTGATAGACATATCAATATTTATGTGATCTTGACCTGTAACGTTCTCATTATTATCATGTTTACTTATAAATGTCATGCTTGTTTCATAAAAGGAAGTTAATAAATTTCTTTACCCTAAAAAGGAGTCAGTATAACTAGTTATTAAGATTCCAGGATCCACAGACAGATACCATCTGCTTTCACATCCTGCCTCCACAAATTCTTTTTTTGTTTGTTTGTTTGTTTTGTTATTTGACAGTTCTTCACTATGAAGCCCTGGATGTCTTGGAACTTACTATGTAGACCAGGGTGGCCTCAAACTCTTTGTGATACACCTGCCTCTGCCTCCTCAGCACTGGGATCAAAGGTGTGTGCCAGGATTAGAGGCCTACATTCTTGAAATGGTTTCCTTGAGCAAGACATTTTTTTATCATTTTTATACATTAATTTCTTCATCTTTGAAAGAAGACTACTATATTTAACTCATAAAGAACTTTTTACACAGCTAAAATAAATTAAGGCTTTTAAAATGAATAGAATAGTGCTTTTCAGAGATTTATGATCTATAAATGTCAGGTAATTTACTATGGTTATTTTGCTTGTATATATGCATTCCATATCTGCAGCTTTAGCCTAGTTTCTACCTTCAGAAATAGATCTTATATTACCATTGGTATAAACTCATCACATAATTTTTATATAACCATAGAATTATAATGCATAATTTCTATATTTTTAAATAGCAGTATATAAAGCAAGTGTGAAAATGGTAATATATTAGTTATTTTTTCATTTCTGTGATCAAATACCTGACAAACAAAGAAAGGCAAGGTTAGTTTTTATTCTGGGTTTGAGGTATAATCCACCATAGTAAAGGATCAGCAGAGTTCATGGCGGTAGCATTGTGTTATTGGGACTCTACATATTTTGTTAAATCAGGAAGAAAAAAGTAGGATGTTGGTGTACATCAGAATTTCTTCTTCTTTTTCCCTCAATTGTATTCAGTTTAGAACACCAACCCATGGGATGGTGCCACCTGTATTCAGGAAGGAACTAATTCTTCAGTTAATCCTCCCTGGAAACTTTTAGGTGGGGGAGGCACAGGCCCTTAATCCCAGAATTCAGGAGGCAGAGGCATTTGGATCTCTGTGGGTTCAAGGACATCCTGGTCTACAGAGCGAGTTCCAGGACAACCAGGGTTACAAAGGGAAACCCTGTTTCAAAAAAGAGACAACAACAAAAAAGCCCAACATCAAAACACAACCAAGTCCTGCTGTTGATGACAAAGATTAATTATATGTATATTTACTTATTAACTTTCAATTGTTCAGTAATATTTTTACTATATATTATCATGTTTACAAATTTAAACTTTACTCTTAAAAGCACATTGTTACACTATTTTTGTTTTAATTTTTACCTGTTTTATATTTGTCATAATGCATGTTGTAAACTAGAAATAAACATATTTGATAAATTCACTTCTAATTAAGTCTTTAATTTTCTTCCAGAAATAAACTTTATCTACTACATTCCCTTGATTTTTAGTTTTTTAAAACAACATGCACTAATATTAAGTTACTTTTTATTAGTAGCTGACCAAACACTATTAAATAGATACATGTAATAGCTAGAAATTTGTAATAGTCCTTTCTATCCCTATTTCAACTATTCCTTTTTTCTGTACTCTAGCAATCATAATTTTATGTAGTAATTAACATAACTGACTTCTCCATTATTACCAGTTATGACACTCTTCCTGGGCCAAGGTTCATTTTTCTTTCCTTTATTTCATCTATTCATACATATTATTCCCCTTGTTATAGCAAAAGCTGAGAATTTACAAAAAGGAAATGAACCAACATCATACTTCATACTTTGGACTTAGGTCTGAATAAATGATCTAATTTTACTTGCACATTATTTTCTTTTCTCTTGAGAAAGTGTGTCATATTTAGTTATTGCTACCAGTTAAATATGTCCCCTAAATCATGTGTTAAACCAATCACCAATGTGTCAGTATTAGAAAAGGGTGGCATCATAAGATTAAGTGATGAGGATGGAGCTGATATATAAGTTAATACTATTCTCAAATAAACTTTGAGGTGCTACCTGCTTTTTATATCCCTTACACTGTGAAAATGAAGTGTCTCCTCTAAAGGATGTATTATTCAGGTAATATCTTGGAAGCAGAAGAGCTCTTGCTAGACACTGAATCTTGTTGTTGAACTTCTGGCTTTCATAACTGAGAGAAATAAATGTCTGTACTTACCAAATTATTAAGTCTCGTGTATTTTATTGTAGCAGCAGCATCAGACTATGATTATTTATTACTCTCATCTATTGTAGATTAATTTCCCTATTATACGTTCAACCATAGTAACAAATATCACTGATATTTGTTGATGACCTAAGTAAGATGTAAATTGCTATCTACTAAATGTTATTTTATGTCAGGTGGTAGTGGCACACGCCTTTAATCCCAGCTTAGGAGGCAGAGGTAGGCCAGTTTGGTCTATAGAGCTAGTTCTAGAACAGCCAAGGTGACACAAAGAAACCCGGTCTCAAAAACAAAATGTTACTCTTGTTCTTTAATGGAAATTTTCCAATTATTGAACCATGAAAGAAATAAACCTTAAATAAAACAATAAGCTCTTAATAACCTATATTTGATGTGTTAATGAATTAGTAACATAGCATTGTCTTTTTCTGATCCAGTTCAAAATGGTCAAAAAAATTTTATACTTTACATTTATTTATTGTGTATGTGTATGTGAATTGTGAATGGAAGAGCCAACTCTGACTGTGGAGATAAGAGGAAATCTTGGGGGAGTTGGTTCTCTCCTTCCAGAACGTGGGTTTGTATGCATCAAAGTCATGTCATCAGTCTTAGTGGTATGCATCTTTACCCCCTGAGCCATCTTGTTGGCCCATCCAACAGTATTTTTGAGTATATAACATATAAAAGACAGCTTTCTACACACTCAATATACAGAAATAACTCATACAATACTTGACATTCAGATAGGTACTATTTTGGACATCAAATATTCTAACTCTTTTACTTTGAACTTATAAAGAATTGGGAAATTATAGTTATATTTTTGTTAGACATAAATATCTATAATTGTTATTACTTGTAAAATTAAAAACAAGGAAGTTTTTGCTAATATATTCTGATTATCTGAGAATAATTTATAGAAATAAAATGATAAAGCCAGCAAGGCCTGTTGCATAGACTTGTAATCAAAACTCCCTGAGAGACTGAGTCAAGACTGTAGGCTTGTGATGTAGCTGTGCTACTTAGTGAAGTTCCGTGTCAAAATTAAAAAGGGAAACAGAGCTGAATATGTCACTAATGGTGGAGTGCTTGTCTGATGTGAGATATCCTGGTTCATTCGGGGAGAACAAGGGAATCCGTGGCTGATATGTAGAACTGAATTGTATTCCAAAATTAAAAAAAAAAGAAAAAAAGAAAATTTGAATGTACAGAAATAGGGAATAAAATAATAATTGTTAGAGGTAGTGGTAAAGTAAGACATTGAGAAGATATATATCAAAGGAAATAAAGTAGAAGACAACTAGGATAATCAAGTCCAGATATATAATTCACAACATGGTTAGTTATTAATACTGTATTCCACTCAAGATATTTGCTGAAAAGTAGATCTTAGGTGCTGTTGTGACAAAAAAAATGAGTAACCAGTGATATATTTCTTTGAATAACTATAGTAATATACATACATATGAAAGCATCATATCATACAGAGTGTGTGCAATAAAAAAATTATAAAGGTCATACAAAATAAATTTATTTAACATCTAACCATGTATAAAGTTTATCTTAATCATAAGAATCTCCCTATATTTGGTACTACAGTAAAAATACACATGATTTATAAGTATGATAGCTTATCTATTCAACCTTTCAAATCATGTTTATTATAAGAAATATAATTAATTTACTTATGATCTACTTCACAACTAAACTAACATCGTGGTCTTATATTAATATGATCTTCCGACAGCTCTGTCTCTAAGTCTATCAATTCTCATTGATACTCCCTCTTTTCTTCTCTCTTCTCCCCACTCCTGACTCCCCATGGGAGGCCTAACCTTCTTGTAGGAGGGGATGAGGGGTAAGTGAGTGGGGGAAGGCTGGAGGGGTGGGAGGAGGAAAGAGGGTGATCTGTGAATGATATGTAAAATGAATAAAAAATTCTTAATGAAAAATAGCTACAGAAAATAAAACAAAAAACAAAATCAAACAAACAAACAAACTAACAAAAAACATTTGTATCCAGGTCTGTCTTTTTTTATTTTCAGACTTGAAAAATACAAGTGAAGTCATGCAATCAACACGTTTTTGAAGACCAATATGAAACTTTGTTTTTCAGTATCCAAGAGTTGGAGAAATAAATGTTTGAGGAATTTTACTATAAAGTAATCACTATGATACAGGGTTGTAAACATTCCTATAGGCTAACAAAAGGAGTATGTTTTAGAGTTTCTACTGCTGCAACAAAAAATCATGGCCAACAATTAAGTTGAGGAAGAAAGGAGTTTTTGCTTTTCCATTTCCTATGACTGTTTTTTTTTTCCTTAATATTTTTTTTTAATTTTTATTTTGCAATACAATTCAGTTCTACATATCAGCCACAGATTCCCTTGTTCTCCCCCCTCCCGCCCCCCTCACCTTCCCCCCAGCCCGCCCCCCATTCCAATCTCCTCCAGTGCAAAGCCTTCCCCACAGACTGAGATCAACCTGGTGGACTCAGTCCAGGTAGGTCCAGTCCCCTCCTCCCATGCCGAGCCAAGGGACCCTGCATAGGCCCCAGGTTTCAAACAGCCAACTCATGCAATGAGCACAGGACCCGGTCCCACTGCCTGGATGCCTCCCAAACAGATCTGTTTATCATCAAAGGAAGTCAGGACAGGAACTCAAGCAGAGCAGGGATCCAGAGACAGGAACTGATGCTGAGGGAAGTCAAGGTTGTTGCTTACTGGCTTGCCTCCCATGACTTGCTCAGCCTACTTTTTTATAGAACCCAGAACCACCAGCCCAGGGATGGCACCACCAACAATGGGGTGCCCCCCAATCAATCACTAATTAAGAAAATGCCTTACAATCCAATCTTATGGAGGCATTTTCACAATTGAGGTTCTCTCCTTTCAAAAGACTCTAGCTTGTGTCAAGCTGACATAAGCCTAGCCAGCACAACATACTATTAGTCTAATCCCAGGAGTTTTGGAACTCTATCTGGAGAAAATGGTTCTTGAGTTGGACCTAAAAATCTAATAATTCAGTAGTTAGGAAATGAAAAACCAATTTTTTTCCTAAGGAAAATAAACTTGAGAGAAATGGTATAGACATATATGTTGTTAGCCATCAAGGTAAAAAAAAGCAGTCCAATATTTTAGTTTCACAAAGTGAGTTTTAAGAGGTGCTAAGAAATGAAGCTGAAGGGCAAAACGTTAATAAAAACTTACAACTTCTCTGAGTCTTTACATGAAGGAAATGCAAGTATTTTATTTTCATCTTACTATGAATACTTTGAGGTTTTTAAGCATGCAAAGTGTAGGTTATTTGAATTGCATGCAAATCACTTTAAGAGCAAGGTGTAGAAATGTATTTGAAAACTCCATGCTAGAAGAAGAGATCGCTTTTCATAGCTCTTTGAGAATTTCATATAATGTGTTTTAAATATATTTGCCTTCCTTGCCCCACTCTTCCCAATAATCCAAGCCAGAGTTAGTGAAGACTTGAATAGATTAATAGTATTTGAAGATCAGAGGATAGATTCCAGAGACAAATGGGCAATAATATTTAGAGAATTTATCAAGCAGTAATAAGTAATAGAGACTGAGTAATAACATTGGTGTAATAGTACATTAGCCCAAGTGCAGCAACTAGAAACACCAATCAATGTTTGTAACTTCATATAGTTTCTGTGGGTAAGGATTCTAATTCAGCTTACATGGATGCTTCAGGCTTGGGTTTTCTGATGATTTTACAATCAGAATGATGTCAGCTAATATTGTGTGACAATTGGCCTGACACGTTGAGTGAGCTAACTCATTCAGAGGGCTATGAGAAGGAGGCCTTAGTTCCTTGTTGCCTGCAACAATGAGTAATGTCCTTTTCAATGAAGGTCTCCATAGAGTTTCTTGGGTGTCTTTATACTGATTCAAGAAGAAGGAAAAGGTTGTGATCTGCCATGGCACTTCTGCCACAAGAAACAGAGAAGAAATGGCAAGGAAGAAGATAACTACCTTTATTTGAAAAATTCATGCTTGTGTGTCTTAAGATCATACAGTTGTACTGAGTGATGAAGAAATACATTGAGAAGCTATCAGCATTTAGATGGTACTTTAAAACCTTAAGAGTAAATTTATCTAATTAGAGCATAAATGAAATGAAATGAAAAAAAAACATTGTTTTTAAAACTTGACAAAAAAGACTTTAGCAAGATAAAGGATAAAGATAACTTCATCAAACTAAAATGACAAGAAATAAATAGTTTCAGGGAAAAAAGATTACTGTCAAAGGAAGTAGAAGTGTCTGGTGAACTAAAATGTGTCCATTGCATTTGGTAGTTTTCACCCTACTAAAAGCATTGCCAGAGCAATTTCAAGTGTGTGAGTATAGTACAGCAAACAGACAATGCAGAGTTAATTGCAAATAAAAGAGAAATAATATATTATATGTAATTATTTATCATTTGTGCATAAATCTGAAAACAGAACCACTTCAGAATTATTACAATAGAGAAATTTATTACTATGGTTTAATTACATATGTAGTTGAATTGCTTAAATACTACACAGGAAATAAGGAGGCAAATTGAGATTTCCATCTCAAAACAGTTGCAGTAACTTTGATGAAGGCATAAAGAGAGGAGCTAGAGTTACTGGTCCCAGAAAACAGCATCTCCTGGAACAAGGTATAGTAATTAATTTCCTGGAGTATCTGGAGCTACAAAGGAAAAGCAGCTACTGTGGAACAACTCCATTGTCAGGGAGAGATGGTGAGAAGTGTCCTTGCTTCTGCTAGAGATGCACACACACTCACACTTGTTGATTATAGTTGAAGCCAACCGACCAAGATTCTATGAAAAACCCTTCTCCTGTGTGTTGTTGGTTGTTTTTACTCTTTTACTCTTTTGGCTCTTTGGGGAGCCCACCACCCAGCTCTCAAATAAGTTATACATGGAGGTTTATTCTTAATTATAAATGCCCGGCCTTACCTTGGCTTGTTTCTAGCCAGCCTCTCTTAAATTATCCCATCTACCTTTTGACTCTGGGCTTTTTCCTTTTCTTACTTCTGTAATCTTACTTTTTCACTCTTACTCTGTGTCTGGCTATGTGGCTATGTGGCTGGCCCCTTCTTTTCATGTTCCTTGATCTTGCTACTTCTTCCTTTTCTCCCAGATTTCTCCTACTATTTATTCTCTCTGCCTGCCAGCCCTGACTATCTTTTCTCTTGCCTAGCTATTGGCCATTCAGTGCTTTGTTAGACCATCGCGTGTTTTATACAGCCACAGTAACAAGGCTTCACAGAGTCAAACAAATGCAGCATAAAAGAATGCAACACATCTTTGCATCATTAAACAAATGTTCCACAAATAAACAAATGTAACACATCTTCAAATATTCTTTAACACCTGGTGTAATATAAAATTGAAAATGGAAAGAAATGCACATGAAAAAATAAAGAAATAGAGGAAAAACAGTCAATTGAAAAAAAAAAATAACAACTTGCCAATCTAGTGAACACAATCCAAATTAGAAGCCTCATGTGAGAAACTTTATAGAACTTTATACATCATGAAAACTGATTTTACATAAATATTTCAAAGCCAAGGCAAAACATCCATTTTAAGCAAAAAAATAGTTAGCCTGACTTGAAATGATTGGACTTGATTTATATCTTATTATATGTAAAATAAACAAAAATTGCCTACAAAAGATTTAGAACACATTTATTTCTAATCAATATTTCCTTTGAGTCATAATAAAATGAGATGTACACAGACATTTGCTATAGCCATAAAACAGCATGTAAAACATAGTTTTATCACCCAAGTTAGTATAGATACTGATTTGTCAAAAATTTAAATGTCCAGTTCATCTGTCTCTGTGGGTTTCCCTGTCATGATCTTGACCCCTCTTGGAATTTCCCTAGCATCAAGTTTCTTCCTTACCCCATAATGGCTTCCTCTATAAAGATATCTCTTTCATTGCTCTCTCCCTCCCTCCCTCCCCCTACATGGTCAAGTCTACCACAAAAATACCCAGCATTCCTGCTAGCAATTTCTGTTCTACTTTACGTCCTGTTGCTATGAATAATACTATGACCAAAAACAACTAAAGGGAGTGAGGATTTACTTCATTTTACACTTTACACATCATATGTGGGAAATCTTAGCAGGAGCTTGAAACAGAAACCACAGAGGAATGCTGCTTACTGGCTTTTTCGCAGTGCCTTTCTCAGCTATTTTTCTCATGCAGCCCAGGCCCACCTGTCTAGGGACTACATCACTCACAATAGGTTGGGCCTTTCAGAATCCAATAACAATTAAGAAAATCCCCTACAGAGATGTCCAGGGGCCAATCTAATCTAGACTACTTCTCAATTGAAGATCCCTCTTCCCAGGGGATTCTGAGCTATATCGGGTGGACGGCTAAGCTAACTACAACAATCACTAAATCACTTTTTATTTTATATGATGAAAGGCACTAACTCTTTTCCATGGAGAAAAATGTATAGCACTTGAATACAAACAAAATTTGCATAACCTCTACCAGATTCTCAGACTGAGTGATATGAATCCCTGCAAAAGCTTAGTATTTATTCAATAACAAAACATAATTTTAAAATAAGACCCACTCTGCTAATATACATTATTTACAAAGTTTTAAGTGTCTAACGGTGCTGAAGAATGTATCTTTAAGTGCTTGGTGTGAGTCATTGCCTTAGAAAAATGAAATATTAGCTCAGATGACAATAAGTTTAGTCATTCTAGAGCCCCTGAACTGAAATAGTTTTTGTTACAGATATCAATGTTTGATTTGTTTTATTTTAGCTCAGTTGAAATGAAAATTTTTCAAAGATATTTATCTTGTGTATAGGTATATATGGCTGCTGAGGAGTGTGTATGAAAACACCCTGAGAGAGGGGAATTAATTTAAATTTATAATGTCTATGAAAAATTATTTGGGCTACATTTGGAGCTACCATGCTACATATTTGCACAAGTTTCTGATGACAAAACTATACATGAATGCAGATATCAATATTAAATTAACAAAATGAAAACCACATATGTGTTATTAGCTTGTCCAAAAGTTAAAACTGACATGTGTAAAATATCAGAGAATTTGCTAAGGTTTTTATGCCAATAAATATTTAGAAGTAGAGTACACTGATATGCATGGAAGTGGGGGTTATATACTGGTTATATATACTGGAGATTGGACCTAGAGTCTTGTGCATGTTTAGGCATGCACTTTACTATTGAAATGTACCCACAGTCCTCTTCTTTTGCCTTTTGTTCTGAAGCAGTCCCTCAGTAAGTTCCCAGGTAGACTTTGACTTCAAATATTCCTTTCTCAGCTTTATGAGTAGATAGGGTTGTAGATATTTCTTTTTACAAGGTGATCAACACTAAGATATATATTTCATATCTTTTGACCAACCTCTCAACTCCTCAAGATTCCTCCCTGGTCCATTCAGTACCTAGTAACTACCATTTTATTCTTAGCTTCTATAAATTCACTTTTTTTTTTTAGATTGAACACTTAAGTCAAATCACATAGTATTTGTCTTTCTATATTTGGCTTACTGAACTTACCATAATGTTCTTCAGCTTCATTCATGAAACAGGTAGGAAGATTTTCTTGTTTTAATGGAGAATAGTCTTCCACTGTGTGTATGTAACACATTTTTATTATTATCTACTCATTTGTTGATGGACATTTAGATTTATTTCATAACTTTGCTGTTATGAATGTTATTTTTAAATGTCAGTATATTTTTTGATAATTTCATAAATGAATATTGTATTTGCATCATTCTCACCCTACTTCTCCCGCCTCCAACCACTATGTCCTCCAGCCTTGGGTTTTCTTAAATTCATGGCCTCTTTTTCTTTAGTTCTTATTGTTAGATATATGCATATAAGTGATAAATAAAAGCTGTTGGGGTTAATCCTGTTTAGTGTTGCTCATATGTATATGTTTTGAGAGCTGACTACTTGGTGTTCAATAATCATTTAAGGGGTCATCCCATAGCTCTTCATCTAAAGGTAGTCATCAGTATGTCAAATTATATCATCATCTTTTAGGCCTTGTTTAGTCAGCCATATTGTTGAGATTTTATGGGTGCAGCTTCCTTGTCATATATAAAAGACAAAGTCTCACAATAGGCTTTTTCATCCTCTGGCTCTTACAATCTTGCTGCAAATTGTGTGACATTTTCTGAACCTTAGATGGAGGGTTTGAGTTATAGATACATCAGTTGGGGCTGGGTACCTCACTGTCAGTTGTTCTTTGCATTTTGACCAGTTGTTGCTATAAAAAACAGTACATGTATGTATCTTATCAGCATACTTATGCCAGGTTCTTTGGGTATATTTTCAGTATATCTTATGGATCACAGGGTGGTTCCATTTTTAATTTTCTTTCAGTACTGTCCATGATGGCTATATTACTTCATATTGATACCCATACTGTTTAAGGATTCTTTTTTCTGTACATAATCAACTAATTCTTGTTATTTCTTTTCTTTGATACTAACCTGTGTGCTTTAAGCAATATTTCATTGTCGTTTCCATTTATATTTTCCTGATGAATGCTAATGTTGAGAACTGTTTTCATGAACTTGCTATGCATTCATGTTTTCTTTTGATAAATATCTTTATCAGCACCATTTTTGGAAAAGACTTTTTGTAAATGACCCCAAAATATAGTTAGAAAAATAATAAAATCAGAGAAAAGAGATTCAATACACTATCAATTCTATACACAGCAAAGAAACCAAGCACCTGTAAAAAGATACAACATGTAGAATGAGAGTAAATAGCCATGAACTATACATCTGACAGAAAGTTAATACTGAAAACACATAAGAGATTAATATATCAGCTGGGCAATGGTGGTGCATGCCTTTAATCCCAGCCCCTGGGAGTCAGAGCCAGGTGGATCTCTGTGAGTTCGAGGCCAGCCTGGTCTACAGAGCAAGATCCAGGACAGGCACCAAAGCTACACAGAGAAACCATGTCTCAAAAAAAACAAAAAAAATTAATATGTCTCAAGAATAAAAACTATACTTACATTTAAAGATAGAAATGCTCAAGTTTGGGAGAAGGTTCTAGGCTCTGTGGGCAAGAATTCATACATAGGAAGGCATTAAGAATTACTAAGCGAAAACTCATGCAACTGAAATGCTGTATGACAAAGGCCACATTAATTCAGACAAAGCTACAAAAAGGCAAAGGTCTCTACCAGTTACACATCCAGGAGGGGTTCATACATAAAACATACCAACAACTAAAATAATCTGGACATCAAGGAAAAAATAGTTCAATTTACAAATGGGGTACAGATCTAATGGCTGGGAAACACTTAAATGTTCAACATCCTAGTCATCCATCAGGGAAATGCAAACAAAACTACTTTGAGATTTTATCTTACACATGTCAGAATGGCCAAGATCAATGAAACAGATGACAGCTCATGCTGGCAAGGATTCTGGAGTAAAGGAGCACTCCTCCATTGCTGGTGAAGCGTGCAAACTTATATAATCATTATGGAAGTCAATGTGGCAGTTCCTCAGGAAGTTAGAAAAAAATGTACTTCAAGACCCTCTCGTGGGCATATACCCAAAGGACTCCACATCCTTCTTCTATGGAGATTCTTGCTCATTCATGTTCATTGCTGCTCTACTCACAATAGGCTGAAATTAGGAACAGTCTAGGTGTCCATCAACAGATGAATGGATAAAGAAAATGTGGTACATTTACACAGTGGAATATTATTCAGCTATTTAAAAAGAGGTGATCATTAAATTAGCAGGTAAATGGGTGAGGCTAGAAAAATCATCCTGAATGATGTAACCCAGACCTAAAAAGACCATATTATATGTATTCTCTTATATGTGCATTTTAGCTTTAAGGCTTCAATGGGTATGTTACAATCCATTTAGCCACAGAGGTTAGGCATAAAGTAAATGATTGGAAAGTGGAGAGGATCTCTTAAGGAAGGGGAAATAAAATAGTTATGGAGAGACACAGGTTAGACAAGAACAGTAAGATTAAGTGGGGAGAAAGAGAAAAGAGGGTAAGAGGGATGAATACAGGGAGGGGCAACTAACACTAAATGCCATTTGAGGAATCATACTGATAGCTACTACTGTAGAATCTTAATATATATGTATGTGTGTGTATGTATGTAAAGTATACACATACATACACACACACGCACATACACACACACACACACACACACACACACACACACACACACATATATATATATATATATATATATATATATATATATATATATATATATATATTAAGCCCACTCCATAAGATAGACCCCATGCCTATTGTGTAGCCAAGAACCTGAGGCTAGGTAGTCCAGGGACTGAAGGGAAAATTAATCAAAATACTACTACTCTGATAAAGGAGCATAGCAATAAAGTGACTCCTAATGACATTCTACTATACCCATAGATCATTGTCTTGCTCAGCCATCATCAGAGAAGATTCCTCCTGCAGTAAATAGGAACAAATACAGAGACTTGCAACTGGACATTGTGGAGAAAGTGAGAGACTTTGGAACACTCAGTACTAAATGGAAAGTTTTCATCAAACTCTTTCCTTCAGGGCTTAGAGAGCTATGAAGAAGAAGGGGCAGAAAGATTCTAAGAGCCAGAGGTGATGGGTGGCTCCACGAAAACAGTGTCTTCCAGATTCAACAGGACTGATGCACACATGAACCCACAGAGACTGCAGCGGCATGCAAGGGTTGCACAGGTTCCAGCTAGAGAGGGTCCAAGTGGTGAGAAAGTAAAGAGGACACATGCTCCCATCCATAATCATGAAGCTATCTTGATTAACAACCACTTGAAAAGTAAATCATTTTACTCTAAGGTAGTCTCACTAGGTATATAAATAATACTTAAAGGCAGGCACCATGCCCAGAAGTAGATGGCCAACACAAAATGAACTCATGGTATTTTTGTAGATTATTTTTTGTTTCATGTTGTTTTATTTGTGCATTTTTTAATCTTATGTTTGTATATTAGGATTTCTCAATTTATGAGGTTTTCTTTGTGTGTACACTTCTTGGGCTTTTTTTTACTGTTTTAATATTAGTTCATTTGCTTTTGTTATTTGCCTGTTTGTTTCTTTTCTTTTCTTTTCTTTTTTTTGCTTTTTCGAGACAGGGTTTCTCTGGGTAGCTTTGCGCCTGTCCTGGAACTCACTTGGTAGCCCAGGCTGGCCTCGAACTCACAGAGATCCGCCTGGCTCTGCCTCCCGAGTGCTGGGATTAAAGGCGTGTGCCACCACCGCCTGGCCATTTCTTTTTTTTTTTTTTTTATCTGTTTGTTTTCTAAAGAAAGAGGGAAAGCATGAAGTTATATGGTTAGGAAAGTGGGGAGGTTCTGGGAGGAAATGGGGGAGGGTAAAATGTGATCAGACTTATTACATGAATTTTCAATAATAAATAAATAAATATGACTTACAAGAAAAAGAATTTGTATTCTTCTTGCAGAGGACCTATATTAGGCACCCACGTTAGGCAACTCACAGCTGCCTGTAACTTTAGTTCCAGGTGATCCCGTGTCCTCTTCTGGACTCTAGAGTCATGTATACACACAAAACAAACAAACAGTTAAAGTTTAAAGAAAATATGAACTCATTACTTTTAGTATACACCAATAATCACCACAATATTTAGGGAAGGAGAGTGGCTCAGTAGTTAAGAGCACTGGCCCTTCACCCAGAGAACCTGAGTAAAGTTGCCAGTACCCACATAGCAGCTCAAAACTGTGTGTAACTCCAGTTCCAGAAGGAGCCCACTCCCTCTCCTGTCCTCCTTGACATGCACTTGGTACACATACAAATATGCAAGCAAAGACTCATGCACATGAAAAATAATAATTAAAAAATTTCTATAATATTTGTTGCTTGTTAATCCACAAATTCATATGTATAAGATTTACCCTAAATTAATAGATCAAGACTGTGTCTCATTATTAGTAACACCCAAGTCAAGAAGATAAATATAAAATCATAACTTTCACATTTTTGAGTTATATTGAAATGAGTTTTCATTCATATAAATGATTAGATGAGAATTTAAGTCACTGCTTTTATTCCACTAAGAATTACTACAGAATGCAAAGAAGACATGCTTTGAAAGAGACAGTATCTCTGGTTCCACAGATCTACATCCTTAAAGGATATTTTTATATACTTAAGCTAATAATTTCTGTTTCGCTATCCAGTGGTTTTTGATATTCATGAATCAAAAAATTCAAATAGGACATTATATTTTGAGAGTATAGATAGCTAAAACATAGCATGCAACCTTCTCCTTTTCTCAATAATCAAAGCTTGCCTTTGATCTGACTTGAGACTCTTTATGCTTCTCTACAAAACAGTGAGTAGGGCTTCCTTTGCTGAAATTAAGTAGGGCAAGATGTCCTGTTACAATAATAACTTTTTGCATTTGTCCTAATGCAGAACCTTTAGGTACCAACTATTGGGTAAAGATATATATGTATTGTATATTTTTTGAATTTTATATCCATTTTTCTTGTCAGTTAGCATATTTTTTCCTCAAAGCTCTAAACATTTCGTGTCAGTGAACAGAAACAGAATATTTTACAGATACATTTCAAAGAATATTTTTTGTAAAGATGCACCCCTAGTGATGAAGTGTTTGTGCTGAGAATGATAAGGGTAGTTTCTCTATTGTTCACACAGCAGGTTGTCAACATTTTCTCCTTAATAGGAAAAAGTCTTATCCTCAGCAATGCTATATGAGTTTCTCAGTTACTTGGAACAATAATAACAATAACAATAATAAAAAAAAAACAGAAGTAATAAAGGGCCTATCATTAATATCACAACAAATAGTGGTGTTTGCTGGTTTTAATGGCCATTTAGAGGCATTAAATTCTGTTCTTTCAAGAACTTCATCAAGTTAATAAGATCAGGATAAACATTGGTAAAAGTAATAATATGAAACATTCTAATGCAGAACATTAGACAGTTTATTTGGTAAAGGCACTTGCTGCCAAGCCTGATGACCTGAGGTCAGTCCTTAGAATCCATGTGTTAAAAGGAGAAAAACTGACCCACACAAGTTGTCCTCTGAACTCCACATGCACCATGGCACCCATGTGCTTCTGCATACATACAAATTTTAAATATTTGAACTCTGCATATGACTCTGTAGACAATAAGAATAAATATGATGCACTCAGATTACACCCCTCCACACACACACACACCTTACACACACACAATATAGCAATTCACAAATGAACAGTTAACAATGATCAAAATTTCTAACAAATCTAACATGATACACAAACACTAACAAATGAAATAACATTTAGTAAAATAGAATAATTAATATAAAAGATAATAGAAAAAGTAATCTAAATATCTTGGGGAAACAGATGACTAGACACTGTAAAGATAAATATGAAATAAATTATGAGCAAATAGTATATACAGTCTGTAAAAGCGATTTTCTTATAAATATTGGTAATACATTCTGAAACTTAGCTTGTGTATGTTATATTTGATCATTTGCAAATGTGTTATAGATAATATCTATTTTCCTACTGTTGGAGAAAGAAGTTACACATAAATGGAAAATGAAGACAAAACTGAACTCCCTGATATTGACTTTAAATCTGAGGTATCATTGAACACTCATGATATGTCTATGCTGACACACATAAAAAAATAGGTGTGTGCATGCACAAACTGAAATATCAGTACGTTTTATCCCTGCACACTGAGAAGTCCTACAGATGACTCCTTGGTAATAATTATCATACTTAATGCCTGGGTCTTGCTTTCTTAGCCCTACTCCTCTACAAAACAGTATATAAATAAAAAAGATTTTTGTGGAACCAGTCAAATTAATGCTTTCAAAAATATAAGTGGAGGTTGTTGAAAGGCTCCAAGTTAACCTGAAAGAGATACTAAAGGCAAAGCTTTAAGTAACAAAATACCTACATTTCTAGATAATAGCCACAAAATACAAAATAAATAGTTTATAGTAATATAAATAAGATTAATAAAGAAATATAAGTAGTGGCAGATCCTATTTAGGGTGGAATTACAACTAATAAATATACTAATAAGGAATAAAAATGAGCTCATCATTATCCAGATACTACAATGGTGATCAGTACATACACGATGTGCTGATGGGTGCTAGAATCAGTGGGAAAAGATTGAAGGACCATAGTAACTGAAAAGTCGCAAAGTATCTCACTTGAATATTTCCTTACCACAGGAAAACTGATCATAAATTTATAGTAGAAATAAATAGCAGGGATGACACTTATCATGTCATCAAGGTCAGTGTCATCTTAGAACTATGGTCCCCTGATATGATGCCTTGTGGGGGTCAAAGCACCATTTCTATGGCTCTTTTTCAAAGAAGTTGAAAGTAAGTCCAATAAATGAAAGTGTCAAAATCCAATAACATGAAGACATCCATTTCAAATCACTTCAAAGACTTAAAGGAAAATACAAAAATGTTGAAAGAATAATTAAATAATAGCAGTACAGAAAATGATACTATAAAAAGAATGTATGCCACAGATTTAAAATAATTATTAAAATCTAAAACTATGCATTGAAATCAACAAGGTCATTTTAGTTTTATGGAAATTCAAATGAAATATAATAGCCGATGAGAATTTAAAAAGAAAAATGAAGTTAAGACTCTTTCATTATTTGATCCATAGTTATAATAAAAATATAATTAAGTCAGTAATTGTCCTAAAGATGGGTTATTATTAGTGAAAATAATAAATTCAGAAGAATGAAATTTATGCCTTTGATTTTTATGTCAGTAGCAAGTAAACAAAGTGAAAATTTCAAACCCCTCAATACCTGGTGTTGGTACAACTCAGTGAACTTGCACCTTGATCTGTACCTAACTCAGACTGAAAAATTAATTTATATGCAGTCACAGACATTAAATTAATAGAGTTCAAGGTCAAAGAGTAAAGCATATCAGAATATCTTCATGAACTGAGTGCACTCAAAGATTTCTTAAAAGTCTTAAATTACATTTTTGGCCATGGGCCGGGCGGTGGTGGCGCACGCCTTTAATCCCAGCACTCGGGAGGCAGAGCCAGGCGGATCTCTGTGAGTTCGAGGCCAGCTTGGGCTACCAAGTGAGTTCCAGGACAGGCTCCAAAGCTACACAGAGAAACCCTATCTCGAAAAACCAAAACAAAAAAAAAATTTGGCCAAGGGAAAGCAGGTAGGCTAACTGCAGACCTTCACCTCTCACTGCACTCCTCCAAATCCAGTCCCCCATCTCACACCGCCAAGCTCTGTAGCTTACCACCTGCTGCATCATCTCCTTCCCTCTGACCCCAACTCTAGTGGAGCATATAGATCTTGCCTTCTAGACTTCCTTGCCCACATTCATCAATTTATCCCATTCCCCAACTTCAGAAGGCATTCTCTAAGAACCTGCGTGTCACTCCAGTCAGAGAAGCAGGCAGACTAACTACTGATCTGCACCTATCCCTCCTCTCCTTTAAATCCACTTACCCAATCTCATCTCCAGTGATGTAGCAGGCTACCTGTTGTAGTCCCTCCTCACTTACTACCTGGAGTGACCTCTACCCACTAATTGCCTCAATTCTCAGGAGACTAAGAAGATCCTGGTGAGACACCGGCTTTTCCTCACTTCCATGACTTCTCAACATCTCACACCCAGTCCATCCTCATTCCTAATTGTAAGCTCCAAATATCTAGAAACACATTTTAAACGGAACTTCAGTGGCTCACCTGTCAGGATACTCAGCAAAAATTTCAATCACAATATATGGAGAAAATAAGACATTCCATGATAAAAAAAAAATGCAAAATCTTTCTACAAATTCTGCCCTAGAAGGAAAACTCCAATCTACAGAGGTTAACCACACCCAGGAAAACTCAATGACTAAATGATCTCAGACCAGCAAATCTAAAGAAGGGACACACACACACACACACACACACACACTACCACCAGCACAACAACAAAAACAACCATCAAACAATACGAATGAACAAATGAACAAACACTACTCATTGATATCTCTCAATATCAATGTTCCCAAAGTTCCAATTAAAATATTAAATATTAACAGGATAGATGCAAAAGTAGGATCCATCCTTCTATTGCATAAAAGAAACACACCTCAAAATCAAGGATAGCTATTGCCTTAGGGTGAAAGGATAAAAAAATATATTCCAAACAAGTGAACCTAAGAATTAAGCCTGTGTAGCCATTTTAATATCTGTTTTTCATAACTCACATTTTTTGGAAGTCACTTGTTTGCACTTCCTGTTTAGCTAGGAAATATTATTTCCTTCTTGGGTCTCTGAGGGAGTTGAAGTTTAGATAGTGAGAGTTATAATTTTTTTGTTAACAAATTCAGAATAGAAACTCACTAAAGATGTGTAAAGTGTATAACTTTGAAAAACATCAAAAGATAGTTTTGGTAGTGCAAATTAGGATAGAAGGTAAATTAGATACAATCCTTCAGATTCACAAAGGTAAGCTAGATAATGGAATATTTTTTCTGAATCTGCCAAATGCAAATGTTCTAGACATTGTTGATATATTTATTAACTGTATATATTGTATATATAGTTATTATTCTTATTGTGTATAGTTTTTCTTATATTAGTTATAACTTTTTTAATTTCAGAAAAAAGGGGAAATGTGGTGATATTTTATTTGTACATCCCAATAAAGCTTATCTGGGAATCAGAGGAAAAAGCCAGCCACTATATTAAACATAGAGGTCAGCCAGTGGTAGCACACACCTTTAATTCTTGCATTCGGGAGTCAGAGATTCATCTGGATCTCTGTGAGTTCAAGGCCACACTGGGAACAGAGGCAGGGATGGTGGCATATGTTTTTAATCCCAGGATTAGTTAACCATAGAGGTCTGGAGGTCTGTACGTACAGACAGGAAGTGATAGAGCTGGGCAGAAAGAGGAAGTGATGTAGCTGGGCGGAGAGAGGAGGTAAGATGGTAGGGCACAGAAAGGTATATAGGCACGAGTATAAAGGAAGTAACTCTCTGGAGGCTGAGGAGTTGGTAAGATGAGGTTGGCTGTGGCTTGTCCTATTCCTCTGATCTCTCAGTTTTCACCCCAATCTTTGGCTCCAGGTTTTTTTTATTAATAAGACCAGTTAGTAATTTATCGTACATCATAGTCATTTTAATATTTGACAAAATAGACTTCAAACCAAAACTAATCAAAAGAGATCGGGAAGGACACTACATACTTACCAAAGGAAAAATTCATCAAGAAAAAATTGTACTTCCTGGTATCTTTGCACAGAAAGCAAGGGCATCCAAGTTTGTAAAAGAAACACTACTACAGCTTAGATCACATATTGACCTTCACACACTGATAGTGGAAGACATCAATATACCCACTCTCACCCATGGAGAGGTCATCCAGACAAAAACTAAACAGTGAAATACTGGAGCTAACCGATGTTATAAACCAAATGGACCTAACAGATATTTACAGAACATTTCACCCAAACACAAAAGATTATACTTTCTTAGCAATTCATGGTACTTTCTCCAAGACTGATAACATACTAAGACAGAAAACAAGTCTCAATAGATACAAGACAGATGAAGTAACTCTATGTATCCCATGAGACCACCACAGATTAAAACTGGGTATCAACAGCAACAGAAACAAAAGGAAGCCTACAAAATCATAGAAACTGAACAATGTGGTGATATTTTGTTTGTACTCTCACAAATAAAGCTTGCCTGGAGATCAGAGTGCGGAGCTCAGCCACTAGTTAACCATAGAGGCCAGGCAGTGGTGGCACACACCTTTAATCCCAGCATTTAGGAGGAGGAAGCAGGAAGATCAGGAGTTCAAAACTACCCTGGGCTACACAAGATTGATCCAGTCTAAAAGAGAAACAGAACCAGGCAGTGGCAGCACACACCTTTGTTCCCAGCACTTGGGATCTCAAGCCTTTAATCGCAGCACTAGGAAGGCAGAGACAGGAAGTAATTATGACTGGGTGGAAGGGGAATATAAGGCAGAAGAGACAGGAGCTCAGCTCCCTTTCAGGCTGAGGATTCATTCTCTAGT
This sequence comes from Peromyscus eremicus, assembly GCF_949786415.1. NCBI lineage: Eukaryota > Metazoa > Chordata > Mammalia > Rodentia > Cricetidae > Peromyscus > Peromyscus eremicus. The sequence continues at coordinate 45,201,145 of NC_081439.1, forward strand.
GGCTGGCTGCTTTACTTCTCTGATCTTTCAGCATTTACCCCAATATCTGACTCCTGGTTTTTATTACTAATACCAATTAGGATTCGTGCTACAGAACAACTCTCTAGTGAATGAAAAATGGATCAAGACAGGAGTAAACAAAGAAATTAAAGACTTTCTACAATTCAGTAAAAATGAATACACAGCACACACAAACTTATGGGATACAATGAAAGCTGTGCTAAGAGGAAAGGTCAGAGTACTAAGTGTCTATATTAAAAAAATAGAGAAATCTCATACTAGCAACTTAACAGCACACCTGAAAGCTTTAGAAAAAATAGAAGTGAGCATACCCAAGAGGATAGCAGGAAATAACTAAACTGAGGGCTGAAATCAATAAAATAGAAACGAAAAGAATACAAAGAATTAATGAAACTAAGAGTTGGCTCTTTGAGAAAATCAACAAGATAAACACTTATCAGTACTAACTAAAACAGAAAAAGAGAATACCCAAATTGAGAAAATCAGAAACAAAAGGAGAGACATGACAAGAGACACTGAGGAAATCCAGAAAACATAAGGACATAGTTTAAAAACCTGTATTCCACCAAATTGGAAAACCTAAAAGGAATAGATAATTTTCTCCATAGGTACCACTTATCAAAGTTAAGTCAAGATCAGATAAACAATGTAAATAGATCTATAAAACCTAGTGAAATAGTAGCAGTCATTAAAAGTTTACCAAGCAAAGAAAGCCCAGGGTCAAATGGTTTTGCTACATAATTCTTCCAGACTTTCAAAGAAGAACTAAAACCAATACTTCTCAGATTATTCCTTAAAAGAAAAATAGAAGGAACATAGCCAAATTCTTTTTATGAAGTCACAGTTATCCAGATACTCAAACTAAATAAAGACCCAGCAAAGAAAGAATTACAGACCAATTTTACTTATGAACATATATTCAAAAATGCTCAGTAAAATACTTGCAAATTGATGGGCTGGGGGGAAGGTGAGGGGGGCAGGAGGGGGGAGAACAAGGGAATCTGTGGCTGATATGTAAAATTAAATTAAATTATAAAGTAAAATAAATAAAAAAATCTGCATAAAAAATACTTGCAAATTGAATCCAAGAACACAGCAAAAGGATCATCCACCATGATCAAGTAGGCTTCATTCAAGACATCTAAGGATGGTTCAACATATGTAAATAAATAAATGTAAATAATGTCAACATATGTAAATTAATAAATAACCATATAAACAATCTGAAAGATGAAAAAAAACACATGGTCATCTCATTACATTCAGAAAAGACCTCTGACAAAATCTAACACCCCTTCATGATAAAAGTCCTGGAGAGATTAATGATATAAGGGATACACCTACAGATAAAAAGACAATTTACTGTAAACCCATCACCAACATCAACTTAAAAGGAGAGAAACAAAAAATATCCACTAAAATCAGAAACAATCCAATATAGAACTTGAAGTCTGAGCTGGAGCAATTAAACAATTGAAGGAGATCAAGGGTATACAAACTAGAAAGGAAGAAGTATCATTATTTACAGATGATAATTATAGTATCCACAGGTAATTCTAAAAACTCAACTTGAAAATTCTGCCAGCAGGTACTTTCAGTAAAGTACCTGGATGCAAAATTAACTCACAAAAATCAATAGCCTTCCTATATACAAATGACAAATGGTCTGAGGAAGAATTCAGGGAAACAACACCTTTCACGATAGTCTCAAGTCATATAAATACCTTGGGGTAACTCTAAGCAAGCAAGTGAAATATTTTTATGACATTGACTTCAAGTCATTGAAGAAAGAAATAAAACAAGACGTTAGAAGATAGATCTACCATGCTCATGGATCAGTAGTATTAACATAGTAAAAATGGCCATCCTACCATAAGCAATATGCAGATTCAATGCAATCCCCATCAATATTCCAACACAATTCTTCACAGATCTTGAAAGGAAAATTTTTGCTTCATATGTAAGCACACACAAAAAATAAAGACAGTTAAAACAATCCTGAATAATAAAAGAACTGATTGAGGTATCATCATGCCTGATTTCAAGTTATATTACATAATTATAGTAATAAAAAACAACATGATATTGGCTAAAAAACAGACATGTTGATCAGTGGAATCAACTTGAATAATAGACATAAATCCATACACCTATAGACACATGATTTTTCATAAAGTAGCCTGAAATAAACACTAGAAAAAAAGACAGCATCTTCAACAAATGATGGTACTCAAACTGAACTGCATGTAGAATAATCCAAATTGGTCCATACTTACCACCCTTCACAAAACTCAAGTCCAAATGGATCAAAGACCTCAACCTAAAGCCCTATAAACTGAACCAGAGAGAAGAGAAAATGGGAAATAGCCTTTAACTCATTGACACAGGAAAAGACTTTCTGAATAGAACACAACACAGGCACCAGGATAAATAATTAATAAATGGGACTCATGAAACTGAGAGGCTTCTGCATGGCAAAGCACATCATAATTCAGACAGATCAGGAGCCTACAGTATAGACAAAGACTTTTTACCAATTACTCATCTGTTAGAGGGCTAATCATCTAAAATACATAAAGAACTAAAATTAAAAAAACTAGATATCAAGCCAAAAAATAACCCAATTAAAATGTGGTTTAGATCTAAACATAGAATTCCCAAAAGAGGAAACTCAAATGGCTGAGAGACAAAGAAATGTTCAATATTTTTAGCCATCAAGGAATGTAAATCAAAACTACTTTGAGATTCCATTTTTTACCCATCAGAATGTTTATTAACAATAAAACATATGACAGTTCATGTTGGCAAAGATGTAGAGAAAGGAGAACATTCATCTGTTGTTGAATGGAATGGAAACTTGTATAGCCACTATGGAAATCAGTGTGCTGTTCCTCAGGAAGGTTGGAAATAGATCTGCCTCAAGATCCTACTATACCATTTTTGGACATATATCCACAGAGACACTTGCTCAACCATGTTCATTGTTACTCTGTTCATAATAGGCAGAGATTAGTAAAAAAAAAAAAAAAAAAAAAAAAAAAAAACCTCAACAAATGAATGGATACAGAAAATGTGGTATATTTATACAATGGAGTATTACTCAGCCATTAAAAAAATAAAATCATGATATTCACAGTTAAAAAGATTACCGATTACCTCACAGAAAATCCCGAGTGAGGTAATCCAGAACCTGAAAGTCAAATATGGTATGCATTCATTTATATGTGGATATTAGCTGTTAAGTCAATGATAGCCAAGCTACAATATGTGGCACCACAGAGGTTAGGAATAAAGTAAGTTACTACAGAGGGTCAAATATATCTCCCCAGGGGCACGAGGGAGGTAATATGGGGAGAGGCAGCTAAACTTAAGGGTCATTTGAGGGGTAGTATGGAAATAGAATACAGTAGAAGCTTCAAAATTTATACATATATTAAAGAGAGCTAAATGAAATTGCAAAATAATGAAGTAGACAGATCTCCAACTGGCCATCTCTTGTTACCAAATGAAGCTTCCAATACCGGGAATGATTTGAACTGGTGTCTTAATTGAACCTCACCTCTACATGCCAGCGTCTTTGATTCAAGAAGGTATTCTGCAAATTACTAAAGGAGAAACTTAAACACCCATCAAGCCATAAAACCTTTGATCTACAATGCTTCCTGCAAGATATGTGAGGGCAATATTGACACAAATCTTGTAGTAGCAACCAACTAATATCTTATTTGACTTAAGGTCCACTCCATAGGATGGAACTCATACTTGACACTGCTTGGGTGACCAGAAGTCTGAGTCTAGAAAGCCTAGAGTCCTAGGATAAAAGCAAATACTACTGTTCTAAAAAAATAAAATGACTCCTAATGACATTTTGCAATACTTACAAATCAGTGCCTTGTTCAGGAACCATCAGAGAATCTTCCTACTGCAGAAGATGGGAACAAATACAGAGACCCAGAGCCTGTCATTATGCAGAGAGTAAGAGACCTTGGAACACTCAGCTCTAAATGGGACATCTTCACCAAATCTCTCACCTCAGGGCTAAGGGAACCCCTCAGAAAAGGAGACAGAAATAGTACAAGAGCCAGATGGGATGGAAGACATCAAGGAAACAAGGAGGCACATATGAATTCAGAGATACTGAGTTATGAGCACAGGGCCTGCAGGGGTCTGAATCAGATGAGGTGCTACAACTGAAAGGACCAGTGGACACATGTTGGCGAATATCCTAACCTAGAACCTATTTCCAATTAATAGCCACTAGCAAGTTAAAATCTAGTTTATTCCAACAAAGAGTTTCATTGGGGAAGCAAACTACTCTCTAAGGGCAGTGTGTATGCCCAGCAGTAGATGGCCAACAGAAAATAAACTCAGCGGCATCTTTGCAGGTTCCTGTCTCACATTGTCTTTTCCTTTTTTAAGAATTCTATCTTATTTTTTATTTTATTTTTAACTTTTATATATGTTTATTCTCTCTTTTGCCCTACCAGTCTTTTGTGCAAAGGTTATGGCTTCTGGTTTACCTTTGTTAATGGGATTCCTGAGTGCATCGAAGAGTGAGTCTCTGCATCTCTATCTTTTTCTTGTGCCTTTGCTTGGGCTCTTTTCCTTCTGTTTGTTTGTTGTGGCCTGCTCTAATGTTAGTTTTTGTTTTTATTATTATATTTCATTATTATCTCTGAGAAGCTTGTTTGTTTTCTAATGAGAGACAGAAAAGAGGTGGATCCAGATGGGAGAGGAGGTGGGGAAGAACAGGGAGGAGTCAAGGGAGAGGAAACTATAGTTAGGATATTGTAAGTGGGAAAAAATCTCTTTTCAATAAAAAGTCATTAATTATAGCAAAGATTATTAAGCACAATCAAGCAATTCTCTTAACAATATACTCTTAACAAAACATATATTTAAAAAATTAAATTCTGTCCTGTTGGTGTGGGCCTATAATTCCAGCTACCTGCTGTGGAATCTGAGGCTTGAAAAATCATAGGATCAAACCTAACAAGATTTGGGCAAGTTCATGAGACTCTGCCTCAATAAATAAATAAATTAAATAAATAAATAAATAAATAAATAAATAAATAAATAAATAAATAAATAAATAGAGTTTGAAATACTGCTCAGCTGTAGATTATTTGCTGAGCATGTGAGATGCCTTAGATTTAATCCACAGCAAAAAAAATCAATGAGAGACTTCACAAAGATGTAAATGACATACATGTTTGACAAAAGACTTATATCTGGAATACATAATCTCAATAATGTAAGAATATAAAGGGAGGATGTTAGCACATGTGTGACCTAGCGCATATATTACTTGGAGGGATGGCATCAACATGTTGGTCAGCTCATGGCATGTTAAGAGAATTGTCTGAACTACTCTGTTGCAAAACATGAAAACAGGATTTGCTGAACATTTATCTGAAGACTGTAACAACAGAGTTCATCCTAACTAACACCTGAATGATAAAATCAAAATCAAAATTTACCTTAAGATATATCATTTTGTGAATGTGAATGAAAACATCAGCTATTGACAACGGATGTCTGGTGGAAACAGGAATTCACAGAAGTAAAATTAAGATGGAGTCTCTACGACTAGAGTGAAATCAGTATTACTTCCTGTTGGACTCTCTCTGAACAACAAGCATCAGGTTTCTTTTGTTTGTGGTTGGTTATTGGGTTGTGGTTGTTGTTTTTGTTTTACTTTTTTTTACCCAGTGTGTGTGAGTATGTAGCATAGCACGTATGTGGAAGTCAGAGAACAATTTGCAATAGTTGGTTCTCATCTACCATATGGACTTCTCCTGGGGTGGAACTCAGGTCATAAGACTTGTTAGCAGTCACCTTTACACGCTGAGCCATCTGGGAAGCCTTTGTTTTTGGCTTTTATTAATTCTTGATGAGACACTCCTGTTTATTTTTGCTTTGATTTCAATTATCTGATGTCATGGGGTTTTTGTTCCTGTTATTTGTAAATGGGCTATTATATTATCAGTTCACACTGGAAATATAAGTGAAACATCCCTAAGGATTGTAGTAAGAATCTAGTTAGCAAAAGCACATCTATTATGCCACCTATACTATTACAAAAACATGAATTTGTGTTTAAAATTTGATGTAAACTATAACATATTTACAGCCATTCCTTAGTTTATCTTGAAAGATTACCTATTAGAACATCCATCTATCGGTAGGTGTGACTGAAATAATAACTAAAAATATCAGCAAAACGTTATCCAAACATACTATTGAAAACCTATTTGTCTCCTGGAAAATAATACTAGTTTGCAATTAAGAGTGAAAACTCCAGCTGTACTTGAGGGCTGATTTTTGAATTTTTTTAGGATTTTCTGAAGGTACTACTTGGATATCAAACTTCCATGATGGTGCTCCTTCTGCTTATGCCATCTGAGTACCTGGGAAAAGAGTTTACACCACTTTGTCTGGCTACAATGATTTAACAGCTATGTTGAGCATATTGTCTAGCTATAATAAGGAAAATGACTACTCAGTATAATAATGACTTCATATTATCCTATGGAACACCTGAATAATAAGATTAAAAACAGCTTGACCTTAAGAACTGTTAGTGAATGTGAATGAAAAAAATCAGCTGATGATGACAAATGTCTGGTGAAAGGGGTAATAAAATATGATGCTGCTGTTCTACAACCATCAATTTTAGTGGTCAACGTTTTGAAGAGCAAGGAAGAACAGCTAGTGTCTAAGGTTTACCACATCATGCTTTGAATTAGCATTGTTTTCTCAAATGTCTAGTATGGGGGCGCTCACCTGACCCTTGCACAGTAAGGCCTTGGCTCCTGTTTTGTTTGCTTGCTTTGCTTTGTTTTGTTTCACGGTGCTGCAGATAAAATTGTCAAAAATTCTGAATGGAAACTTCACAAATAAAGAAATGGTCTGAGAGCCCCTCAGAAATTATTTAAGCACACTAGAGAGTTTTCAATTTAAAACCACAATAATAACTAAAAGACATCACATTAAATCATTATTGTACTGCATAGCTGGTTTATTTACTATAGTTATAATACATTAAACAGTAGCTGTTGCCATCCAATGGTGGCACATGCCTTTAATCCCAGCATTCAGGAGGCAGAGGCAGGTGGATCTCTCTGAGTTTGAGGCCAGCCTGGTCTATAGAGTGAGTTCCAGGAGAGCTAGTGCGGTTACACAGAGAAACCATGTCTCAAAAAACAAACCAAAAAATTACTAGGCCAGGTAGTGGTGGCACATGTCTTTAATCCCAGGACTCAGGAGGCAAAGGTAGGCAAATCTTAGTGAGTTCAAAGCTATTCTGGTCTACAGAGTGAGTTCCAGGACAGGCTCCAAAGCTACGCAGAGAAACACTCTTTCAAAAACAAATTACTAGCTGTTACTCAATACAGTTTAGAAATATTTTAAAAATGTATATGTTAGTCTGTACATGATACATCCTGAAGAGAACAACTAAAATTAAAAATACTGATGACCTAAAACACTATTAATATGAAGCAAGTAAAATAATGATACATTGTATTAATACAAAAATGTTGCATGGGGCTGGAGGGATGGTTTAGCAATTAAGAACACTTGTTCCCCTCTTGCAGAGGACCCAGGTTCAATTTCCAGCCCCAAATCATGGTGGTTCACAATCATCCATAACTCCATTTCCTAGAGATTCAAAGCCCTCTTCTGACTTCTTCAGATACCATGAATGTATGTGGTACACATATATACAGTTGAGCCAAACATACATACACATAAAATAAGTAAACCTTAAAAAAAAACTGTTTGAGCCATTTTGGAAATTGCTTCACAAATATTTAATAAAATAGCCAGGCATGGTGGCCCATGTCTGCTATCCCAACCATCAAGTAGATGAAGTAGAATTATCGCTTGTTGAAGGACAGCCTGAGCTACATTCCCATCTCATCATGAGCTAGAGTGAAACATTGACTCAAAAAAATTAATCATATACATAGTGAGAAACAAAGGAGAATGGATAGGATAACAGAAAATGTTCTTATAGAAAGGAAAAAAAGAAAGGATTCAGCAACACTTTGTTGTTACTGATAATAAAAAGTCACCTTAGACTTCTACAGTGGATAATTGATATTTTATAAACAAATGACTTCATATTGGCTTTAATACTTCCTCTGTTCTCTGGGCTTGTTGCTATTTTCTCATAGATTCATCATATATCTCTAACCCCAGGACTTCTTGGTATTCCAAAGTAGCCAAGGGTACCTAGCCTATAAGAATCAATTCCCTTTTTTCTTTGAATAAAAAAATACCCATTGTCTTAAAGCATGCCAATAAAAATTGTGGTACTCAAGAGAGCCCTACAGAAGTTCCATGTTTTATGGATGAAGGAATAAGTTAATGTTATTCTTAGACTACTTCAAAATAGAGAAATTAAAATAACAGCATGACAATAAATTTGTACCCAAAAATTTGGCCAAAATTTGAAAGGTTGGTAAAACAAAAATGCCTATAAGTATATAGATTATTCACAGAAATCAAGATATAAAAATTGAATTCACACAGCTGAATTAATACCACTTTATTGAAATTTTCAGATATATTAATAAATACAATCATATTATTTTTTAATAGAATTTTCATCTAGTTATCCCTTTCCTATAAAAATTCATATTTGCAAAGGCTTT